>NC_069690.1:13605066-13908096 GCF_023699985.2 Odocoileus virginianus | reverse complement strand
CAGATTCATGGAATTCTTTCATGCATTCATTCAACAAATATTACTGAGCCCCTACTACATACCACTCCAGTACTCTTGCCTAGGAAACCCCATGGACAGAGGAGCCTGCTGGGCTATAGTCCCTGGGGTTGCAAAAGAGTCAGACATGACTTAGCAACTAAAAGAACAACCACTACATACTACACACTGTTGCAGACACTTGGAATATGTGAGGGACATAATAGACACAGATCCTTACCCCAGGAGTGTTTTCTGCTTCCATAATCATTCACCAATCATTCACCATTCACAGTCATTCCGCCAGTTCCTGGCAGATAGTAGTGGTTTAGTCGCTAAGTTGTGTCTGACTCTTTCAACCCCATGGACTGATGCTGGGAGAGATTGAAGGCAGATGGAGAAGGGGACAACAAAGGATGAGACGGTTGGATGGCATCATCGACTCAATGGACATGAGTTTGAGCAAACTCTGGGAGACAGTAAAGTTTAGTCACTAAGTCGTGTCCAATTCTTGCAACCCCATGGACTGTAGCCCCCTGGATTGTCCCTGGGGTTCTCCAGGCAAGAACACTGCAGTGGGTTCCCATTTCCTTCTCCAGGGGATGTTCCCGACCCAGGAATTGAACCCGGGTCTCCTGCATTGTACCAACTTTACCAGCTGAGCCTCAAGGGAATCCTGGCACATATCAAATACTTAAGAAATGCTTGTGGAATGAATTACTGAATCAGAATTTGAATCCGGGTCCCCTGGACTTGAACATTTATCAGGGCTGGACTTTGCGTCCAGTAGGACAGTAGAACTTGTCCAAGGTCACAGAGCTGTGTTTTCAAGGTCACAGAGCTAAGAGCAGAATCTAGTGTGAGTGATCCCATCAACGCTTTTTTCCTTCAGTGTCTTTTCTTAGCCCTGGTCTGGTCAGTCTGAAGCAATATGGGAGAGGGGGGCAGAATGGTAGCAATGTGAAGCAAAGCGTCAGCACGAAAAACTCATTCATTCATTCATTCAAGAACGTGCATTGGACACTGAGTCTTCCAGGCTCTGTGCCAGGGAAACTCAAACTGCATGAAACACTGTACTTGTCCTCTGGGAGAGCACTCACTGCCCAGTCTCAGAGACACAGAAAGCTGGGAGAATGCTAAATCCAAGTGGGGGACAACCTCATAAATTTGTCTTAGGAACCCTCAGTTGAATAAGGAGAAACAATTCCTGTCCCGGGGAGACCCTCTCTGGTGGCAAGTACCTAGTGTGTTTTTTTTTTTTAATTAAGAATTTTTAATTTAATTAAAATTTTAACATCACAGTAGAGTTGATTTACAATATTGTATAAGTGTCAGATGTGCAACACAGTGACTCACAATTTTTAGTGAATATAGAGTTCTCATCCAAGGAAGACCCCCCCACCCCCGCTTTCTCTGATGAGGAGGACTCAGCAAGTCCCAGTCAGTTAGGGGGCACAGTTCTGGGTCGCAGGGAATTCCCAGGCTGCCTGGGAATCTTCTCCAGTGGGGGCCATACAGAGCCCATCCTCAGGGGGCTCCTAGCCTGGGGGCGGGGAGGGAGGCCAAATACAGACCCTCCGTACAGACAGGGAAGAGCCGCAGAAGATGCGCAAAGTGGAACAAACCACCCGCTTCCACTCAAGTGAGACAAAAAGTCCATGGGTCTTTCTGAAAAACAAGGCCGTTTTCAATGGGTGGAAGTGGCAGGGGAGTTGTGGACAAGGGGGAGAGGGGAAGGAAACTTCCTCCCTCCCTCCTCTTCCCTCCTCCCTCCAGAAGGGTGCTTCTGGAAGTCTCCAGCTGGCCTGGGACCTGGGCAGCTGCTCTGCATGTGAAGCCTGCCAGCCCCTCAGCTGTCACTCTGCTCCCAAAATAGCAGGGGTGGGGGGAGGGGAGAGGAGGTTGTTTATCTGGGAGGGAGGTGGAGAAGGGGCATCCGAGCTGGGCCTAGGGAGCGGGGGTCTGCTGGGGGTGCTCCCGATCCTCTGGATCTATCATTCTTTGGGGGGTTAGGAGCACCTGTGCCCCCAGGACTGGCCCTGAGTGGGATGCGGGGACAGAGGTTCGTTGGAACCTCCACGTGGTAATGACTGTCCAGTCTGGGGAGGGGGAGGTCCCGGAGTATCTCTGACAGGCGCCAGGGGCACCTGCCCCTGTGGCCAAATATGGTCCGAAGCCACTGGCTGGGGTGATAAAGTCTCCTGGGTGGGGGCTGGGAGGGGCAGACTGACGCTGGCCGGCGGGGGTTCACACACACAGGAGCCGCATCCCAGGAGGACGGACTGAGGACATTGTCCCTGAGAGAAAGTGAGCTGGCCCGGAGTGTTCCTGGGACTGGGGAGGGGAAGGCGGAACCCAGGCATTTTAAGGCCTGCAATGAGAATTCAGGCCCTTGGTGTGGTGTCTTTACCCATCCTGCTGGGAGGGAGATAGAGGGAGGAACGGGGACTCTTCTTTAAAAAAAAATGTCGGAGTATAGTTAACAATTTTGCGTTAACTTCAGGTGTACCAAGTGATTCAGTTATACATATATCTATTCTTTTTTTAAAAAATTTATTTGTTTTTATTTATTTAATTATTTAGCCACACCAGGTCTTAGTTGCAACAAGTGGGATCTAGCTGCCTGACCAGGGATGGAACCCAGGCCCCTGCATTGGAAGCGTGGGATCTTAGCCACTAGACTGCCAGGGAAACCCCTTCTTTTTCAAATTCTTTTCCCGTTTAGGTTGCCACATAATACTGAGCAGAGTTCCCTAGGAACAGAGATGCTGAGACCCCTCTCAACTTGGGCCCCACTCTTAGCAGACGCTGTGATGTCCTCCTGGGCAGTGGATTGGCGGGGGTTGAGGGGTGGGTCCCTCTGGTTCCCTCCCTCCCAGGTAGCATCCTCCCCATCCATCCTGGTAGGTGGGGACCCTGGAGCTCCAGACCTCAGACCAGGAGCCCAGCCCCTGGTCTGGAGGGAGCTCTCCTGTCCTGACAGATGGCCGAGGCGGAAGCGATGCAGCTGAAGGAGGAAGGGAACCAGCATTTCCAGCTCCAGGACTACAAGGCCGCCACCAAGAGCTACAGTCAGGCCCTGAAGCTGACCAAGGATAAGGCCCTGCTGGCCACGCTCTATCGGAACCGGGCAGCCTGTGGCCTGAAAACGGTCTGGGATGGAGAGGGGTGGGAACTGAGGGCTGAACTGGGATGCAGGTGAGGGGCAGTTCCCTCCTCCCGACAGTCATACCCCCTCCTGGAACCCTCAGATTGGAGCAGGGCGCCTCCCCCTGCTTTCTGGTACCCATCGCCTGACCCACTCCTCTGGGAAATGGGGAAGTCATCCACGGAGACAGTTCTCATCCCATGGGAAGCAGCCTCGTAGGAACTGGCATCAGGACAGGGGCTTTTCAGAGCTTATTTCGTGGCATCTTAACCACAGACCACGAGGTTGCCACTATTCTTGTACCCATATTGCAGATAGGAAGCTCAAGACTCAAGAGGAGGGCTCAATAACTTGCCCAAGAGCTCTAGGTAATTAGCAGCAGTGTGTACATGCTAAATCACTTGAGTCGTGTCTGACTCTTTGCGACCCCATGGATGACAGCCCTCCAGGCTCCTCTGTCCGTGGGATTCTGCAGGCGAGAACCTTGGAGTGGGTAGCCACGCCCTCCTCAGTCAGCAGCAGAGCCAGGTTCAAGCCTGAGTGTGCCTGAATCTTGTCCACTTTCCCATGCTCAGCAGGAGCCTCTGGCCTCTGACAGTGGCAGCGGCCAGCAAGCTCTGTCTCCTCACCTCAGGACCCTCTCTGGCTGTCTCTGTGTTGGGTCCGCATTAACCAAGCTTCCTCCTTCCCCATTTCTCAGGAGAGCTATGTC
Organism: Odocoileus virginianus; assembly: GCF_023699985.2. Taxonomy (NCBI): domain Eukaryota; kingdom Metazoa; phylum Chordata; class Mammalia; order Artiodactyla; family Cervidae; genus Odocoileus; species Odocoileus virginianus. The sequence continues at coordinate 13,904,239 of NC_069690.1, read as the reverse complement.
CAGGCGGCTTCCGATGCCTCAAGAGGTGAGCCCCCCCTTGTTCTGACCTTGCCCTCCACGCACCCCCCTCGGCATCCCTGTTTAGTCTAAGAGGCTCTTGACACTCACAGATTGTATAAATGCCATCCTGGATGTTGTAGGCAGGGCTTCAGATGCACCATCCTTGTGTGAACGGAGTGCTCCAGGAAAGCCATCCCTAAGTCACATTTTTACACGTTAGATATGCTGGGGCAGCTTCTTTTCTTAGAAAGATGCTCTTGGAAATCCTTTTGTCACAGCAAGGACACAGGCACTTTGTTGGAGGCTAGGATGTGTTCATGGGTTTGTTCCACAGACACTAGGAGAAATAAACACATATCAGCACTGGTTTCAGAGTGCCTCAAGGTCTGAGAGAACTTAGATTTAAGAGCATGATCAAAATGGGACGACTTCTGGCTGCATTTTTAGGGTTATAATATGCAGAATGAAGGGGGTTCGCCTCTGCATAGGTCTGTCTTGGCTTTTGATTGAGTCACTAATTTTTAAGGAGAGACAGAGACAGTCTGGAGTGATTTCAGAAGGGAAGGACTTAGCTGGAGAGGGGACTGGAAACACATCCTGTGAAAAGCAGAAAAGTGGCAATATTTAGCTCAGAGAAGGAACTCCCAGGTGGGACGGGGAGCTGCTTTCAAATTCCTGAAAGGCTGGTCACAAGGAAGAAGGATTGGATTTCATCTCACAGTTTCCAGGACTGGACTTAAGACAAAAGGGCAAAGTTACAGGGAGATAGATTTCAGGTTAGAGGAGGGAAGGGCTTTCTGAAGGAGCTGTCTGCCTTGAGATGTAAGGAGCTTCCCACAGCTGGAGGTATGCAAGCACCAACTGGATTAGTACTTGGCAGGGATCAAGGAGCCGAGACTGGAGAGTCAGGAATTGGACAAGATGAGCCTTAAGCTCCCTTCTGACCTTGAGACAGTGATTCTTACCACCTCCCTAACTAAGGGGAGCCTAGGACTAGATGGTCTACTGCAGGGCTTCCCAATCCCTGGGATCTAATGCCTGATGATCTGAGGTGGAACTGATGTCCTAATAATAGAAATAAAGTGCACAACAGATGTAATGCACTTGAATCATCCCCAAACCACACTCCACTTACAGTCCATGGAAAAATTGCCTTCCACAAAGCTGGTCTATAAGGATGCACACTCTCCAAGGGAGAGTTGGAAGCCCTGGAGTTGGGGGCAGTGGTGGGGGAGGAGGGAAGGTGGTCTGCCGCCTGGCCCCCTGAGACTCTGCCTGCATCCCTCATTAGCCATTGACATCAACTCCTCGGACATCAAGGCTCTGTACCGGCGATGCCAGGCATTGGAGCACCTGGGCAAGCTGGACCAGGCCTTCAAGGACGTGCAGCGCTGTGCCACCCTGGAGCCACAGAACCAGAGCTTCCAGGAAACACTGAGGAGACTCAACACCAGCATCCAGGAGAAGGTGAGCTGGATCCGGAAGGTGGCCTTCCCACAAGCCTCGGCCACCTCTCCTCATTCCTAGTGGGGACCTGTTAGGGCAGCAGGACACCAGGGCTGGCCTACCTCTGCCCCCTTGGACGGAGTGGTCACGTGGCATAGAACAGCCGGGCAGATGCACCTATCTGTGAGTGATCAGAGATGCCGTGATGCTTGTTCAAGGGTACAAGCCAGACAGGACTAGCATACCAGTCTTTTCAATTCCAGATGGAGGCTTAAAAAAAAAATCACAACTTAGCGCGTCTTCACTGTGATCTTCCTCTCTTTCTAGGAGGACCAAGGCAGCGTGAGAAGGCTGGGAACTGGGGGGAGGATGTTGCTGGGGCATGCAGGACAGCCAGGAACCAGCAGGAACAGGGAATCTTTTCTAGGAAAATGGAGTGGGCTCAGGGAACTGGGACCAGAGATAAGGAGTCCTGCCCCCTCTGTCCTCACTTAGCTACCAGTTTTCTGAGGGACGCAGTGGGGTGTCAGTTCCCCACTGTGAGAGCAGAAGGGTAACTTGATGACGCATCTCCTTGCTCCAGGTCACAGGGACTTCTGGATGCCTGGGGCAGCCCCATGGAGGGACCACACTGTACTGTCTAGAGTGCAGACTCAAGGGCTGTCAAAATACAGACCAACGAGTGACCAGAGAAGGGGTGGTGAATGAGCGACTTCCTGAAAGGAAATGACCTCAGGATGGAAATAGGTGGCACTGTAGCCCAGCAGAACAAAGCTTCAGAGCAGTAGGGTTGGGACTGGGATTGGGAGAGAGAGGGATGAGACATTCCAAAATAATCGTTTAGGGACTTCCCTGGTGGTCCAATGGCTAGGACGCTATGGTCCCAATCCAGGGGGCCTGGGTTCGATCCCAGGTCAGGGACCTGGATCCCACATGCTGCAACTAAAGACCTTGTGTGCTGCTGCTATGACGACCTGGGCACAACCAAGTGAATGAATGAATGAATATTCAAAAAGGAATAAAGAAGGAAAAAATGGCTTACATTTATTCCAAGAGGTACTTGAAAGCTACTTCATGTTTCTGACCCTGGAGATACATTCCTGTTTTAGGCCATATTTGAATGTCTAACAGCGAGGCTGCAAAATTGGGGTGATGATCTTTTTGTCTTCCAAGACTTGCCTTGTTAAGACTAAGTAGGACCTCGAATGTAAACTGTAAGCTTTGTGGAGCAAGGATTTGATTTTGCCCTCCCGTTCTATTCCTAGCATCTGCCAGCATCTGACCCATAGTAGTAGTTCAGTAGATGTTTGTTGGAGGCAGGCAGAAAGAGTATACCCTAGTATTAACTGAGATGACCTTTAAGTGGAGCTGACTGAAATGATGGGGATGCCCACCTGCCTTCTTCCGCACTCCCTCCCTTCTCCTCAGCTCCGGGTGCAGTTCTCCACTGACTCGAGAGTTCAGACGATGTTTGAGATTCTCCTGGACAGGAACAGTGAAGCGGATAAACTGGAGAAGGTAAGTGCTTGGCAAGCAGCGAACCAGAAGAGGGCGCTCTAAGGGCGCGCAGGTAACTGCTTCCTCTGCGGCTCCGCCCCTGTGTCCAGACGGTAACGCCCCCGACTCGTGCCGTAGGGCGGCTCCCGGGAGAAAGGAGACAAAGATGGGCCAGACGTTAAGCCCTGTAGGAAACAGCGTGAACTTTAAGAAGGGCCAGGATTAGGGTGACAACCACGAGGAGAGTCATGCTCAACACGAGGGGGTGCTCATGTTGAGTCGTGCTCAACAATGAGGAGAACAATGAGGGTTGAATCCTGTCTTTATATTTCTGTCCTCACTTAGCTACCAGTTTTCTGAGGGACGCAGTGGGGTGTCAGTTCCCCACTGTGAGAGCAGAAGGGTAACTTGATCACGCATCTCCTTGCTCCAAGTCACAGGGACTTCTGGATGCCTGGGGCAGCCCCATGGAGGGACCACACTGTACTGTCTAGAGTGCAGACTCAAGGGCTGTCAAAATACAGACCAACGAGTGACCAGAGAAGGGGTGGTGTTCATCATGTATTGTTTTTTGCAGTGCATGGATTTTGATATTTTATAATATTGCATTCAATACCATTTATCTTGATTACAGAAGTTTTTTGTACCCCGTAAAATCTGCACCCAAGGCGAGTGTCTTACTTGCCTCACCCTGGTTTTGGGTGTGAGAAACAGTAACACGTCAAAATAATGCTTTATTCCATTTCAAAATATTGCAGCATCATTCTGAATTATGAAGATGTTTATTCCTAATACCATCTTCTTAACCAAATTTGCTGCATTTTTAAATGTTTCTTTTTTCCTCCTTCAGAGGGAAAAAAATGAATATCTGAATATAAGAATTTAACAGAAGATGCATGGGGAATTTTGTAATCATATAATATGCAAATGTCAGGGCTTCCGTAGTTGTCCAGTGGTTAAGACTCCGCCTTCCAATGCAGGCAGCTTGGGGTTGATTCCTGGTTAAGGAACTAAGATCCCACATGCGGCGGATGTGGTCAAAAAAATTTTTTTTAATGTGCAAGTATCTTTTATAACAAACTCTTATGAGGACTTGATGAGTTGTTATATATACAAAAGCAGTACTTTGTACTCTGAAAAGTACAAAGCCCTTGACTGATAGAGCACGATGATGGTTCTGCTCATGCTTGCCTGGAATTCTTTAATCAGCCTCCTTCCCAGCCTCTTGGGGGGTTCCCTGGTGGCTCAGATGTTAAAGCATCTGCCGGCAATGCAGGAGAAGGGGGTTCAGTCTCTGGGTCAGGAAGATTCCTGGAGAAGGGAGTGGTTACCCCACTCCAGTGTACCTGCCTGGAAAATCCCGGGAACAGAGGAGCCTGGCCAGCACAATCCATGGGGTCGCAGAGTCAGACACAACTAAGCTTGCGCACCAACCTCGTAGTCTACACCTGTTTGCCCACCTCCTCCTTTTCTTGCTTCTTGAATTCTTTGCCCAATCTCAGGGTCTCAGGTCCTGCTCAAGCCCTTCTCTCCAGATCTGGGGCCTTTTAAGGGATTTCAACACACAATTGGTTGCCTGTGGTTAGGAGGGTCAACTGTACTACGTCATTTGATGTAAGGGACTTGAGCATCCATGGATTTTGTTATCCACCAGGGTCCTGGAAAAAATCGCCTGTGGATACTGAGGGATGACTATGAATGCATCCTCAAGGTGGAAGGCTTTATATCCTTTTATATCCTCAGTTCAGTTCAGTCACTCAGTCGTGTCCAACTCTTTGCCACCCCCATGGACTGCAGCACACCAGGCCTCCCTGACCCCACCTACTCCCGGAGCTTACACAAACTCATGTCCATTGAGTTGGTGATGCCATCCAACCATCTCATCCTCTGTCATCTCCTTTTCCTCCTGCCTTCAATCTTTCCCAGCCTCAGGGTCTTTTCCAGGGAGTCAGTTCTTCGCATCAGGTGGCCAGAGTATTGGAGCTTCAGCTTCAGTTATCAGTCCTTCCAATGAATATTCAGGATATCCTTTATATATATATATATATATATATATATATATATATATATATATATATAGAGAGAGAGAGAGAGAGAGAGAGAGAGACCCTGAGGACTCACACACACAGACACACATATACAGAATATCTTATATCTGTATCATATATAGATAGATAGATAGATATCCCCAGGGTGGGAAGAGACTTGAAAATGCAGCTCAACTGTCTATTTTTATGGACAGGGATTTGAGACCCAGAGAATGCTATGCCTTGCCCAAGGTCATGTGGCTAGCATGTGGCAGAATCGTCACCCAGGGCTTTCAAATCCCATCTAGCGTTCTCTGCACACAACCTTCAATCTTCCTGAGAATCTCCTGCAACTTGAGATTTTCTTGAACAATAAAGATGCCAAAACCATATTCAAGGAACATGTTTAATGGAAAAGAATCCCCAATGTAAAAACCCATTCTGTTACAAGATAAACTAAGACATTAAAAACTCTTAAGAGTTTGAGCAAAATTTGTTTGAACTGGGTAGCGTGAACCAGAAGTGGCAGGGAGTATTCCACCAGCAAGAGCTACAGTAAAGGCTTTTATCGAAAAGAGGTGGGTGACTTCCCTGGTGGTTCAGTGGTTAAGAATCCTCTTGCCAATGCCGGAGATGTCAGTATGATCCCTGGTCGGAAACTAAAGACCCCACATGTTGTGGGGCAACTAAGGCTGAGTGCAGCAACTCCTGAGTCCACGTGCTGCAAATATATAAACAAAACAAAACAAACAAGAACAGAAAAGAGGTGGAAGCAAAGCAAGGGAATTATTTGATTGGCTGTAGCTTAAAAGTGTGCATGCCTAGTTGTGTCGAACTCTTTGCACCCCCCTGGACTGTAGTCTGGCAGGCTCCTCTGTTCATGGAATTCTCCAGGCAAGAATACTTGGAGTGGGTTACCATTTCCTTCTCCAGGACATCTTCCTGACCCAGGGATCCAATCGACATCTTTTGTGTCTCCTGCTTTAGCAGGTGGATTCTTTACCGCTAGGGCCACCTGGGAAGCCCGGGCTGTAGCTTAAACAGTTGGCATTACTTGGGAAAGGCTTGTTAGCTATTTGTGATTGGCTGTCCTTCTTAACCTTGAGACAATATAGGGTTCAGATTTTTTCATTGCAGTTGCTTTGTTTTTAAATTGAAGTGTAGTTGATTGACAAGGTTGTGTTGATTTCTGCTGGACAGCAAAGTGTGGTTTGGGTTTTCTTGCTTAGTTGCTTAGGCATTGAAGCCACCTCAGACTAATGGCCTCCTTGATGAATTAATTTAACACTTCCCTACTCTTCTCTTTTAAAAACATTATTTTATATGGTTGTGTTGGGTCTTTGTTGTGGCCTGTGGGACCTTTTTTTGTGGTTCACAGGCTCAGTTGTTCCTCGGCATGTGCAATCTTAGTTCCCCAGCCAGGGTTAGGGGTACTGTGGGATCTTAGTTCCCCTCCCAAGGATTGGAAAGTGGAGTCGTCACCACTGGACCACCTTTTCCTACCTTTTAAAAGTCCTTATCCACAAGCATATACGCACAGTTTTGTTTTACTCTAAGTGCCATCAGAGTGAACCTGTAATTCTGTTTCTGCAAACCCATGCTTTTTCCAAGTTGCCTCTGAGTCGTTTCATTTATGTCTTTAATGGCTGCAATATATTTTCATCCAGCTGGTCTTTATTGCAAGTTACTTGTTCTGAATTATGTTCTTGGGCTACATTCCCAGGAGCAGGGCTATAGGGCAAAAGAATATAAAGAAGTTTTGAAGACTTGGTCCTTTCCCCAGCCCCTGCACTTGGCTCATGGTCAAGGCCTCAGTAGCCAGACTTCGCCCCTGACCTTCGTTGCTTCCTTTGCTCCTTCAGGCCGCCAACAACCTCATTGTCCTCAGCCGTGAGGAAGCGGGGGCTGAGAGGATCTTCCAGAACAACGGCGTGGCCCTGCTGATGCAGCTTTTGGACACGAAGAGGCCTGAGCTGATGCTGGCTGCAGTGCGGACCCTTTCGGGCGTGTGCAGTAGCCACAGGGCTAGGGTGAGGGCAGGCCGGGGTTCGTGGAGCAAAGGGCTGCCAGTCTGAGGACAGGGCGTTGACCTGTGGGCTGGGCATGGCTGGCGTGGATAGACCCCGATAAGACGTCTAAAGCGGCCCCCCTCAACCTTGGTTGTGTGGTCCCAGATTCAATGGAGACTGATCCTCTGGTTTGTTTTTTGAGCTGAGAATGGGTCTTACTAAACAAAGAATAAGGGCTTCCCTGGTGGCTCAGATGGTAAGGAATCTGCCTGCAATGCAGGCAACCCAAGCTCGATCCCTGAGTTGGGATGATCCCCTGGAAAACGGAATGTCTACCCACTCCAGTATTCTTGCCTGGAGAATTTCATAGACAGAGGGGCCTGGTGGGCTATACAGTCCATGGGGTCACAGGGTCGGACACGACTGAGTGACTAACACTTTCACATTCTAACAAAGAAGTTTATTGAAAGTGATTTCTGAGGAAGAGCTGAATGCAATGGCTGTGACAGTTCACGGTTTTTCATACTAAGTTTTAAAACCCAGTTTGTGTTTTACACGCACAGCCCATCTCAGTGTGAACTTGCTGTGTTGCATGCGTTCAGAGCCTCCCCTGGGGCGAGAGGCCACTGTACTGGAGGGCACAGCTCTATCCCTCTGGAAAGGGGCATGGCTTGAGTCCGGGGCTTGCCCGGGGCCACAGGCCCCATGAGACAGCGGCTGCCTGGGCTTCTGTCCCGACTGCATGGGCGGCCCTCACCCGCTCCCTAACCTGCATGGCAGTGGAAGGGAGGGGCAGCCAACTGACCTTGTGCTTCTCGCTGGGGGTGTCTAGGCCACAGCAATCCTCCACGCAGTCCGGATAGACCGAATCTGCAGCCTCATGGCCGTGGAGAACGAGGAGATGTCTCTGGCCGTCTGCAACCTGCTCCAGGCCATCATCGACGCTCTGTCTGGGGAGGACAAACAGGAGCCTCGGGGGAAGGAAGAGGCCCTGGTTCTGGGTAGGAGATGGTTTTCAACTTTGGTTCGGGGAGGGGGGCAAGGAAGTGCCAGTTACTACCTCAGACTGAGCATTCGTGTATGTGGTGGTGGCCCGGTTATATTTTTCCATTTATTTTTTGACTATAAAAATAACAGAGGCACAGTCACATTTACGAGAGCAAAAATGTTGGAAGCAACTCAAGTGCCCATCTATGGATGAATGGAGAAATAAAACGTGGTGTCTGTCTCTACAATGGAATATTGTTCAGCCTTAAAAAGGCAGGAAATGACACAGGCTGCAACATGGATGAAACTTGAGGACCTTATGTTAAGTCACAAAAACACGAATACTGTATATGCCACATATATGAGGCTTCTTCGTTTTCCTTTCAACTCCAGACCTTAGTTTCCTGACTAGGAATCAAACCCGTGCCCCCTGCAGTGGACGCATAGAGTCCTACCCAGTGGACCACCAAGGAATTCCTTGTGTTTTCTAAAACAGTCAAACTCATAGAAACAGAAAGTTGCATGATGGTTGCCAGGGTCGGGGGGAGGAGGAAATGAGATGTTTAATGGGAATTTCAGTTTTGCAAGATGAAAAAAGTTTTAAAAAGTAACTGGTGGTTCAATGGTAAAGATCCCACCTGCCAGTGCAGGAGACGTGGGTTTGATCCAGGAAGATCCCACACGCCTCAGAGCAACTATTGAGCCTGTGCTCTAGAGCCTGGGAGCCGCATCAGCTGAAGCGTCTACACCCTAGAGGCTGTGCTTTGCAACAAGAGAAGCCACTGCAAAGAAAAGCCTGCACCTGGCAACTACAGAGCAGCCCCCATCCACCGCAACTAGAGAAAAGCTCACGCAGCAACGAACACCTAGCCCAGCCAAAAATAAATAAACAAAATTGTTTTTAAAAAAGCAACAGAGGCTTATTGGAGAAACTTGGAAAATTTTAGAAATACGTAAAAATGAAAAAAAAAAACCCCAACGACCTGAAAATATCCCTCCAGATAATGACTATTATCACTGCCATGGGAAAGTTTCCAGTCTTTTTTCTTTTTTAAAAAACACATTTTTTACACTAATTACTTAGTTTTATTTTTGGTTGCACTGGATCTTCACTGCTGTGCATGAGCTTTCTCTGGGTGTGGTGCATGGGGCTGCTCTTCGTTGCGGTGCAGTGGCTTCCCTTGTTGCACAGGCTCTAGGCACATGGGCTTTAGAAGTCGCAGGCTCTAGACTGGGGAGGCAATAACTGTGGTGCACGGGCTTAGTTGCTCTCAGCATGTGGGATCTTTCCAGACCTTCCCAGTAAGATGTCTGGATCAACCTGTGTCCCCTGCATTGGCAGGCAGATTCCTACCCACTGTACCACCTGGGAAGTCCTTTTCTGGTCTTTTTTTTTTTCTATCCATTCATATAAATATCTAATTAATGACGTTGGAATTCAACTTGGATGTTGTTGTTATTCAGTCACTAAGTCATGCCCGACTCTTTGTGACCCCATGGACTGTAGGCATGCCAGGCTTCCCTGTCCTTCACTATCTCCTGGAGTTTGCTCAGATTCATGTCCATTGAGTTGGTGATGCCGTCCAACCACCTCATCCTCTGCCACCCCCTTTCTGACCACCCTTGGGGGTGTTGTCTAGAAGTCTCCCTCCCTTCTTTGGAATGAGACAGGACACTCTCCCGGGAAATTCCAAGATCTGAGAAGCAGTGGATTCGATATTTCCAGAGTCCTTCCAGAAGTCCCAGCCATCCCGGGTCCTGTATACCTCAGACACCGTAGTCCTCTCCATTCACCCCTGTCCTCTCCTTCCTCAGACTCCAAGAAGGACCTGAAGCAGATCACCAACCACCTGCTTGACATGCTGGTCAGTAAGAAGGTGTCCGGCCAGGGCAGGGATCAGGCTCTGAACCTGCTCAACAAGAACGTCCCCAGGAAGGATCTCGCCATTCACGATAACTCCCGCACCATCTACGTGGTTGATAACGGTGAGGAGGTGGGAGGGCCGGGGGCACACGCCAGCCTTTCCAGTGGGCACCGGGGTACCAGGCAACAAGCAGAAGGCGGAAGGAGTGTGGCTCTTGTCTGGGAGAGGTCTTCATTCCCAACTGAAAAGCCAGGAAAAGACATTAGCATGTTAGGATCCTCCAGTGGACTGGTGAAGGTGTAGGTCCAGGTTCTGAATTCAGAGCCTGAACGCACACAACACAGTCAAAAACATCTGGGCAGAGTTTCTGACAAGTGAGGCAAATGCCAAAAAATCCAAACAAAACTCCACCAATGGGAGTAACATTTCTGAAGTCTCACACTGGCAAAATGCAGGCCTTCCAAAAGGGAGCAATGACTTCAGTGTACTTTATACAAAGACCAGTAACAGTGCTCCAGAAAACATCCATTAAATTTGTCAGCTCCAGGGCATGACCCCTGGAGATGCCCTAAGTCACTTTCGATTCTTCAGGAATCATCATACTTATGACTTTATGATCTGTTGTGATAAATTCTCCCGCAGGTATCATGACATTTAGACCATACCTTTTCTAAAATGTTCAGGCAAGCTTTTATCAGCTTGACCTTTATTCTGTTTTGATACAGCACTTCTCTTGTTTGGTTTTCGCAGATCTCAGCAAAGTTCATGCGCAGGTGCTTAGACTTGAATGTATTCCTCTAGTGCTTAAGCCTCCTCCACTCAACACTCCGCTCCCTCCCCGCCCCAGTTCTGGTCTTCTTTGCGGATATCACAAAGGCTGGGCGTTGACAATAGACTTCTCTCTGCACTAGGATCTAGGCTGAACAACACGGTTTATGGGATAGAGTGGGTGAGGAACAGTATCTGTTATTCTAGGCACCGAAATGAGTAGCATTTAGGTAAAAATAGCATAGACTTTAAAATCTAGGTGTCTGGTGAAAAGCTGCAATGTGGAAGTTGTTTGTTGTGAAAACTGGGCTGGGGGACTTGGGTAGGGGGAGTCATCAGGATATCAAGGCTGGATTGAGTTTCTGGGCTCAGGGAGGGGCAGACATGGACAAAGGGGAGGTCCAGGGTGTTCTAGCAGAAGAGAAATGAGATGCTCGAGATGAGGGCAGACTGAAGGGAAAGCTAAGAGATGAGGCTGGGTAGGTGGATCAGGTGCATGTGATGAAGGCTTTGGAGAGCCAGGCTGGGAGGTGGAGTTGGTTCATCAGACACCTTCCAGTGACTCTTCAGTCTTGCCAGTGCTTTTGTGTTGGTGTGCTAAAATACACAGCACAAAATTTACCAGGCACTTTTAATTGCCCCCGGCCCTGATCCAGAGTATCATGCCTCCCAAAGTTTACCTAGAATGTCCCCCCTCCCTCTTAACCTGTGCCACCGTAGGTCTGATCAGCCCCTAGCCACCACTACAACCTGGCTCTGAAATCAAGCTATTGTCCCCGAGGCAGTGTAGCCTCACAGTTAACATCGTGGTCTTTGAAATCAGACAGGGAGGGTCCCTGCTATGTCAGTTGCCAGCCTTGTGATCTTGAGCAAGTTACTTGACTTCTCCATGTCTTGGTTTTCTGCTCTGAACAATGGTAATAGAAATTTCTACTCACCAGTAGGGTCAATGTTAGGATTAAACGAGATAGCGTGTAGAAAGCTCTTGGCACAGTAAGATTACCTTATTGTAATCTTTATACATCTATCTTCTCTATTGTATTGTGAACTTTTTGGCATCAGGGTTGTCCTTTATTTTGGTAGCTAGCACCTCGTTTACTCATTCATTCTTTTATTCAACAAATATGTAATGGCTGAATTAGCCGGGTGGGTAGTAGGGAGCCCTTGGAGATTCTTCAACAGGAGAAGGGGTAATAACCATAATGGTGAATATCCTATATGCTGAATAATTAATAAATATTTAGTGTCATGATGTGTCTAGATCAGCACTAGGCTAATGTTTCCGTGCTTTATTTTGGTGAATCCTCAAACTCTATGAGGTAGGGTAGTATCATTCCCATTTTACAAAAAAAAAAGAAACGAATCCTGGGGAAAAGAGACTATAAAACAGTACTTCAGGAAGATTATACATCAACACACAGAACGTTAGCACTGGTCAGTCAGTTCAGTCGCTCAATCGTGTCTGACTCTTTGTGACCCCATGGACTGCAGCACGCCAGGCTTCCCGTCCATCACCAACTCCCGAGCTTGCTCAAACTCATGTCCATCGAGTCCGTGATGCCTTGTAGAGTCCTCTGAGCTCAACTAGTCTTGACTGTGTAAATGTGAAAATGAGGCCCACGACGGGAGTGAATGGCTCAGCTAGGGGCAGAGGCAGGTGTGGAGTCTGGGTCTCTAGGCTGCATCCCAGGGCCCTTCACGCTGGATGAGCTGCGCGCTGCCTAAAGGCGGGCTGCAGAGAGCTGGGCGAGGAGGGGCGTTTGTGAGAGCGGGGCCTGGCCGGCATCTTACACTTGCTGCCGTCTGTCCTGCAGGCCTAAGGAAGATCCTGAAGGTGGTGGGGCAGGTCCCAGATCTGCCGTCCTGCCTGCCACTGACCGACAACACCCGCATGCTGGCCTCGATCCTCATCAACAAGCTCTACGACGACCTGCGCTGTGACCCTGAGCGCGATCACTTCCGCAAGATCTGCGAGGAGTATATCACGTGAGTTTCCCGGAGGCTCGTGTAACCGAGTGGGGGTCTGGCTGCTTGCCTCTCCAAAGCCAATAAAGAGGCAAGGCTGGTGGGAAGGAAAGCTGGCTTTATTTCAGAGGCCGGCAACCCGGGGGTGGAGGGGAGGGCGGACTCCTGTCCAAAGGCTGACCTCTCCCCCGGCCCCCACCCCACTGACAGTCAGTGGGCAAGAATTTTTATAGATGGAGGGAGGGGCGCTACACACAGAAACGGCACAGTCAGCTCTGACAGTCGCCTTGAAATTGGTCATCAGTGGTCTGACCAGCATCATCTTGATTGTTTTCAGTCCATTTAGTCTTTAGTTCCAGGGTCGATTTGTTCTCATTTCTTTGAGGCCAGTTCTGAGAACTGTGGCACCATATATCATGGCCACAGTCCAGTCATCACATATTGACTTCTTCCACCTGGCCAGGGTTTCAGTATCTATAAGACAGCTCACAGGATATGGCTCAGAATTTTATCTATGACCTTTGAGGAGAAACTAAAGGCCCTTGGCTTTAGCTTAGTGACTAAACTATTATTATTTGGTCTCATTTGACTGTTTTCCTTTGTTTCTGCATTTTCCCACTTCTCTGATTAAATTTGTTGTTTGGCTAGTTTTTCCACAAACCAAAGACAGACTGAGGACATGGTGGGGAAGGACCATAGGGTCCTGCTCCATTTCAGTTTGGTCCTGTATTAGTCAAATTTAGCAGCTTAAAACAGAAGCATCATTTATTATCTCACAATAGGACAGCAATTTGGCAGAGGTTCAGCTGGGTGGTTCTGGCTTTACAGTTTACAAATTAGTCACATGTTGGCCTGGGCTACTGTCATCCGAAGGCTGGACCGGGGCTGGAAGACCTACCAAGATGCTGCGCTCATGTGGCCGGCACCTTGGTGCTCGCCCTTGGGTGGAAGCCATGGTTCTTCCCCGTGTGGATCTCTCCTCGTGGTAGCTGGCTGCTCTTTTCCTTTACTCTAGTAATCCTCAAGCTTGGAAATTATTTGGATTTCTGGGAGTCAGTAGTCTGGGTTGGGGCTCTGGAAGCTGCATGTTTTAAAAGCACTAGGTGAGTCTTGGGAGGGTGGAAACCCTGCCTTCACTCTGCTTTCCTTTCTGTATTCCAGGGGTTGGCAGACTTTTCCTGTAAAGGGCCAGAGAGTATGTTTAGGTTTTATGAAACATGTAGGTCTCTAACACAATGAAAAAAAAAAAAAAAAACTACTTTAAAATGTAAAAAACATTCTCAGCTTCCTGTATTTGGGTCCCAGCGAAGTTGGCTCAATCCCATAGTTTCTCCTGATCCCAATTTTGAGTCACTTTTAAGGCTCCTCAGGGCTTCTCAATGGTCTTTTTCTACCTCAGCTTCAGTGTTTGCAGCTAACTTGAGTCTTTCATGAAGGCCCAAACCGAGTTCCAGTAACTACCTCCCAGCCAGTTAAGTTTGGATAGAAGTTTGCCTGTGAATGCCGCCTCTGTGGACACCTGGCCCTGAAGTCAGGGGGCCACCACCTTCAACAAGTGAAGCCTGAGGCTGCCACCTCCCACCCCCATGGGGTGCTTTGTCGGGGTCCAGGGGCTGGGTGGAGGTTCAGATACCGGTTGGCATTGGTTTAAAGGACAGACCTCAACTCATCATTATTATTTTTTTAATTTATTTGTTTATGGCTTCGCTGGGCCTTCACTGCTGCGTGCGGGCTTTCTCTAGTTCCGGCAGGTGGGGGCTACTCTCTAGCTGTGATGCCTGGGCTTCTCGTTGCGGAGCACAGGCTCTAGGCCCGAGGGCTTCAGTAGTTGCAGCTCTCAGGCTCCAGAGCACCAGCTCGGTACTGTGGCACAGGGGCCACAGTCAGGAAAGGCTCTGGGTTCCCCAGCACCGAGAAGGGAGGTGAAGCACAGGGCACGGGTTGTCTGGGCTGGAGGGGCTCTCAGAGCTCCCAAAGCCAGCCCCTCTCCCCCAGATGGACCCACCCACTCGCCCAGCCAGAGGCAGATGTGGGACCGGAGCCCAGGCCTCTGACTCTTGCGCCGTGCTCTCCTTTCACTTGTACTCCTCTGCATTCGCACTGCGTAGGTCTGCCCTGATCCCCCACAACGAGCAAACCTGGGCAGATCTCGGATCAGGCGTCCTCAAACAGAGATCGTCCTGTAGAGTCGATGATAGTGGGTTTTGAAAGCAAGACAGAACCTGCCAGCTTTCCTGGTCCATCCCCTCCCCCTAACTCAACGGGGGAAAGGCTAGGACCAGACAGGGGGGCGACTGGGCCAGGCTGCATTGTGATTCAGCCACATCGGGGAGTCAGCTGGTGTGCCAGGCACCATGGTAGCCCTGTTGTGCTGGGGTGGCTGCTTTCCTGTCCCACCAGACACCCCAGCTTCTGGGAAGCCTGTTGGCTGACAGCTCTCGCCTGTCACCTTTCTTTGGGGGGGCTTGGTTCAGCAAAGGATAGCTATTCACCTTCCCAGGGCAACCAGCATCCCGTGGTTCGTCCCTCACTCCAACTTGGAACAAGTTTGAATGGTGTCTCAGCTCTGGAACTCTTTGCAAGCTGAGGCTTTGTCATGACTGCATCGCAGTTCAGCGCCTCCCTCCCTCCAGTCCTGATTTCTTCCCTTTTCCAACAGGTGTTGCACCCAAGATCGCTCCCTAACAAACGTCCTGAGTGTCAGTCCTCATCTGGGTGGGATTCTTGAGGAACACAACGCCTGGCACATCCACTATGTCATCTATCCTCATAACTCTGAGAAGTAGTAGTGCTGTCCTCAGTTTCCAAATCAAAAAGCTGAGGCTCAGAGAGGTTCAGTGACTTGCCTTAGGCCACACAGCATATGAATTGTGGATCTAGGATGCACAACCAAACCTGTCTGCCCCCAAATCTCCCACTCCTCTGACCACACTGGCCTTCTGTTTTAGGGGCACGTTTGACCCCCAGGACATGGACAAGAACGTGATTGCCATCCAGACGGTGTCGGGGATCCTGCAGGGCCCCTTTGACCTGGGCAATCAGCTGCTGGGACTGAAAGGTGTGATGGAGATGATGGTGGCGCTGTGCGGCTCGGAGCGTGAGACAGACCAGCTGGTGGCCGTGGAGGCCCTCATCCACGCCTCCACCAAGCTCAGCCGTGCCACCTTCATCATCACCAACGGTGTGTCGCTGCTCAAAGAGATCTACAAGACCACCAAAAATGAGAAGATCAAGATCCGCGCGCTGGTGGTGAGTGGGCTGGGTACCAGACACCGTACCAGGTACCAGGGATGCCGGAATGAATGGGATGTGGCCCCTGTCTTTGAGGAAACCAAGCTGTAGGCACCCAGATGCACCCACAGGCCTCTGCAGAGCAGAGTGATAAGCAGAAGACTGTGAGAATGTGGATTCAGGATGGGAGACTATGCTATATAATGACTGTCTCCTTTTTTTTTTTTTTACCATGGGGTATGCAGGATCTTAGTTCCCCCAACAGGGATCAAATGCCCCCTGCATTGGGAGCAGAGTCTTAACCACTGCATCACCAACAAGTCCCTGCTCGATGCCTTTGAACGACTCAAATGCTGATGAGCTTTTGTCCAGCAAGTACTTTCAGTGCAGATTCCAAAAATGCAGTTAGTTTCCTTACTTGGTTTCTATATAGCACAGTTAAACCTACTGCATTTTTTCCCATTTTCATTATATAGAAATTACTTTCATTGACCTTTTTCTTGTCAACAATTACAGTGAAGATTTGAGCCATTGATCTGTTTTTCTTTTTTGGTTTATATCAGTTTTTTAAAAAGCTGATTTTAGCTTCTACTATTATGAGTTTTCTCTTATGGAAGACAGACTTTTTTTTCCCCCAGCAAGAGTACAATTTTTCGTGGGTAAAAATCTGCACATCTGAATCTTCCCCCCACAAAGTGATTTCATGGTCAGCTTTTGTGCCATAAGTTTTATCTCTGAGGTTTCAGTTGTGTTAGTATTTGGGCTTCCCTACTGGTTCAGATAGTAAAGAATCTACCTGCAAGGCAGGAGACTCAGGTTAGATCCCTGGGTCAGGAATATCTCCTGGAGGAGGGAATGGCTACCCACTCCAGTATTCTTTTTTTTTTTTCTTTTCTTTTTATTATTTTTTTTTATTTATTAGTTGGAGGCCAATCACCCCACAATATTGTAGTGGTTCTTGTCATACACTGACATGAATCAGCCATGGAGTTACATGTATTCCCCATCCCGATCCCCCCTCCCACCTCCCTCTCCACCCGATCCCTCTGGGTCTTCCCAGTGCACCAGGTCCGAGCACTTGTCTCATGCATCCATTTGAATCAGTTCTAATGAGATGGATGAAACTGGAGCCCATTATACAGAGTGAAGTAAGCCAGAAAGATAAAGACCATTACAGTATACTAACACATATATATGGAATTTAGAAAGATGGTAATGATAACCCTATATGCAAAACAGAAAAAGAGACACAGGTGTATAGAACAGACTTTTGGACTCTGTGGGAGAAGGCAAGGGTGAGATGTTTCAAGAGAACAGCCACTCCAGTATTCTTGCCTGGAGAATTCCATAGACAGAGGAGCCTGGTGGGCTACAGTTCATGGAGTTGCAAAGAGTCAGACACAACTAAGTGACGAACACTTAGCTGATTTTTCAAAACGACATGACACGAAGCACCTATGGGGACAAAATAGTGGGCAGGGGACAAGGGGTGGAGTAAAAGCCTCCAGGTTTGTGGGCTTCCACCCTAGCCTGGAAGCCTCAGGGAAGGCATCTTGGGAGAGGTGACACCTGACCAGAATTCTGTTGGATGCAGAGAGGTATATCCAGAAAAAGCAAGTGGGCAGAGTGTTCCAGCCTCAGGGACGTGTTTGAGCAGGGCCTGGTCCCCAAGCCTGGTGTCTCTGATCCTACAAACCTCTCCTCCTCTTCAGGGACTCTGTAAGCTCGGCTCGGCAGGCGGCACAGATTACGCTCTCAGGCAGTTTGCTGAAGGCTCGACAGAGAAGCTAGCCAAACAGTGTCGCAAGTAAGGTTTTTCCCCAAGCCCACCATCTCCTCTCCAGGATGTGCCCTAGCGGACACCAGATCCTGAAAGGCCGCCCACCTGCCTGCTCCCCTGGATCACCTCGCTCTTGCCCCGAGCCCCGGGACCCTTCCCCAGTGCCTCCCCTCCCACAGGTGGCTGTGCAATGCATCCATAGACACCCGGACCCGGAAGTGGGCGGTGGAGGGCCTGGCCTACCTCACGCTGGATGCCGACGTGAAGGACGACTTTGTTCAGGACATTCCTGCCCTGCAGGCCATGTTCGAGCTGGCCAAGGCAAGTGTGGCCCTGACCTCTGGCCCTGGGATCTGCTGGATTCAGGCCCACGGGCTGTCCGCTGAGCCTGGGAAATTGGACATCCACCCATCCTCATCCTGACTCCACCCCCTTCTCATCACGTAAACCTGGGTTGGTCATTTCCTTCTGTCTGGTCCTCATCTTTCCTGACTGTGAAATGGACTCACAACTCCTCAGGCCTTCCAGGCAGTGGGAGGATGAACAAGATGATGGTAGTTTTTTCCTGGAACCCCCTCCGGGAGTGAGGTCTTGAGGGACCAAGAGGTCTTTTTTTGGGCCCCTTCTTTCCTTCCCAGCCCCTCCCAGATGCCTTTCTTCCTCTGTTGGGCCACCACCCGGCCCCCCCCCCCCCCCACCCCACCAATGCCTCTTTCTCACCACAAAAGGCAGAAGCGTGGGAGGGCGTTTCCATCAGAGGGTGTCCAGGTCCCGCCCCATCCCGCTGGGCTTTTGAAAGGAGCACAAAGCAATGGGAACACTCAGAGGACTTCCATGCATGCTCTGGGTGCTGTTGAGGGGGCGGGAGAAATTCCTGCCGCCCCCTGTGAGCGGAGCCAGTTCCTCTGCTTTGGTGCTTCACGGGCCACACCCCTCCCAGAGCAGCCTGCCTGCGAGGGAGCCTCTGGGAAGCAGTGGTTTGTTCTCAGGTTTCCTTTCTTCCTGTCTCCACCCGCCCACTCCTACCACCATCCACCACCTCCTGTCTCCAGACTCCCGACAAGACCATTCTGTACTCGGTGGCCACCACCCTGGTGAACTGCACCAACAGCTACGATGTCAAGGAGGTCATCCCCGAGCTGGTGCAGCTGGCCAAGTTCTCCAAGCAGCATGTGCCCGAGGAGCACCCCAAGGTGGGGATGAGGACGGCCGAGAGGGGGAGGGGCCTGTCCACCACCAGACAACCAGAGAGGTGGGACGGAAAGTCAGTGATATTCGGGTGTGTGTGTGTGTGTGTGTGTGTGCGCGCGCGCGCGCGCGCGCGTGTGTGAGAATTTGGCAGAAGATGCAGATAAAATGCAGGTTTGCTGGCTCTGATGGTAAAGACCCTGCAATACAGGAGACCCAGGTTTGATCCCCGGGTCTTAAAGATCCCCTGGAGAATGAAATGACAACCCACTCCAGTATTCTTGCCTGGAGAACTCCATGGACAGGGGAGCCTGGCGGGTTACAGCCCAAAGTGTTGCAAAGAGTCGGACACTGACTGAAGCGATGCAGCACACGTGCGCGCAGATAAATTGAAGAGGATCACGGTCAATTTCCCCCACTAGGTGGCGCTTGTGTTTTTTCTTAGTTTAAATGTTCCATTGAGGTGGAGGGGGAAACAATTTATAGTCTGAGAAACCAAATGGAGTCGCCGTGAATGTTTTGCAACTTATGTGGTTGATTTCATGGACACGAGACAGTTCGTTATAGTTCATGTTTTCAACATTCATACAAATTTTATTTTCTGGGATATCTGGATTTTGGTGTGTTGCATTAACTACCTGAGGCTTTTTATCCTGTGCTTAAAAAAAAAGTAATAATCAGAATGTATCTATCATCTTGTATCCAGTTTGGGGGAAATACTTCAGGTCTTTAGGCATGCAGAATCTTAGTTTCCTCAGCAGGGATCTAACCCAAACCCCCCTGCAGTGGAAGCTTGGAGTCTTAACCACCAGAAGTCCCACTGAATCATTTTTTAAAAATTAATTAATATTTATTTTTGGCTGCACTGGGTCTTTGTTGCTGTGCAAGGCTTTCTCTAGTTGTGGCGAGTGTGGGGCTACTCTTCATCGTGGTGCAGATTTCTCATTGCGGTGGCTTTTCTTGTGGAGCACAGGCTCTAGGCCAATCGGCTTTGGTAGTCGTGGCTCAGAGGTTTAGCTGCCTTTCAGCATATGGGGTCTTCCTGGGCCAGGGATCGAACTCATGCCCCCTGCATTGGCAGGCGGACTCTTAGCCACTGGACCACTAGGGAAGTCCCTGAATAATTTTTTCAAGCTGCATAGGATTTCATGCAGGCAAGGGCATATAGCTAGCATGTTCTGCCACTGTGAAGTTCAAATGTGGCTGCCAGAGACTGTCCACAACTGTCAGCAGTCTCTTCTCAGACACTTTTTGGTTTATCTGTAGAGAGTATTCAACCCTGAGGCTGACTCTGGGTTTCACTCAAAATCTAATCCATTGTTTTGTGGGTTTTATCTGCTCTCTCTCCCTTCTCACTCTGCCCCCAGGCATAGCCTAATGGAAAGCCAGCCTTTTGAAAGGAAAGGCTTCTAGTGTTTGGGATAATCTTCTTTATTCCAGGATTGATCTCCTTGCCACCTTTTCATCTTCCCAGGACAAGAAGGACTTTGTGGACATGCGAGTGAAGCGGCTTCTGAAGGCTGGCGTCACCTCGGCGCTGGTCTGCATGGTGAAAGCAGATAATGCCATCCTCACTGACCAGACCAAAGAGCTGCTGGCCAGGTGCGGCTGCAGTGGCCCGGAGCTGGGGTCTGAGGGGCCTGCAGGCAGGAGGCTGGGTGGGGACGTAGAGAGCGCCGGGGGAGTAAATGAGGGAGTGAGCCCCTGGGGTCTGGAGAGGAGGCTGAAGGGGATCAACACGGAAGAGCGACATGTCGGGGTGCGCCACCCCGGGTGCGAGTTTGCACTGGGAGGAAGGAGGCCACTGTCCGTTCTGGTGACCTGGTTCCCAGACCCTGACATGCCAGAGGGGAAAGGCACAGTTTCCGTACAGCCTGATGGGGAGGCAGACAGGCTCACAGTCACAGCGCAGCGGGTGCCGTGATGGGGGACAAACCACACAAGCAGTGGCAGCCCACTGGCCAGAGGGGAGGGCATGTAGGTGGGCAGCCAGGAAGGCCTCCTGGAAGATGTGACAACTCAAGGGAACCCTGGAGAAAGGAAGCTGCTCACATGCAGCGGAGGGAAGGGGTCCAGGCAGGGCGAATAGCACATGCAAAGACCCTGAGGATGGAGGGAGAAGGAATGAATGAGGTCACGGTTCTCCAGGAAGGTGTCTGGAGCGTGGAGTGCACAGGAGAGGGCAGTGCTAGATAAGACCAGAGAGGAAGGCAAGGGCCAGATCGTGGAGTTCCAGGGTCCCTCCAGGTGGAAGAATTTCTCCTGGGTGGTGGACTGTAGCTTGCTGGGTTCCTTCGTCCATGGAAATTTCCAGGCAAAAATACTGGAGTGGGTTGCCATTTCATTTTCCAGGGGATCTTCCCTGGGATCGAACCTGGGTCTCCTGCATTGCAGGCAGACTCTTTACCATCTGAGCCACCAGGGAAGCCTAGTGAGCCGTTTGGTATCCCCCTAAGCAGGCATGGGGCTACTTTTTGCAGCTGCCTTTGGCTCTCTTCTTCCCCAGCCACTCAGGTCCATGGCAGTATCTTCCCAAGGTTGGTTCTGGGGCAGGTGCACACTGGGAGTGCTTCCCAGGGTTTTACTGGGTCTCACGAGTTGGCCTGCTGATGCCCGGGAAGGGCGTGCTCACGTCCTGCATCCTTGCCCCCCAGGGTATTCCTGGCACTGTGCGACAGCCCAAAGGACCGAGGTACCATTGTGGCTCAAGGTGGTGGTAAGGTAATTGGGAGAAGGTTCTTGCCGTCCAAGAAGGTGCTCCCCTGGGGAGGAGCTCTCACGTGTGTGCTTGTGTCTCCGTGTGTGTGTGTGATGCATGTGTGTATCTGTGTGTATGTGTGTGTGCATGCTCTTTGCCTAGCCCAAGAATAATGCACTTCCTGCCCCAGCCTGACCTCTTGGAATGCGGTTATTCAGGAACCTCTGTTGTCTGTGCCTGAGTCTCTGATGTGTCACAGGATCTCCTGTGGAATCCCATTTATCCTCCTTGCTATTGGAAGGAAGCAGTGCAGACAGAGACCATGGGCTTTGCTCTGGGAGGCTTGTCCCTTTTCAGCTGCACAGCTTTGGGCAAATTACTTATCTCTCTGAGTCCTAGTTTCCTCTCTGTAAAACAAGGGAAAAAACATCACACAGTCAGACTGTAGAATGTCACAGGATTAGAGAAAATACACTTAAGGTGTTGGCTCGTGGGGGGTGCTCAGTGAATGGCTGCTGTTACAATTAGCTTTGACTTAGGTAAAAAGAAAAACTTCAGCATCTTGATTTTTCTAAAAGCCAAACAAATGCATATGGGTTGGGGAGAGTGCCTGCAGAGACCCCCATGTGCGCTGGGGACCAGGGGGAGTGGATCAGTGATTAAGAATTGAACTGTTTTCTGTAATGCTCAAGAGTTGACTCCATTGCTGAGTCTTCCTGAACTTCTGATGGAACAGACAGCGGCTGGACAGGGAGGCTGGGAAGAGACACTTCTGTATATGTGACCAAGGAGTGCCTCTGCCCTTTTCTTGCAGGCCCTGATTCCCCTGGCTTTGGAGGGCACAGACGTGGGCAAGGTGAAGGCAGCCCACGCCCTCGCAAAGATCGCCGCGGTCTCCAACCCAGACATCGCCTTCCCCGGGGAGCGGGTGGGTGGCCAGAGGTGGAGGGCGGGGAGGTGATGGGAGGAGTCTGCTCCAAGGGATCTTTCTTCTTGTCACCCTCTCCCTGGCTTGGGAGGGGGCATGGTGCCATCACAAAGGGCAATGAGTTGGAGGGGCATGGATTCCACCCCTGGCTCTGACAAACAGGCTGTTTCATCTGCAAAGTGAAGGAATTAACACCACCCCTCGGGATCATTGTGGAGGTGGAATCAGACAATGGGTGGGCAAGTGCATTGGAAATTCTAGAGCCAGGCACCTGTAAATGACTGGCGGAGGTGGTCTCCATCTGACGACTCCTCTACCCCTTCCTCATAGGTGTACGAGGTGGTGCGGCCCCTCGTGAGTCTCCTGAACACACAGCGGGACGGCCTCCAGAACTACGAGGCTCTCCTAGGCCTCACCAACCTGTCTGGGCGGAGTGACAAGCTCCGGTGAGTGGGTGGAGGGAACGGGTGGAGAGCCATGTCACGTGAAGTGTTGGTCTGTGGGCAACTGTGTGTCCACTCCTCTGAGGACAGGCTCGAAGGCCGTGGGTAGAAATGGCGGTGGGGGGGACGTGAGCTAGCACTTGGAAAGACTGCAGTGAAGGTGCAAAGCCAAAGGAGACTGGAAAGACACGTCCTTTGAAAGTAGTAAAAGAGATATCAGGTGGTTGAGGGCTGGGATAAAGTGTATTCCTCCTTGGAAGCAAGGGGATGATGGAATTGGGCTGAAATTCTTTAAGTGGCAGAAAACTCAACTCCAGTTGGTCTCAGCATAATGGGGAGTTTAATGATTCAGGATATTGGGAGTCATAATTAATGACTCATCTAGGATAATCCAGACTCAGGGGTGGCTTGAGGCAGGGGTTACAAAGCTGTCCCAGAATCCACTTCTCTCCTGCTCTCTTGTCTGTATTGTCTTAATTCTCAGACAGGCTTTTCCCCTTTCTCATGGTCACATGAGGGTTACTCCAGACCTCACATCATGGTTTCATCTCCAGCAGGAGAGAGAAAGACTTTCTCCAGTGATAATACAGGAGGATCGGCAGCTGGGTGACATGTTCATCTGAGATCCCACTGCTATGGCCAGGATGCTGTGCTATGTCGCTGGGGGCCCCTCCAGGGGTGGGATTGTTGTTGGTATTGTTCTAGTCACCAAGGTGTGTCCAACTCTTTTGAGACCTCGTGGACTATAACTTGCCAGGCTCCTCTGTTCATGAGCTTTCCTAGGCAAGAGTATTGGAGTGGGTTGCCATTTCCTTCTCCAGGGGCTCTTCCCGATCCAGGGATCGAACCTGCGTCTCCTGCACTGGCAGGCAGATTCTTCACCGCTGAGCCACCAGGGAAGCCCAGGGGTGGGATTATTGTCATCTAAACGATGCTGGGGTCACTCTTGCTGGGGTCACAAAGAGTTGGACACAAAGAGTTCAGAGCGACTGAACTGAACTGAAACTGTGCTGACTGAGGATGTTGGAGTGGCCCCTGGGTGGCTCAAAACCCCCAGTGGTCTTTACAGAGGACTCAGCAGACTCTCCTCCTCCACCCCTCACTCCCTAGGAAGAAGATCGTTAAGGAGAAGGCCTTGCCGGACATTGAGAACTACATGTTTGAGAACCATGACCAGCTGCGGCAGGCGGCCACGGAATGCATGTGCAACATGGTGGTGAACACGGAGGTGAGGGGCTCAGGATGGGCGTGATCAAGGTGTGGAAAGTGGGGCCTAGATGATAGTTCCCCTCCCCGAGGGACCCCAAGGCGAGTGTAATGCCCAAAGGATACAAAGGGAGATACGCACAGTGAAGCTGTGCTTTGATGCTAGCTGAAGCTTTGATCCCAAAGCTTGGGCAGGATTGGGGGCGGGGCGAGTCCCATGTCCCCAAGTTATTTACTAAATAATCTCATAGCAAAAGACGAGGCCAGGGTCTCTTAGAAGTCAAGAGAGGTTAGACCATTTGCAGCTGTTGAAGCGCCACACATATAAAAAAAAGGAGAAATGCAAAAACAGCTACAAGCAATTTTAGATTATGTCAAATGGTAACATTTAATGACAGATCACTGTTTCCATAGAAACCGCAATGCACTATAACAGTGTTCGTCACAGATTAATTATAGGATTTGTAAAAATAAAATGAATTCAGAAGGCATCAATGGCTGCACAGTCCAGTGGTAGGAGAAATCATCACCACGTGATGAACGAATGTCTCTTTTTTAACATCCTGGCAGAGCACTGCTGCGCTAGTAGGTTGAACCTCATCGGAGGTAACAACAGGGTTGAAATCTGAGGCCCTTTGTGGACGTGACAGCCAGACCAAGTGGCCCTCCTGGGTCCAAGTGTAGGGCCAAGTGTAGGGCCAAGTGTGAGGCCCACTTCATTCCCCCTTAATTTTTTTAACTTTTTTGGCTGTGTCCCATGGCATGTGGGATCATAGTTCCCCAAACAGGGACGGAACCCACACCCCCTGGGTTGGAAGTGTAGAGTCTTAGCCACTGGACTGCCAGGGAAGTCCCACCCCTCAATTCTTAATTCAAGTCTTCGATGCTCTCACAGTTAAAGGAGGAAAACTTGATCCATGAAAGCCTTTTAAAGTCAAAAGAAAGCTACCACGGTCCGCCAGGGAGCTGGTCTGAGGCTGGGCTGGAGGCCTGGCAGCCACATGGGAGAGGAGAGTGTGTCCAAAGACGGCAGAGGGGAGATAATGGGAGGGGGAGCAGCTTCCCCCCGGGGAGGACCAGCTGTCACAACAAACAACCAAATGAACCCTGGTCCTATCAGGACAGAAGTTCATTTCTCAGTTCAGTTCAGTTCAGCCGCTCAGTCGTGTCCGACTCTTTGCAGCCCCACGGACTGCAGCACGCCAGCCCTCCCTGTCCATCACCAACTCCTGGAGTTTACTCAAACTCATGCCCATTGAGTCGGTGATGCCATCCAACCGTCTCAGCCTCTGTTGTCCCCTTCTCTTCCTGCCTTCAATCTTTCCCAGCATCAAGGCCTTTTCCTATGAGTCAGTTCTTTGCATCAGGTGGTCAAAGTATTGGAGTTTCAGCTTTAGCATCAGTCCTTCCAATGAATATTCAGAACTGATTTCCATTAGGATGGACTGGTTGGATCTTCTTGCAGTCCAGCGGACTCTCAAGAGCCTTCTCCAACACCACAGTTCAGAAGCATCAATTCTTCAGTGCTCAGCTTTCTTCACAGTCCAACTCTCACATCCATACATGACTACTGGAAAAAACCATAGCTTTGACTATAAAAAACCATAGATGGACCTTTGTTGGCAAAGTAATGTCTGCTTTTTCATATGCTGTCTAGGTTGGTCATAGATTTTCTTCCAAGGAGCAAGCGTCTTTTAATTTCATGGCTGCAGTCACCATCTGCAGTGATTTTGGAGCCCAAGAAAATAAAGTCTCTCACTGTTTCCATTGTTTCCCCATCTATTTGCCATGAAGTGATCAGACCAGATGCCATATCTTAGTTTTCTGAATGTTGAGTTTTAAGCCAACTTTTTCACTCTCCTCTTTCACTTTCATCAAGAGACTCTTTAGTTCTTCTTCACTTTCTGCCATAAGGGTGGTGTCATCTGCATATCTGAGGTTATTGCTATTTCTCCCAGCAATCTCGATTCATTTCTCTCTCACATCATTTCTTGCTCACGTTGCAATCAGGTGGCTGACTTCCAAGCAATGACTTGGGGGTGCAGGTTTCGATCATCACCCTGCCCCTGTCCAAAAAAGAAAGGACTGTCTCCCCCTCTGCCCCTTAGGAGTGGTCTCCATTCAGATGGGAATGGGCAGACAGACCAGGGGACAGACCCCCCTAGCACTCTGCCGAGGTGGCCTAGAAGTGACACATCACTTCCCTTCATGTTCTATGACGAGAGCAAGATCATGGCCACAGTTAGTGCAAGAGGTGCGCGTGTAGTTCTTCCGGGGCAGAGGCTTCCCTGTCACACCTGTCCCTGTGAGGGGACTGTACTGAGCATCACTGCACTCTTACCTCTGAGGACCACTGGTCCAGCTTCAGGGAGATGCGGGTAAAGGTTTATAACCTGAGCAGCTGTGACCTTTGGCTCCTTTTAGCATTTCACTTCTAGGACACGTCACCCAGCAAAAATGCCCTTAAACTTAACCAACCAGGGTTTTCTGCAGAGCAGAGGGGCAGGAGAAGGGGGCCTTGGGAAGCCTCACCCTCCACCTGGTAAATGGTGCAGCAGCTCTTGACCACCATGTAAACTACCCAACTACCCAGAGATGCTCTTGCCAAGACTCTGTGCCTTCAGGGACCACAAAGGCATTCTATGGCAGACGCTGAAGGCCCATCTGTTGTGGGAGAAACATTCCAGTCTTCTCCAAAGGGAAGAGATGGGGCTTTACAGGCAACATCCACCCTTCAGGAGTCTGTACCTGCCCTTTCCCCAAGGGTGGAGAGCTGAATGTAAACAGAGGTGACAGCGAATGCTATGTAAGGAATTCCTTATTCTCTATAACCTGTAAACTGGAGGAGTCTGTAGTGTTTTCATCTAGCTAATCAGAGAAGACTTCCTGGAGGAGGTGTCAATGAGTGTGCTGCTCGAAGCAAAGCTCTGAGTGATCTTGGGTTAGAGAACATGGCTCCAGATGCGTCCTTCCCTCTCCAGGCTGGGCAGGTGGGGGCCTTTTCCTCTGAGCCGTGTACTTGCCCCCCATAGGTACAGGAGAGGTTCCTGGCCGATGGCAACGACCGGCTGAAGCTGGTGGTGCTGCTTTGTGGCGAGGATGACGACAAGGTGCAGAATGCGGCTGCGGGGGCCCTGGCCATGCTGACAGCAGCGCATAAGAAACTGTGCTTCAAGATGACTGAAGTGGTGAGAGCAGGCCCTGGGGAACCCCGCAGCCCCAGACCACGCTGCCCTGGATGACCCTCTGCGGGGGAGGCCGGCCCCCGTGGTACCCCTTCCCCGCCCCCTGGGTATCTGTTCCTACCCACAGAGGAGGGGAAGGTATATGCTGCAACCTCTACACTCCTTATGTGGACACCCCAAATGCGCAAACTCACTTTGGTGGTGCTCATAACTCATTATGCAAGGATAATAACAATAATAACAGCACTAACTACTGCCATGGGATCCCTAAGCTCCTCAAGAGAAGTGGGGATGTGGATGGGGTACCATAGGAGCTCACAGTTTGGCAAAGAGGCTCTTAGATGATGGCCAGGCCCTTTGTGGGACTGTGGCTGTTTCAGCAGGTGTAATGAGAGTGATACGGACATAGTCACAAACATAGGGGTGCAAAATGAAACTTTCCTTATTTCACCGAACCGAACTTAAGTTTGTGGGCCTCATAGTCACTGATGGTGAAAAAATGTGAACATCTCAATTCAAATGTATTAAAGCAAGTCTGCTTTACACAAATCCCCCCTGGGAGAAGAACCTCAGCAGAGTGGGAAGCACACAGAAATTATGGAGGTGCTGGGGATTGAACCCAGGGCCTCGTGCATGCTAAGCAGCAAGTCTGCTTTAAAGGCAGGCTCCTCGGTGCTTTGTGGCATCCTAGAGGGGTGGGATGGAGGGAGGAGGTGGGAGGGGGATTCAACAGGGACGGGACATATGAATACCTACTACCAATTCATGTTGCTGTGTGTCAAAAACCATCACAATATTGTTAAGTAATTATCCTCTAATTTTAAATATAAAAGAATAAAAGGCAAGCTCTTAGATAGCCAGCTCAAGGTGGGGGTGTGTATATGTGTGTGTGTGTTTTCTAAGTTCCATGGAGACTCATACTGTCCTGGCACCACGGGAGGGTCTCCTTCCTGAACATAGCTCATCCTCTTGGTCCCCGGCCTTCAGCCCTTTCCGTAAGGCAGGTTTCTCAAAACTGTAAGGTGTGTAAGAGTCAGCTGGAGGGCTGGTTAAAAAACTTTCCCCAGGATAATTCTGACTGTGTCGGTCAGAGGTGGGGTGCTTCCAGCCTGGGGACCACAGGCTGCTGCCCTAAAGCAGCGTCTCCCAGGGCACATGGGTTGGCAGAAGCAGGCGTTGTGCATGTACCCAGAGTTAGAATCTTCCTTTCTGAACACCCTCCATCCCCATTCCACTCAGGCATGCAGCAGGCCTGTCTCTCTGCTCCTCGTGATGCTTAAAAATTAAGTGGATGGGTGGATGTTTATTCTGTACTATTTCCAGATGTGTGACTGTAGCTAAGTTACTTCCTCACCCTCAACCTCAATCCCTCCACTTACAAAATGAAAAGGACTGGATTATTTCAAGTCTCTTCTAATTCTCCAGCTCCTGCCCTGGTAAGAAGATGGGCATTATCCAGCTAGTTCTAAGAGGCCCAGCTGGGCATATGCTGAGTCCATAGAGATAATCAGATATGCACTTGCCCTTTCAAAGCTCAGAATCTGGGCTTGGCCAATGCCTTCTGTTTATCTTGTCCAGAATCTCCCTTCTCCGTCCCCTCCACTGATTCCTCCAATCTGTCTTTATCCTCCTCCCTGCCTCCAGACAACTCAGTGGTTGGAGATTCTACAGCGGCTTTGCTTGCATGACCGGCTGTCAGTTCAACACCGGGGCCTGGTCATTGCCTACAACCTGCTGGCGGCTGATGCTGAGTTGGCCAAGAAGCTGGTGGAGAGTGAGCTGCTGGAGATCCTGACAGTGGTGGGCAAGCAAGAGCCGGATGAGAAGCGGGCAGCGGTGGTTCAGACAGCTCGGGAATGTCTCATCAAATGCATGGATTATGGCTTCATTAAACCAGTGTCTTAGACAGGGGCCCAGAGGGAGGCTGGGGCTGCTCCTGTAACTGTGCAGAGTTCTGGGCTGAGAGCTCTTGGGGTGTCAGTTCCATTAGGGATCATTGCAGCCACAGTGAGGTGTCCATGTAAAAGAAGGACTGTGGATTGTCCCCTGAGTTGCGCATCTTCCCTTTTGTTCTAGGAGAGTTTGCATATTTCATTAGCTCTCTTGCTCCTTAACATCTGTCAAGTTCCAGAAATTCCTAGAATAATTTTCATCTGTGATTAGGAAGACAGGTTGGATAATTTTTTCTGTACCCATTCCAAAGGCCAGGATAATGGGCTGGAGTTCTCTACATTTTGGAAAATGAATTGTGTGGTGAAGTAGGAGCTAGCAGGTCCTACTTTAAATATGTAAAGTAGTGTGACTGTAAAGGTAGCTGGTGCACCTGGATGTTGATCTGGTTTTTATATCCTGTCTCCCCTGATGTTTGAATATGGCTGCCTAGAACTGCATGTTTCAGCGGCACTGCCCGTCCCAGACCCATGCGCATTCCTATGATGGAAATATAGCTGATGTTCAATAGTCTGACATGACTTTTGCATTTGCTTGGGGAAATCTTCTAAGCAAGATGGATGTGATGAATATAAATAAGATCAACTCAAAGTACTTCAAGTGAAAAAAAATTTCATTGGTTCATATATTTTGTCAAGGCAGGGAAAGATCTGACATTGTTAGAACTAGGGTTCAAATATTGTCATCTGTATTCTTTTTTTTTCTGTGTGAGGGTGTCTTTCCATCTCTCATCCCCCACATTGTGATTTTTATTTCCTCTGGGTTAGGCTTAATTTCTGGCAAGCTCTTAACATGTGGTGAGATATTCCCCAGAAGCTCCAGATTTCCGTATATATATATTTTTTTCCCATGACTTGTGGGGTCTTAGTTCCTTGACCAAGGTTTGAACCTAGGTCCTTGGCAGTGAAAGCACAGAGTCCTAACCACTGGACCGCCAGGGAATTCCCACACAGTTGTTATAGTTCATAATTATGCAAGAGAAGAGAAAGGATCATTCTCAGTGACCCAGCAAAATTCCCAGAGACAACTCTGGTATGTCTAGCATGCATCACATTTCCATACAGCACATTAACAGAATGAGGGAAAAAAAATGATTATTGTAATAGATGCAGGGAAAACACTGGATAAAATTAAACAACTCATGATAAAAATTTCAGTAAACTAAAATTAGGAAACTCCTTTAGTCTGATAAAGATTATCTGCATAAAAGCTACAGTTCAAATGATATTTAATAATCAACCTGAGATTAAGAATGAGATAATACTTGCTATTACCGATTCCATTAGGCTTTGTACTGGAGGTTAAACTAGTACAATAAGGAAAGGAAATGAAAAGCATAAAGACTGAAAATCAAGAAATGAACCTTTCAAATTAATCATGCAACAGGTCTGTACATGTATATGTGTATATGTATATGGGAAAAGTCTACAGATAAACTCAAATAATAAGTGAATTTAGATACAAGGTCAGTTTACAAAAATCGATTGTATTTCTGTATACCTGTAATGACTAGGAAATTTAAATGTAAAAGATGATGCCATTTACAATTACATAAACCACATCAAATACCTAGGAATAAATCGTGTGAAAGATGTTGAAAGGCTCTACATAGAAAACTATAAAATATTATTTAGAGAAATAAAAGAAAACCTGCATAAGTGACAGACATTACCACATTCATGGACTGGATGACTCAACATTACATTGGAGATGCAAATTCTTTACAGATTGACATAAAGATTCCACTAAATGCTAATCTAACCTGAGCCTTTGGGGGACAGAGATTGATAAATTGTTTCTCAAGTGTATATGAAGGACTTCCCTGGCAGGCCCATGGTTGAGACTCCTTGCTTCCACTGCAGAGGGCGCAAGTTCAATCTCTGGTGAGGGAACCAAGATCCTGCATGCCCCGTGGAGGGCCAGAAAGTTAAATAAATAAATAAAGTGGATATGAAAGTGCAAATAGTCGAGAATAGTAATGCCTATCTATCTAGAAGAAGAATAAAATTGGAGTAAACTTTGTGAACAGGCATGTCATAAAAGAGGCCAATAAGTATATGAAAAGATGCTCAATCTCGCTAGTCATCAGGGAAATGGAAAATGAAAGTATTATAAGATGCCATTCTAGAATGGTTAATATTGAAAATACTGCCAAATCAAGTGCTGGTGAGAATGTGGAGTCACTGGACCTCTTACACACTGCAGGTGGGAATTTCAATTACTACAGCTGCTTAAGAAAATGTATTTGGCAGTATCCCCTGAAAGAGCCAGCAACTCTTTTGAGTACAGAGTCAACAGAAATAGATATTTATGTGCACTAAAAGGCATGTATACAACAAAAGGGAATATTTCAATCACAGCTCCCAAGTGGAAATAATCCTAATGTCCATAGAACATGGGTAAACTGTTCCATCCTCATACAAGAGAAGATGACACACCAATTTAAATGAATAAACTACAGCTACACACAATAAGGAGGTCGCTTACATAATACTTCGTGAAAGGCGCTGGCTTAACACCATGTACTGTATGGTGAATGATTCCATTTGTAATAGGTTCAAAACCAGGCAAACTGGCTTATGGTATTCAAAGTTAGGATACTATTTACAGTACTTGTAGGGAAGAGGTAGTGGAGAGTGATGGAGAAGGCCTCTAAGAGGGAGTCTAATTTTTGGTCTTGATGGGTCCACTTTTATCAAGCTTATGATTTGTGCACTTTTCTGTATGTTCTTTCATTCCTCGGTGGTTCAGATGGTAAAGACTCCATCTGCATTGAGGAAGACCTGGGTTCGATCCTTGGGTTGGGAAGATCCCCTGGAGATGGGAACGGCTACCCACTCCAGTATTCTGGCCTGGAGAATTCCACAGACTATACAGTCCATGGGCTCACAAAGAGTCGGACACGACTGAGCAGCTTTCACTTCAAAAAGTGAATAATGTTTTTCTCTTGAGTGTGAGGATTACATAGAAGAATTGATCTCAAGCCCCTGGTGCATATTATACAACTACTCAATATTAGTTAGTTCCCTTCATTTCATCTGATGAATATTCCCTGTTCCTTAGGGTAGAGCGCCCCAGTTGACAGATATGTACTTCAACAGGTCACTTAAGGGAATGGGGGACTGGTGAGCAAGCGAGGTCATATTTGCAAATTCACTCAAGGAATGGCAGCCACCTGGCCTCAGTGTGTTTAGGAAATGTAAGGGTTCTGGGCAGGAGAGCTAGCAGTGGTGAAATGGAGAAGCATCTGTTCACCGAGGTTCCAAGGCAGAGTGGCCACAGGGCCACAGAAGCAGGAGCTGGAGCTGGAGCTGGGATTGCGCTCCGTGACACCAGAACCCTACCGTACTGCTTACTTTCCCAGAAGTGCAGGTTCCCATGACCTCCTTCTGCAGCCTTGTTGGGCCTGTCACCTCCTTCTGTGTGATTCTGCCAAAAGGCAATTTGGCAGTGATCTTTGAGGTTCTGAGGTCTGTGGGTTTCCCTCTTACTGCTGAAGTTCAAAACCCAAGCCACTGAAACATCAGGGTAATAGATTTCCTCCTGATTCATAAAACCTTTCATAAAATGTCTCATGTTTTATGAAAGGTTTTAGTGCAAACAGCCACACTACTAGTCAAGGTTCTGGGATCCAATCTAGGTAAGTGAGTTCTGGGTCTTGGGGAGAAATAAAGTGAATACTGCTCAGTCGTGTCCGACTCTATGCAACCCCATGTGCTTATACGGTAGGTCCAGGCTGTTTATCTATTTTAGATATAGAAAATGAAAGTGCAAGTAGCTCAGTCATGTCCCACTCTTTGCGACCCCAAGCTTGGTGGTGGATTTTCAAGAGGGACTAAAGGGAAGAAGTCAGAAGGTCATGGGAACTATGCTCTTTGGGTGGGTGGGTAGGTGTTCTGGGATTTGTATCACAGGTACTTTAAAAGAAACAGAACAGCTACCAACTCTGTAGGGGCTTCCCAGGTTCCTTTCCACCTGCAAATACAGGAGACTCAGGTTCAATCTCTGGGTTGGGAAGATTCCCTGGAGAAGGAAATAGCAACACTCCAGTGTTCTTGCCTGGAAAATCCCATGGACAGAGGAGCCTGGTGCGACCCCTTGGACTATACAGTCCACGGAATTCTCTAGGCCAGAATACTGGAGTGGGTAGCCTTTCCTTTCTCCAGGGGATCTTCCTGACCCAGGGATTGAACCCAGGTCTCCCACATTGCAGGGAAACCCAATGTTTCCAATATTTGAGGGAAGCCCAAGAATACTGGAGTGGGTAGCCTATCCCTTCCAGACCCAGGAATTGAACTGGGGTCTCCTGTATTGCAGGTGTATTCTTTACCAACTGAGCTCTGAGGGAAGCCCAAGGGTGGAAACAGGCTCCTGAAGTCATTTTACAGCGGGCTGTGTTCCAAATGACTGCCTGTGAGCTTCTGTCTTTGAAGTCTTTGAAGATACCAGCATTGGATGGGGTGGGCAGGTGGAGATTTCTTCTCCCATTTACTCATGGTAGGAGTCGGGGCTAGAAAATGAATCTCTAGGGCAGAGTCTGTGTCAGGGTGCAAGGGGTGTGCTTAAAAGTGGGTTGAGCATGTTCCCTGGGGTCTGGGAAGGGCAAGCATTAGACGTAGCTCAGGGATTATTGGATTGCTTCTCCGAGGAGTTGGTGGTTGTTGTTTAGTCACTGAGTCATGTCCCGACTCTTTTTGTGACCCTGTGAACTGTAGCCCACCTGGCTCCTCTGTCCATTGGATTTCCCAGGCAAGAATACTGGAGCGGGTTGCTATTTCCTTCTCCAGGGGATCTTCCCGATCCAGGGATCAAACCCGAGTCTCCTGCATTGGCAGGTGGAGAGACACCTGGAAAGCCCCTACAGAGTTGGTAGCTGTTCTGTTTCTTTTAAAGTACCTGTGATACAAATCCCGGAACACCTACCCACCCACCCAAAGAGCATAGTTCCCTTGACATTCTGACTTCTTCCTTTTAGTCCCTCTTGAAAATCCACCACCAAGCTTGGGGACTTCACCCCAATGAAATTCTAAGTGTCATCAGGTTTTTGCGTAAGATTCTTGTTGTGGTGTGGGTCCTGTGACTGGTGGATGACTCATATAGCCATCTGTGGTTACCAGTTACACTGGGGTTGTAACCCCATTTTTGCTTTCTGTACAACAAAGTTTTGTAAGCATACTCTTATTTTAAAAAAAAGTAACAGAGATCATGGGAAAGGATGAAGGAGCTCGCTGTCACCTTCAGGGGGCAGTGCAGGGTGCATGCTGGCCAGCTCAAGGGGAACCAAGCCCCTGGTTTCTTGGGGATGGTGAGAGAGTTCCAGGTATCACACCAGCAGGGAAGGTCAGCAGTGCTTCCTGGGTAAGCAGTGTTCATTTAAATGAAACATAAAGTCTCAGACTCTTAAGAAACTTAGCAGAAGCACAAGTTTTATTATCTCCATGCATGTGGGAAACAGGGAAAAGCTTATCCTCCTGGCTTGAAAAAGCAGATTTGTAAGTGCGTATTCCTTCCAGGAAAAAGGTGTCAGTTTAAATGTTATCTGAGCTGGACATCATTTAGTTAAAAAAAAACCCATCAGACTTTTTAGCAGTTTGTGATAATTTTCATTGGAGATGCCAACAGTCTCCGAATTCCAGGGGTCTATACAATTCCCCTTTGTCAGAATAGCATTTAGAAAGACAGCTTTCTGAGTCATATCTGCTTTTTATGCAGATATGACTGCATAAGGTACAGGAGGTCTTCCCTGGTGGCTGAGATGGTAAAGAATCCACCGGCAGTGCAGGAGACCTGGGTTCTGAGTTGGGAAGATCCCCTGGAGAAGGGAACGGCTACCCACACCAGTATTCTGGCCTGTAGAATTTCATGGACAGAGGAGCCTGGCAGGCTACAGTCCATGGGGTCACAAAGAGTCAGACACGACTGAGCAACTTTCACTTTCACTTTAAGGGACAAGAAGATATTATCTGTTTATCTTGCTGAATTTTTATTCTCCACCCAGTTCTGTAATTTTCCGAACCAAGCACTGTAGCTTCACTAATTGCTTTGGAGAAAGTGAATGCTAGACTCCAAAACTCAAAACTTCCAGCGTGCAGGGAGAGGTCAGGATGGGGTTTTTATTATTATTTGACTGTAGATTCTGCAGTGTTTTATATTCACAGGAGTGCCAAGAATCTGGGACTATTAAACACAGATTGTATCAGAGGCCCAGGATATATAGGGGGAAAGTTCCAAAACAGGAGACAAACACATTGTCTTAATACTTTCCAGATAATTGGAAAGAATTTTTTTTATAAAATTAAAAGATCAAAGTTGCCCAAGCACTTGGTACTGAAAGCCAAATAGTTCTACAAGGCTTATGATAAAATCAGTAGTCTCCTGTCCCACCCCTCTTCCTGCTCCTAGAAGTGATCACTTTGATGTTTCTTTTGGATACACTTTTCTGTAGGTGCAGTTTTGAGTTTCAAATGGGTATTATCTATTTACTTCCTGAAGACTTAGTTCAATTACACTCCCTCCCTGTCTTCCCTTCCCCATACCCTGCCAGTGTGCTTTTATCACCATTTTGGATTAGAACAATCTTCAGCATGTACCTTATTTTGACTCTTTTCACAGCTGTGCTAGGTGATATATTATGTGTACATTTCATTTCCTGTACAATTTTCTGCTTTGCTCAGAATTTATAACCATCTTACTTTCTGTCTGTTTAATTTTATAACTTTTTAATTTATCTCCAAATTCTCTGCCTCATACAAGGAAACTTTTTATTGGTGCTGTTAATCAAATGTATTAAGTATACTATCAATTAACATCAATTTCTATCCTTAGGATGTATGTCCCCTGAGCCCTTTCCCCTGGGATCCTGACTGGGGCCTCTCTGGGCTCATTCTTGGGTTCTTCCTTCATGTACATACTGTTTTTTGTTTGTTTTGCTTTTCCCCAGGGCTATATCCTTGTTTCCTCGATCAAACTGCTGCAGAAGTATTTGGTGGTAGCAGGGTCAGGGCAATGTTTCAGGCATCAGAGTTTCCCTGTAGGTGCTTTGAAAGCCTCTCCAATCCATTTAGTTTTAAAATTTTCTCAGTTTATACTTTGATGAAACAAAATCTCTAATATTTTTAGAAAAAAAAAAGCCTATCACCAAATTATTATATTTTCTTTAAGCCTGAAGGGATAAGAGATGGTGATATAGTCTTCTGGGGTTCCTCTGACAAACAAAAGACTCAAGAGCTTTCAGTTTGAATACAGTTACTTTACCAATGAAGTAACACAAAATCGGTTTAAACTAAAGGTTGCAAAACGGGAAAAAACTTTAATGCTTTGAAGGCTAGATGTCTCAGATGGGACTTTTTTCCCCCTAGTAGTTTCACTACACTTTTTTTATTTGGCCACGCTGCACAGTTTGTGGAAACTTAGTTTCCCAACCAGGAAACTGAACCCAGGCTCTTGGCAGTGAAAGTGTGGAGTCCCAACCAGTGGACCACCAGGGAATGGCCTGTTGTTGTTGTTTGTATTTAGACTTTTTCTAAATAGTCTTCAAGCATCCTTTAGTACACAAGTCACAAATGTGGCTTTTCACAAAGGGTGTTTCCGTTAGACAAGTGTATGTGACTGTGAGAGTTTTGGTCTTCATTTACCTATAGACTCTGAGAATCCACCCACCCCACCGTGATATCCTGACACATGCTACCGTCTTCTGAACCAGCCTTGTCATGTCACTGGTGATGGACAGTTTGCTCTATACAGCTCACCAATGTCAGTACACTATTGTGCTCCTTACCAGGCATTTGACACCCCACCTGGAAACACCCACATCCCTGGGCTTCCCTGATATACCTCTCACAGTATCCTGTTTATTTTTAAAACTGTGTTTTAAAAAAAACTACATAAAAGTTGTCGTCTTAAATGGTACAGTTCAGTAGTGTTAAGTATATCCAGGTTGTTGTCAGATAGACCACAGCTTTTTTATTTTGCTGAACTGAAACTCTACCCATTAAGCAACTGTGACTCATCTCTGCCTCCCCCAGCCCCTGGCAATCACTCCGCTCCTTTCTGTCTCTCTGAATTTGAGTACCCCAGGTACCTTGTGTAAGCAGAATCATATATCATTTGTCTTTGTATGACTGACTTGTTTCCCTTAGAATAATGTCATCAGGGTTCATCATGCTGGAGCACGTGCTGGGATTTTATTCCTTTCTAAAACTGAATAATATTCCATTGTACATATTTACCACATTTTGGTTATTCATTCATCTGTTGATGGACATCTGGGTGTCCACTTCTACCTCCTGGTTTTTGTACACAGCGCTGCTATGAACATTAGTGTGCAAATACCTTTTCAAGATCCTGTTTTCAGTTCTTATGGGTATATACCCAGAAGTGGAACTGCTGGATCCCATGGTAGTTTTCACTTTTTGAGGAACTTGCAGGACTGTACCATTTTACAATCTCACAAACTGCAGTAGGGTTCCAATTTCTCCCCATCTTCACCAACACTTGTTATTTTTGGCTTTTTTTTTTTTTTTTTTCTGATAGTATCTTTCTGTGGAGAAAGAAATGGCAACCCATTCCAGTACTCTCGCCTGGAAAATCCCATGGACAGGGGGGCCTGGTGGGCTACAGTCCATGGGGTCACGAAAGAGTCGGACACGACTGAAGCAACTTAGCAGCAACAGTATCTTTCTAATGGATGTGAGAAAATACGGCCTTTTGGTTTTGATTTCCATTTCTCTGGTGCTCTGAGGATTAGTGATATGGATCATCTTTTCACACATTTATTGGCCGTCTGTTATCACCTCTGGAGAAACGTCCATTCAAGTCTTTTGTCCAT
The DNA here is from genome assembly GCF_023699985.2 of Odocoileus virginianus. Taxonomy (NCBI): domain Eukaryota; kingdom Metazoa; phylum Chordata; class Mammalia; order Artiodactyla; family Cervidae; genus Odocoileus; species Odocoileus virginianus. The sequence goes on along the minus strand of NC_069690.1, from coordinate 13,866,239 downwards.
TTTTGAATCAGGTTATCTGATTTTTTTTTCTGTTAAGTTGCAGAATTTCTCTGTATATTCTGGATATTAACCCCTTATCACATATATGGTTTGCAAACATTTTCTCCCAGTCTGTATGCTGTCCTTTCACTGTGGGGTCCTTTCATGCACGAGTTTTAAAGTTTGATGTAGTCCCATTTGTCTAGTGTCTCTTTTGTGGCTCTCCTGTTCATTTTATTTCCTAAGTATCTCCCTGATGCGCTCGAGTCTCTTCTCCACTGCCTCTGGTCTCGTCTATATCACTGCCTCTCAACACAACAGCTGCAAGTACCCTCCCCCTTTGCTTTTAGTCTTCATTCCCCACACCTTCCCTCCACCCTGAGTTAATAATATGACACTTTGAAGTGCAGACTAGAATATGTTTTTTTCTTACCTAAAGATCTTCATATAGGTGTGACCCATTGCTTCAGGAGCCCATTGGTCCAAAAGACAATGGATCTTAAGCATAGAAAAATGCATCTTGAACAAATGAATTGTTTTTACATTTATATTCTCTCTGAATACTGTTAGATTTTTTATGACAGAATCAGCTTTGGCATATAGTAGTTATTCAATAGATTGCTGAATGAAGTGAATGAGAAAATGGTTGTTGAATGTTCCTAAGATTATGGTCGTTAAGCCAACAATGACTGTAAATGATAACGTGCAGGGCTGTATGCTGTATTCTTTCCGCGATACAAAGTTTCTCTTTCCATGAAACTTACAGTTCATTCATTTAGTCACCAAATATTTATTGAGCACTTACTGTGTGGCGGTTACTGTGGCAATGATGGGTATACAGTGCTGTACAATAGACCTGACCTCATGGAGCTTTTGGTTTAGTAGGGAAGACACCCATGAAAGCAAATACATAATTATTTAATTAGAGTTGTTGTAAGGGTTATTAGTGAAAAGCACAGGAATCTATGAGAGCATTTTCTAGAGTGTCCTAATCTAGAGTTAGGGATGGTAGATGTGGAGAGGGGTAGGGTTGGGGAATAAGACATATACACTGCTAAGTATAGCAAAAGTATGTGACAAGTTCCATTAGAATCTCAAGCAAAGCACTAATGAGACTTAGAGAAAGGAGAATCATACTGAACAGAGAAATGTATTCCAGATCCAAAACAACTCTTCTTCAGTGGTGAATCTCTGGGCATCGAGCAAATGCATGCAGCATAGGCAGTAGTCCAGACAAACAAGAGAATGTATGTTTGCCCAATGTCTTCTCCAAGCATCGCTTGGGAGCTTGTCAGAAAAGCAGACTCTTGGGCCCAATTCCAAAACTACTGAGTCAGGAGGACCTGGAGGTCTAACAAGATCCCCAGGTGATTCAGGCAGATCTTATAGATACAAGAGTGAATGAAGTTATCACATCAGAAGACTGTGATACATTTGCACCTCTACCAACAAGAGGAGGTTCTGTTGTGAAGCACTGTACCCCTGAGCGCTTTTTTTTTTTTTTTTATCTTTATCAGCTATAGCACACAAAGGAAGTGCATTTGTTAGGTAAAGTTAGTTTCATTATCTTTATTTTTTTCATTATGTGCCTCACTTGTATCTCATTTATTTTTAAACGAATACACTTACTTTTCAGAGCAGTTTTAAATCCATAGCAAAACTGAGCAGAAAATACAGAGTATGTTCTGTCACCGCACACATAAACCTCTTCCCATTACAGATTTTCTGTCCCACGGTGGCACATTTCTTACGATCCATGAACCTACACTGACACATACTCATCACTCCAAGGTCCACAGATGACGTTAGGGTCCACTCTTGTAGTTGAACAGTCTGTGGGTCTCAACAAACATATAATGACATATATCCATCATTACAGTATTATACAGAGTGGTTTTACTGGCCTAAAAATCCTCTGAAGTAGGTTCTTCATCTGTAACAGGTCCAGCACATGCAGAAGTCACTGGTTGGGTAAAGTCAGTCTTCATTTCAGAGAGAATTTCAAACATTCCTTCAGCTGGGGATGAGACAGACCATGTTTTGAATAAAAGGAAGCAGGTGAGCTCAGAGGAAAGAGGGCCAAGGAAGGGAGAATCTATTTCAAACTCAGCTACTTATGCTACCTTATAAGCCTGGTCCTTTTTGCTCATCAACTTTCAACCACTGCTGTTTCAAATCTGATATTACCTTGGAATTATTTTCTTCTCCTTGAAGTGGTTCAGAAGTTAAAGCTTCACTCACCTTCAATCCAGTTATACAATGAATCAATTCATTTGCTTTGGCTTTTTGAAACTCATTTTCAAAATGAGTACTTTTGAAAGTGAATTTCTGAGTATGTTTCTTCACTCTTGGAAGTGCAAGTGTGAAGCATTTTTGTGTGTGTGAGCATTCATTATGTATTATATATTTTAGCTGAGTTTTAATTTTCAGCTTATTTTTTAAAAGTTCTTCAAGTTTAAGTCTTAATTCAAGATACAAGGAGCACTAACATGCACGTGTCCCTACCAGATTCGCCTGTGTTCAGGGATAGTTCATTCAATCTTCCCAACTCTGAGAGGTAGGTCTGTATTATCTATGCTGAAGAGAGTGAAGCTCAGAGAAGTCGAATAACTTTCCCATCACTTCCAAGGGCCGGAAACAGTCTGACTCCAAGGACCACAGTCTTTCCACTGCAGCAAACTGTTTAGTGCTTACAGATCCCATTTTAAGGAGTTCCTATAAACCAATAAGTTATGTATTTGCTGAAGATGCTATCTGCTATATAACGCGGGTCTTTCTTTCCCTTGCAAAGGAATTTTCCTTACAAAGGGACTGGTTGTGTGGTAGACAACCAATCAGCTCCCAGTGCTACCTAGCCATCCTAGGGAAGAACTATGAGGGTTTGTAACAAAGCAGATTTAAGAAGAATACAAACGATACCCAACTGGAGGACTCAAAAAGGAAACTGCAATATACAAAGTGTTAGTTGCTCAGTTGTGTCTGACTCTTTGTGACCCCATGGACTGTAGCCCACAGGATCCAGAAGTCCATGGAATTTTCCAGACAAGAATACTGGAGTGGTTAGCCATTCCCTTCTTCAGGCGATCTTCCTGACCCTGGGATTAAACCCGGCCTCTTGCATTGCAGGCAGTTCTTTACTATCTGAGCCTCCAAGGAAGCCCTTAACATACTGTGTTTATGTTGATAGTATTCTGAACCAATTTTTCACTAAACCTTCTACTGTAACAAAGTATTAAAATTTGTTTACAAAGTTTCCACTGCTGCTGAATCTAATCAGTTCAACTGTTTTTAAAATTAACATGAGGAAAATGAGCTCACAAAATGCCCAAAAGTCATCACGTTTATACCTTAATACTAAGTCATCCAAAACTCTTGGGAATATATACTTGACAACTCTCTCATACAACAGTAAAAGGCATTTTTTCCTCACTAAAAAAAATCCATAAATAATGTTATAGTCCTGACTTGGAAGCATCTCTGCACTTACACATGAAAAAATACAATGGGTATAATATAATGTTTTTATACAGAACTGTCTGTGTGTATGTATGTGTGTGTTTTCAGGAAATTAACTGATATATCACTATCTCTCCTAAAATGTGTGTTTCCAAGATTTTATGAGAGGTAGAAGGAGTTTTCATCGTTCAGATTTCAACTAAGAATTTGATTTCCCAATTGTTTTGCTAATAGAAAATGACAGCTACTTTAAGAATGACTTGAAAATTCATTAAAAGAGCAAGATAAACACTTTAAAAAAAAAGTCAACTAAAATTGAAGAAGATAATGAAAGTAACATTACTCCTTAGTTTATGAGAAATGTGCTATATTAGTCACTTGTCTAAGACATTTCAGTAATTAATAATAACAATAATACAACCACCATGGCAACTTTAATAAGAATACACTGTAGCTCTCATCTACTGAGTAGCTACTCTGTGCAAGGTGCTTAGACCCATTGTCTCTTTGAGGTTCTACCACAGCCCCATGAAGGAAGCATCTCTAGAATAGCGACACGAGGGGCTTAAAGAGAGATTAGCTGCCCACGTCCCGTCCACGTGGAACTCCAGCTTCCTCGGGCTCAAGTATATACTCAGAAGCACTGCTACCTTGTCTTTCTTATAGTTAGCCTTAAAACATGCTCTTTTGAAACTTTCAAGAGGAAAAATGTGTATTATGTGGCAATCTGTTTACATCAGTGACTCCCAGTGGGCTATGTGTTCGTGGTTTGGGGCAGGTTCCTCTTCTTGAATCTTGGCTGGGCTCAAGACTGGCCTTAATCAACATGAGATAGAAATGATGCTGTGTCAGGTCCGGGCCTCAGTCTTAAGAAATCTGGCAGCTTCTGCTTTTGTGCTCTTGAGAGATCTGAACCGTCACCTAAGAAGGATGGCTACCCACCTTGCAGAGCCCCCACGGAGCAAAAGAAAGGCCCAGCCAAACCAGCGCTCCCACTGCCTCCTGCCCCTACCCGTGACCTCCACGGCACCAACAGCGTGAGTGCGAAGCTCTGTCTTGGATGCTCCAGCCCAGGCTGCTCTTCATCTCCTTTAAAATATGTGCCTTCATGACTTTGGGGTCACAACGGAGAACAGCAGCGGAACTGCCCAGCCGAGGCCCGCTCAACTCACAGAATCCCAAGGAGACAGGATGGTTCTAATTTAATCCACTAAGTTTGAGGGTGCCTTGTTCCATAACAATAACTGAAATAAAAATTCACACCTGGAACTGAGGTACTGATGGAACAAAAAATCGAGAACATGAGTCCTTGGCTTTGAGCCCGGATGAGGCTTAAATCTGTCAGAATGATTTCCTGGCAGTCACAGAACCAGGAAAAGGCTGAGTTAGGACTTGAATCTAGGTCTCTCTCTCTCTTTTCGTAACACTTCATTAGCTTAAGCCAAGAGATCACTTCTCCCCACTGCTGAGCAAACGCAATTGTAGTCCTCGATGTCGGTGTCACACAGGATTCACTTCAGCATTTACTTTTTTTCTTTGCTTGCACAATGCTACACTTTCCTCATGGAAATCACATGATTCCTGAAGACAGGAAGTGGTTCCTTTATGTCTTTTGTTTTTCACATAGTAGGAAAACCTGGAAACTAACACAACATTGTAAATCAATTACACTCTAATAAAAATTTTTAGGAAAAAAAAAAACAGAGACCTAGGGATCAAAAAAAAGAAGAAAATATGGGGGCACAAAAGCATCCCCAGCCCCTATGCATTTTGCATCAGCTGCATAAGGCTGTTCACCACTCTCCATGTAGTTTGGCATCTCTGAACCTATAAAAAGTGCCCTTGGTGCCTCTGAGGCTGTGCTCTCTTTGTTCACCTAAGAATTCCTCACCCTTTGAGGGTGGTCACACCCTCCTTCAGGGGATCTTCCCAACCAGGGATCAAACCCAGGTCTCCTGCATTTCAGGCAAATTCTTTACCAGCTGAGCTACCAGGGAAGCCCCATTTTCTGGATTTTAAAGCAAATCCTAGACAGTATATCATTTTACTTATATACATGACAGCAAATATCTTCATCAGATAAGACTGTCACAAGTTTTGCTTTGTTACTTTTTTTTTTTTTCAAAATATCAGAATCCAAATAAGGTCCACACATTGCATTTAGTTGATAAGGGACATAAGTCTCTCTTAATCCTCAGCCTTGATTGCATATTTGAAATCACCTGGGGACCTTTACTGTCAACTCAGAGGTTCTTATTTACTTGGTCTGGAGTGCAGCCTACACACTGAGAGGGTTTTTGTGTTTTTTTTTAGTATTTATTTAGCTGCGCTGGGTCTTAGTTGTGGCACTCAGGATCTTTGCTGGTGCTTGGGGGATCTAGTTCTCTGATCAGGGATTGAAACCCAGGTCCCTTGCATTGGAAATGTGGAGTCTTAGCCACTGAACCACCAGGGAAGTCCCCACATTGAGACTTTTTAACAGTTTTCCTGGGCAGTCAAGGTGTAGACCCACTATCCTTGTAGTTTCAGCATCCACTGGTGATTGTTACCTAGATCCATCATTTCATTAAAATATGCCCTTGAGGCATCCTACTATTTGTGACAATATGGATGAAACTTCAGGGCATTATGGTAGGTGAAGTGAGTCAGACAGAGGTAGACAAATACTGCAAGATATTGCTGATATATGGACTCTAAAAAGCTAAACTCATAAAACAGAGACACGAATAGCAGTTACCAGGGACTGGGAGGTGGGGGGAAAGACAGTATCTTTCTAAAATACTATCAAAAATGACATTAATGCCATGTTTTAATGAAAACATATTTTCAACAAAAATTTTAGTGAGACGAGTGACATTCTTTCATAATTCTGCAAAGCTCTGATATCTGGTTTAAGAGAAGATAGCTAGATTTTTGTATCTGCTTCTGTATTGTCTGTTAAATATCAGGTATCATGAAACCCCTGGAAAACGTCATTGTGTATTTGTGAAAAAATTAGAGTGATGAGGTAAATAATGTCTTGGTATTAAAACAAAATTAGTTTTGACCTAATGGCTCCTCTGAAAAGGTGTTGGTTCCTGAGACCACATCATGAGTCTGTTTTTAAATGTCCTATTTCTCTCACAAGATATTGTGGAATCACTGTGAGCCTTTGCTGAACCAGAGGACATGTCAATTAATGACAATGGTACCATAGTCTGAATCACAATTTTAGTTTCCAATGGTTTCTGTATCAAATTACCACAAATTTAGCAGCTTAAAGCAATGCAAATTTATTACCATACAGTTCTGGGGATGAGGAGTCCAAAATGGGTCTCACTGGCTAAAATCAAGATGTCAGTAGGACTGCCTTCCTTTCTGGAGGCTTTAGGGGAGATTACACTTCTAGCTCTTCCAGCTTGTAGGTTGCCAGTATTCTCTCGTTGTAGCCACGTGTTCTGGGAAACAAACTCACTCAGAAGGACAATGTAGATAGTGGAGGGCAGTCTATTACATCGGCGAGCCCAAGGCAGAGTCTCCTCTTAGCCAAGGACCTGGACCAGTTTTTGTGAAAATCTTTTATACCCTAAGTGTATAAGTTTCCCTGAAACTAGTCTGAACAAAGGATCAAATGCCTTAAGCCTAGGTAGTTAACAGTGGACAATTATCAATAGGCTTGTGGTCATACCCCAGTAAGCATAATAGAATGTATGATTCTATTCAGTTACACAGATAATTAGGGTATTCTTTTAGGTGATGGAGAGCCCTGGGACTCTTCCTTTTGGGGGCCTGGTTTTCCAGTTGGTGTGTCGTTTCCATAGATACTGGGCAAATAGCTCAAAGTCCAGAGACTTTGCCCCTCGCAGACTGAAATGGAATCAGTTTCTATTTCCCCAACCAAGGGAGGCATTGCTTCACCACCTTCCAATACAGGAAGGTCAGGCAAAAGATAGAGCCTGTTCTGTTTCCTCCTTCACCTTAGCTTGTGATCCCTTCTGTCTTCAAAACTAGCCACGGATGGTCAAGTGTTCCTTCACTCTGGATGTGATGCACAGCATCATGGCCTAAATCTCACCAAACCAAGCCTTGTAGTGTTCAGTTAATTACACATAGCCCGCAAAACCCGGTACCCGCCTCCCCCCATCAAAAGGCTACCCTGAGCTCTGGTGTGTTCTGTCTGCAGAGGCTAGGTTTCGGTGATTCCATTTCCTTCTGCAAATGACTGTCAGAAGGAAATTCTTGAGGACTAGTACAGTAGAGAGGAGATGCTTGACAGTGAGATTTTTGTTCTCAGACCCATAGTGGGTCTCCAGAGGGTGGAGCTGCTAGAAGGACATGGGGCTGTGGTTAACATTTTCCTGACCTTCCTGTATTGGAATGTGGGGAAGCTACGCCTACCTTGGTTGGGGAAATAGAAACTGATTCCATTTCAGTCTGTGAGGGGCAAAGATGAGAGTTCTTGTGGCCAGAGAAGCAGGAAAGACAAGCCACTAAGCTTGACAGTTTCCTGTGTCAAAAGTGTTCATTTCAATGTCACAACTCTTCAAGTCTTTTGTTGAAATAGGAAAATGAGCAATTACAAATTTTAGGCCATTCTTACAAGTGGACAAAGAGTGAAGTAAAATGATCCACTTGTGCCCTGATTATGAAATCTCAAGGTGTGTATGTCTATCAGAAAACAGAAACCAGTCTCAGTATTCTTTTCTCGGTAACAGGACATTAAGTAAACAATGATTCATAGTTACAGTATCTCTCAAGGTTAATACACAGTTCACAGGTCAGAGTAACAGCCTCTGAAGCCCAGGTGTCTTGAAGGATTCCTTTGCTAGCAAAAGAAATCTGTAAGAGCAGTTTTATGAAATGGAACACTTTCTGTTTTAATGCACCTGTAAGGGAGGAAAGAGCATTTTCTGCTATTTTGTTGAGGTAATTTTCAGTAGTAGTTAGAGAGGCTTGCTGTTTTCTACACCAAGCACTAGATTTCCACCGAGAAAGGACTTGGCAGGTGTGAGAAGTGTAACCTTAAATATACAAAACAAAGGATAGGGTGAGGTGGTGATCGTAAGGTATAGTTCCGGCCGAGGCAGAGAAGGAAAGAAGACCTCAACAGAAGTAGGTTACCTTTACTCAGGCAAGGAGGGGCAACAGTCAGCCTAACGACCAGGCTGAGTGCCGAAAGGGATCAGGGAGGCTTCATATTTATAGGGAGGTTTGTGGAAACGATAAGGAAAACATTAATCAGGTGGGATATTTTGAGTATTCTTTAGTTGAGATGACATTTGTAGTTGGGCAGGGGATGATAAATCTTCTGGGCAGGTGTAGGGTGTGGAAGGTTTCTGGACAGATAGATGCAACCGGCCTGGAGCATCAGGGTGGAATTAAAGTTCTGTTTCGTTTTCTCCTAAGTTGGATGACTCAGCAAGGGCCTTTGAGACTGTTGGTTTCTTTTCTAGGCCCAAAAGACTCCTTCAGTGATTATTGTCAAGTGAATATGGGGGCAAAGACCTCCATCTGGAGTATGCAGAATTTCAGACTCTATACCACTAATTCTTTCGGAGATATAGTTCCTATGGGAAAAAACTTACCAATAGCGGGCACATAAATAGCCTACTGATTTGTGAACTAATTATATTACAGTAAGGCCCCTACTTTCTGGTTGGATCCGTTGCGATGGCATCACCAATGCAATGGACATGAACTTGGGCAAACTTCAGGAGACGGTGAGGGACAGGGAGGCCTGGGTGCTACAGTCCATGGGGTCGCAGAGTCGGACATGACTGGGTGACTGAAAAACAACAAAGGCCCCTATTTACAAATCTTCAAGTTTCAAACTTTCCAAGATGTAAATGTGTATTCACAAGTTTCAGTGAGTTCACGTGTCTGACATATGTTTGTCATATGTGTTGTCAACTACAAACTGGCACTTAACAAGAGCATTGCCAATCAGTTTTCATTCCAATCCCAAAGAAAGGCAATCCCAAAGAATGCTCAAACTACCGCACAATTGCACTCATCTCACACGCTAGTAAAGTAATGCTCAAAATTCTCCAAGCCGGGCTTCAGCAATACGTGAGCCATGAACTTCCAGATGTTCAAGCTGGTTTCAGAAAAGGCAGAAGAACCAGAGATCAAATTACCAACATCCGCTGGATCATCGAAAAAGCAAGAGAGTTCTAGAAAAACATCTATTTCTGCTTTATTGACTATGCCAAAGCCTTTGACTGTGTGGATCACAATAAACTGTGGAAAATTCTGAAAGAGATAGAAATGCCAGACCACCTGACCTGCCTCTTGAGAAATCTGTATGCTGGTCAGGAAGAAACAGTTAGAACTGGACATGGAACAACAGACTGGTTCCAAATAGAAAAAGGAGTACGTCAAGACTGTATATTGTCACCCTGCTTATTTAACTTGCATGCAGAGTACATCATGAGAAACGCTGGGCTGGAAGAAGCACAAGCTGGAATCAAGATTGCCGGGAGAAAAATCAATAACCTCATATATGCAGATGACACCACTTCTTTAGTTTAGAAGAACTAAAGAGCCTCTTGATGAAAGTGAAAGAGGAGAGTGAAAAAGTTGGCTTAAAGCTCAACATTCAGAAAACTAAGATCATGGTGTCACGCGAGTGTATGCTGCTCGGTTCTTTGTCTCGTCACAACAAAAATTTGGAGTGACGGACATTGAAGCCCCCTCGGCAGGTCACAGCTCTCGGAGGACAGACCGTGTTATAGCTCTTAAATAAATCAGTGTTACAGCTCTATTTATTTAGATAATAGCAGGAAAATCCATCTTCGAGGCATGAGGGCACGTCGATCCAAAGACGCGAAGAGAAGATCACCCCATCGCGCGGGAGACAGAGAGGGAGAGAGAGAGCGTGAAGAGGGCTTTGGCACCTCCTTTTATATGTTTCTCTGTCCCTGGGCCTGTCTTATGTAAATTGGGTCTAGGCAGGAGCGTTGTTTGTTTTACCTGAGTTTCTCACTCCGGTCCTCTGACCTTCCTTTGTTCTATTTTCGAGGGCTTTCCCCTTTCAGGTCTTTTAGGACTCCTAAAAGATCGCCATTTTGGACTCATTTTCCCTATTCTAACTACCTAACAATGGCACCTGGTCCCATCACCTCATGGGAAAAAGATGGGGAGACAGTGGAAACAGTGGCTGACTTTACTTTTCTGGGCTCCAAAATCACTGCAGGTGGCGATTGCAGCCATGAAATTAAAAGACACTTACTCCTTGTAAGGAAAGTTATGACCAACCTAGACAGCATATTAAAAATCAGAGACATTACTTTGCCAACAAACGTCCGTCTAGTCAGGGTTATGGTTTTTCCAGTGTTCATGTATGGATGTGAGAGTTGGACTGTGAAGAAAGCTGAGCACTGAAGAATTGATGCTTCTGAACTGTAGTGTTGGAGAAGACTCTTGAGAGTCCCTTGGCCTGCAAGGAGATCCAACCAGTCCATCCTAAAGGAGATCAGTCCTGGGTGTTCATTGGAAGGACTGATACTGAAGCTGAAACTCCAGTACTTTGGCCACCTCATGCGGTGAGTTGACTCATTGGAAAAGACCCTGATGTTGGGAGGGATTGGGGGCAGGAGGAGAAGGGGACGACAGAGGATGAGATGGCTGGATGGCATCACCGACTCGAAGGACATGAGTTTGAGTAAACTCTGGGTGTTGGTGATGGACAGGGAGGCCTGGCGTGCTGCGATTCATGGGGTCACAAAGAGTCAGACATGACTGAGCGACTGAACTGAACTGAACTGAACTGAAGAGCATTGCCAATGACAAGGCGTTTGCCATCTGCCTCTACAGAGACTGAACCCCATGCTGCTATAGCTGGTGACCTTCAACAACCCCTGAGGGAGTTCAGGGTGGAGGGAGGCGCTCTGTGCTCCAGGGAATCTGGTGGGACAGGTCTTTAGATAGTTGCTGTGTTTAGGAGCAGGTTTTATGATCTCAATCCTTGCATCTCCTTATATCTAGAGAAGCATTAAATCCCTTCACGGTGACATCAGGCCCTCATGACTAACAAAAAACCTTTTGTAAATTGAGTGCTTCATGGTATTGAACTCCCCTTTCACCAAAACCTCATATATTGACTTTCCCCCACTGCCGCTTTGGAGCAGTCTCTCATTGCTATCTGAGATGCTGCCTCAGATGGCTGCAGACCTCATTTTGTCCCAAATAAAACTTAACTCACAGCTCTCAAGTTGTACACCTTTTTTTGGTCAACAGTGAGCATCCTCTCCAAGTGGTTGTGCTTTGGTGTACCTAACTGCACAGTACTGTGCAGACGACGGTAGCAGAGTATCTTTATTGCAAGCCCAGGATGTCAGGAAATGAGCGTAAAAGCAGCATGATGGAGCTGGTACTGTAAGATTAAAAATGTTTTATTTTTTGTGTTTGGTTGCTTTTTATGTATTATTTGTGTGAAAAGTATTTACACCTATTTCAGCACACTACCATATAGCTGATTGTGTTAGTTGGGTACCTAGGCTAACTTTGTTGGGCTTACAAATTGGACTTAAGAAAAGGAAATCTTTTGTATGCAAGAGACTTACTGTATGATAAAATATTTTTGCTTATTTTCTCAAAATCATTCATGTATGTAGTTTTTAATAGCATTATTTGGGTATTTTTGACAAACAACAAACTGCACATATTTAAATACTTGTTTATTTATTTATCTGGCTGTGCTGGGTCTTAGTAGCGGCATGTGGGATCTATACTTGTGGCATGGAAACTCTTATTTGCAGTATGTGGGATCTATCTCCCGGACCAGGGATTAAGCCTGGGTGCCTGCTTTGGGAACTCAGAGTCTTAGTCACTAGACCACCAGGGAAGTCCCCTGCACATATTTAACATGTAAAATTATATAAATTTTGACATATGAAACCATCACTGCAATCAAGATATCGAACATACATACCATCCTCTTTGCAATCTCTCTCTCCCACTTTTCCATATTCTGCTACCATCTGCAAGAAACAATTGATTTGCTACCTGTCACTACAGAAGAGTTTGCACTTTCTAGACTTTTATACAAATGGAATCAAATATACACTCCTTTTTTGTCTGGCTTCTTTCACTCAGAATAATTGTTCTGAGAATCATTCATGCTGTGGGTACCAATAGTTCTTTCCTATTTTATAGGGAGCAGTAATTCATCATATGGATAACTAAAATTTGTTTCTGTTGAAGGGCATTTGGGTTTTCCAGTTTATGACTTTTACAAATAAAAGTGTTATGAACATTTGTGTACAAGTCTATGTTTGAATATATGCTTTCATTTCTCTTGGGCAAACACTTAGGAGTGGAACGACTGGGTCTTACAGTGAATGTATGAAAATACCAAACTGCTTCCAAAAATGGTTGTACTTTAAGTTCCTACCAGAAGTATATTGAAGGAGGAAACAGAACAGGCTGCATCTTGAAACCTGGACTCCATCTTGGGCTGGACTGTGGACTTTGAGCTCTATGCCCCGTATCTATGGAAACGACATATCAATGGAAAACCAGACCCCGCCCCCACCCCACCCCCAAGGAGCCTCAGGACTTGTACCTAGACTCCCCCGTGGCCTAAAACAACATGCTAATTATCTCTGTACCAGAACAAAGTCATAAATCCCATTATGCTTATCAGGGTATGACCACAGGCCTATTGATAAATGTCCACTGTTTAACTATCTAGGTTTATGACACATGAATCATGGGTTAACTTTGATCATATCTCTCTTACCTTGTCCAGACTAGTTTCAAGGAATTTGGGGAGGTGGGTTTGAGCACGTACACTTAGGGTCTATAAGGTTTTCACAAAAACTGGTTGGGGTCCTTGGCTAAGAGGAGACTGCCTTGGGCCCACCGGGGTAATAAACGGCACTCAACTATCTGCATTGTTCTTCTGAGTGTGTTTTCCGGAACACATGGCTACAACAATATGAGAGTTCCCTTTCCTCCATAACCTTGCAGACACCTGGTATGGTTTCATTTTCATCATTCCAATGGGTAGGTAGTTTTAATTGGTATTTCCCTAATGACTAATGATGTTATCTCATTACAGTTTTTAAAAAGATAATTAATTAATTAATTAATTTTTGACTGTACCACACAGCTTGTGGGATCTTTAGTTCCCTGACCTATGCCCCCTGCAGTGGAAGTGTGGAGCCCTAACCACTGGACTGCCAGAGAATTCCCTCTTTTATCCATTTTTAAATTGTTTTCTTATTATTGCCTTTCAAGAGTTCTATATATAATTGAGATACAAGTTCTTTATCATATAATCAATTACACATAGTTTCTTCTAGTCAAGGGCTAATATTTTAATTCTCTTAAGAGTGTCTTTCACTGTTAAGGAGGCTTTTTTTTTTTTTTTAAGGAAGCATTTTTAAAGTCCAATAAATCAATTTTTTTTTCTTTTATGTTTTGTGCATTTAGTGTCAGCTCTAAGAATTGTTTGCTGAACCCAAGGTAAAAATTCTCTGTTTTCCTCCCTAAGTTCGGAAGTTGAGAGATTAAATATACAAATGGATACTGGCCAAACCATAGATCAAAACAGACCTCTGATTACAGCGCTCAGTTGTGACTCAAACCTGATTCACAACTTTGACTTCCCAACCTAACCACAACCCCTGCAGCAACTGGTCAGACGTGGTCAGGACTTGATCAAGAGCTGCTAAATTGCTTCCCCCACTTCCAACTCTGGCCCAACCAAACAAAGCCAGATAAGGTCTCCAAACCAGTGACATGAGATAACCCACTTCCAGGAAGCCCACTTCCAGCTTCCTTAAGTGAAAGTCACTGGACAGTACCATGGAATTCTCCAGGCCAGAATACTGGAGTGGGTAGCCTTTCCCTCCTCCAGGGGATCTTCCCAACCCAGGAATCAAACCCAGGTCTCCCGCATTGCAGGCAGATTCGTTACCAGCTGAGCCACAAGGCAGCTTCCTTAGAACAACCTCAAACCAGGTCATCGCTGAGCCCTCTCTCTCTCTTTCACTATAAATCTTCCGAGTTTCTGCCATCACAAACAAATTATGGTGTCTGGTTCTCTTGATGTACTGAGCTCTGAGTAAACAGAGCTCTACTTGTTATCATTTAGGCAGTCTTCATTTATTTCCACATGATTTTAGCCTTTACATTTAGGTCTACGACACATTTTAAGTACACTTCTGTAAATGGTGTAAAGACTACGAATTGAAGTTCCTTTCTTTGGCATGTAGCTATCCAATGGTTCCAGTCCTATTTGCTGGGACAACTGGATTGCATTTAGTAAATGATGAAACACACCTCAACCTGTCAGCCTGGTTGTTCCCAACAAATAGTCAATAATTTGTTAGTTCAAACAAACTAAATGTGTGTGTGTGTATGATATATTTTTATTACATAAAAATAATACATTAAATATATAATATATTTTTTTCCCTCACAAAGATGGGAACTGCTTGGATCAGAGAAAGCTAAGGAATGTGTTCCACTGCAACAAAGATAAATGATCAACTCAATCAGATTTGCTCCTTTCAAAACTTGGGCTATAAAATAATCTGAGATTGCCCAGGTCTAAGTGAGAGAGGAAAGACAAAGCACCAAGAAAAGCCATATGCATCAGCGCACCCTAGAAACACTCTGACCCTGAAAGCTTTCCAGGTCCAAGGAGAATGTTGCAGAAACTGTTACCAAAATCACAGCAGAAAAATCACCTCTTGACCATTTTTCTGGTGGCCATGGGATCATGTCAGACTTGGCTTCTCCACCTATCTTCCACACTTAATTCCTGTATGAATCTGGGCTCAAGTTCTGTGCGAATAAAGAAGTGAGCCAATTTCAGAAGAGTGGCCTCAAAATAGTAATTTGCTTGCCTTTCCTGTGCTTGTCCTATTCTAATGGTGTGTCTTCCTGTATTTTAGGAGAACATTTCAGGGAAAGAACAGGACAATTGCTGAGAGTATGAGTCTCAAGACTGATTTGAAAATGAGTTTTGCTGTGTATGTTTTAAACACAGGAAAAGTCACCCCTAGGAATGAGCACAGGAGAGGAATGAACACTCAACTGCAGAAGAAAACAGAAAGAAAGCATCATGCATGCAACATCCGCCTGCTGAGTTCTGGAGGGGGAGTGACCAAGGCTGAGACTGAGAACAAAGTCTGCACTTATGAAAGCCATGGAGTATGACTGTATCTGCCTTCAACTTTCAAAAGGCTGTTCAGATGAGTCACACCCGGGAGATGTCTTTCTGATTTCTGTGAAATCATGGACCATCAGAGGCCTCTGTTACAGGACTTACTACCTCTGCTCCTCTTTGAACCACAGACAGTGAATATCTACGGTTGTCATGAATTCTCAGGAAGCACTGGCCTTCCTCAAAGGCGGGATTCAGACTGTTACAAATGTTCCAATTTGTTAAGTCCATAGAAAGCTCAGGTTCATGTACAAAATAAAGGTAACACAGAGGCTTCAGCTGCTGTTTTATTTGATAATGCTCACCGCCTTCAGTGCCTGGAAAAGCTCAACCTTACTTCAAGTCCACACAGGTTGAATTTAAAATGTTCTCAACAAAGGAGTCACAATGCTTTATGGAGTATCTCCTCAGGTGTTTCTGCATTTATAAACACTGAGGGAGGGTACATATTTTTTGGTGTGCATAAGACCCATCGAGTCACTGTCCCTGGAAGTGAAAAGAGAAACTAGATCTTACCGCCATGAGTGCTTCTGTTGATCACTGTATTAGGAAGTTACCAGTCCATCACTTCTGAACCCAGAGGTGTGAGATAAAATATGCCATCAAACTCCTTGAAGTGCACAATCAGGAGGCCCTCCATGGATAGATATGTCTGTGCAGTCGAGGTGGAATGATTCTGCTGTGTAGCGTTTCTGCCTAATTCCAGGCAGGTGAAGGACAACCATGTGAGAGAGCTGGCCACAAAGAACAGGCAGCATGGATGGTGTAAGAAGACTGAGGTCAGGGAACAAAATCAACAGTGGTTTTCATGTTTGCTGAGGTGGGAGGAGGTGGGGAAGGAGGAAGGGGAGGTTATTATTTTAGTATCTGGGGAAAGAGAGGTACCTTCTGATTTGCAGATGCCTGATTTATTAATTCCTATAGACACAGCAGGTGGGTCATTGCCCCTCTTTCCCTCTGCCTATCTTGAATATCCTGCATTCCACAAATAGATGCCCTGGCTTAGCAGACCTACTAGGAGCTGGTGCAGAAAGCTGTTTAACAGTTTGTTATCTTCACACCCTTTCTTGTGTTCACATTCAAGTGTCTCACTTCCCTTTCTGATTATGAATTCACACTTATTCAGGAAATTCCTTTTTCACAGGTGCATATGTGTCCTCTCTAATTTACTGCCACTTTCCCCTGCCTCCCCATTCTTATAATGGCTCCATAATCAAATCTTTTTCACAACCCCACTTCCATTTTTGAACCAATATACAATCAAACCTCTCTTTCTTCACTTTTCCTTTCAAAAGTCATGACTTTTGATGTTAACCATGACTAGAGACCAAAAAGGTGATATGCATGCACCTTGGAAAAGGAAATTCTGAGATAAAATCAGACAAAAGAAAATCAATGGTAACTTCTTTAAAAGTCCAGAAAAACAAAGTCCATTTCAGGGTCTTCTTAGAAATCTATATTCATTTACCTTCACTTCTTCTAGTCATAATTTTTAAAAATATATTTAGAGATATGCCAACATGTACACATAGATTAACTGCCCTCAATGGTCCCAAACAGAAAACAACCAAATTATTTATTGATACAACAATGGATAAATATAGTATACTCGTATGATGGAATATTTTTCAGCAATGAAAATGAAATAGGTCTAGAGTAGGATAATTAAATTGTTTCAAAATACCACTAGAGGGTTAAAGAAAGAGAGGGAATTTTAAGGGGGTCTGGGAGACTGTTCTAAGGTAATGACCACTCAAGAAAAGAATCCAGTAAGCTAGCAACAATCTACTCTACCTTGAAGTGAGATCAGGTGCATCTAAGCACTAGACACACTCAAGCCACAAGACCTTACAGTTAAAACACAAGACAACAGACATGGGGTCTGAATCTTGTTCCATGAAGTCAGAAATGCTGAAGAGCAGCATTTCTACATTTAGCTAAGACAGGAATAAAGATGAAAGGAGATAGAAACCAGGTAAAAGGGGACTTTATACTGAAACCTGAGATGAAATACCATATTCTAGAACATGTTACCACCCTTTTGCTAATATATACGATCTGAATAGCACCCTAACAGTCCTGGTTATATCATACAGGGATGGAGGAGAAATTAACTATATAAGCCTGCAACAGGGGCAGGGTAGGCATGCAGTTGTTAGCGCTCGACCCTTAGCCAGAGGTCCCACTCCACTAGCAGTCAGCCTCGCAGTGGTCCTGGCAGCAGAGAGTGTGGTGAAAGGTGGATCACGGCCTTCTCCCCAGGGCCCTCGGGGTCCTCCAGCCTCAGGACTGGCAGGTGAGTTGGGGCTCCCAGGGACAGGCTGAGAGCTGTACCTTGCAGAGCTCCAGAGCCCTCACCAGGGCCGCCCACTAGCCAGGCCCAGGCCGTGGTGAGAAGACCCAGACCAGGTACTGGATGAATGCTTCCAGGCAGGGTAACTGGCCTGACGGGGAGACCCTCCTCTTAGCCAGGGCCTGGGCCTGGGAAAACGAAAGTTGAGTCTTGGGACCTTGCCCTTTCTTGTCAAAACAGAGAATAACATTTGCTTTGGTGGGGGTTTACAGGGACAATGTGATCTGACCATGACCTGATACAGAGAAGTCTGCAATAACTAACCACACCCCTCTCCTCACATTTCCTATAAAAGGTCTTTGCTGAAAGCTTTCTGGGAGTTCAGGGTTTTTAAGGCATGAGCCACCCATCTCCTTGCATGGCCCTGCAATAAACCTCTCTCTGCTCCAAACTAATGTTTTGCTATTGTTTGGCCTCACTGTATGTCAGGCACACAGACCTAATGTTTGGTAACAAGACTTGATGTCTACTCAAGAAAGAGAAAATGATAGTCTTCTCCCCTCCCTACTCTTTCTTTGATTACAAAAATGTAGCCCTCTTTGTTCTTGGGGTTGCACTCACTGGCCTGCCCACTAGTATCTCTCACAAGCATCCTATGCTAGTAAACTCACTGTTTGCCAACTGCTTTGCCTCACGTGAGGAGACAAAACCTGAGCTTCAATAAGTCTGACACCAGATGAGCTGTTTTAACTGAAAGACAGTGGGCTTGAATCCCCTTCTGAACCAGGGATCTTGGGTTCAAATTCTAATCTGAGGCGCCGCTGGATTCCAGTCCTATTTGACAAGGAGTGTGGCTTCAGAGCCTGCTCAGAGCTCTTTCAGACACAGATCCAAACCACTCAATAAAACATACAATGTTAGGAACTAAATGGTTTGAAAATAGTAATGATTTTAAGGCAGTTTATAAAACACTCCTTTGATCTTTTGTGAGAAAACACGAAGACGCAATCCCTTAATCTATGTCAAAGAAAACAGTCAATGTTGACATTTAAGGAGAGACTGCAGGATTTTTAAACTGTGGTTGTAGTTTTAAATACACATTATATAGATTATATATATAGATATATGCATATACGCATTATACGCATTATAAAAATCATGTCTTAAGGAATAAGAAAAATTAGCAATTCCCCAAATTCAGATAATATAAAGATTTTTTAAATCTTTAACTTAAAAATCACTCTCAAAGCTTTCAATGGGCCTTTTCCAAACATATTTATGTGCTCTTCCTGCCTATTGAACTTCTGCTCCAGAAAATATAAAGGTTGACCACCACGGGCCTCTCCTCCAACTCATGGGCCCTCTGGCTCCTCAAATGGGCAGAAGGTGTGAGGTCCAGGTAGGGGCCCCACGGAGGCCTAGACCCAGTAGTGGGTCTCAAGGCCGCCTCCCGAGCCCCGGCTTTCTGAAATGGGATGTAGGTTTGGACACAGATGACCGGCAGGCACAGAAGACCTGAAAGTGTCTGCTCCACAGTGCTGCACCGTGGCCTCCGGGTCCTAGTATTTCAACCTGAAAGTCAACTTCAAGCTTTGCTTTGGACGGACCCTCCAGGCCAAGTGAACAGGACCACCAGGGAAGTCCCTGTGTGGACATGTCTTGAACCTCTTTGGGTAAAAACCAGGAAGTGAGCTGCAGCACTTTTCAGTGCCCACTACAAAGAGGGCACTTGAAAAAGCAAGAGAGTTCCAGAAAAGTATCTACTTCTGCTTTATTGACTACGCCAAAGCCTTCGACTGTGTGGATCACAGCAAACTAGAAAATTCTTATAGAGATGGGAATACAGACCACCTTACCTGCCTCATGAGAAACCTGTATACAGGTTAAGAAGCAACAGTTAGAACTGAACATGGAACAACAGACTGGTTCCAAATAGGAAAAGGAGTATGTTAAGGCTGTATATTGTTACCCTGCTTATTTAACTTATATGCAGAGTACATCATGCGAAATGCCAGGCTGGATGAAGCACAAGCTGGCATCAAGATTGCCAGGAGAAATATCAATAACCTCAGATATGCAGATGACACCACCCTTGTGGCAGAAAGTGAATAAGAACTAAAGAGCCTCTTGATGAAAGTGAAAGAGGAGAGTGAAAAAGTTGGCTTAAAACTCAATATTCAAAGAAACAAGATCATGGCACCTGGTCCCATCACTTCATGGCAAATAGATGGGGAAACAACAGAAACAGTGACAGACTTTATTTTGGGGGGCTCCAAAATCACTTCAGATGGTAACTGCAGCCATGAGATTAAAAGATGCTTGCTCCTTGGGAGAAAAGCTATGACCAATCTAGACAGCATATTAAAAAGCATAGACATTACTTTGCCAACAAAGGTCCATCTAGTCTAAGCTATGGTTTTTCCAGTAGTCATATATGGATATGAGAGTTGGACTATAAAGAAAGCTGAGCGCCGAAGAATTGATGCTTCTGAACTCTGCTTTTGAAGACTCTTGAGAGTCCCTTGGACTGCAAGGAGATCCAACCAGTCAATCCTAAAGGAAATCAGTCTTGAATATTCATCGTAAGGACTGATGCTGAAGCTGAAACTCCAGTACTTTTGCCACCTGATGGGAAGAACTGGCCCATTGGAGAAGACTCTGATGCTGGGAAAGATTGAAAGCAGGAGAAGGTGATGACAGAAGATGAGATGGTTGGATGGCATCACCGACTCGATGGACATGAGTTTGAGCAGGCTCTGGGAGTTGGTGATGGACAGGGAGGCCTTGTGTCCTGCAGTCCATGGGGTCACAAAGTCAGACACGATTGAGCAACTGAACTGAAATGAACAAAGAGGAAAGCTTCGTGGTTGGTTTGTTTCTCTGAATTTTGGACATGCAGCTCTAATCTACATTCTGGTGACCAGTAAGGCTGTCCAGAGAGCAGGACTCTGTAGCAAGACCAAAGCAAGGATGCCTGGACATTTTCCCATGATGACCCAGCAGACCCAGTGGGAATGGAAGGCTCTGTAGAAGACAGAGTTCTGAAGAAATTTCCCTAACAAGCCCCAATAACAATCCCTGTGGTTTTGGAGGAAGACCACACTCACTCCTGCCAGCAAGTGCTGTCCATGTGCATTCAGTCTCTGGCTTCCCACAGAGTCCTACTGAGACTGAATCTCAGACCATGGGGCACCAAGTAACTGTGTGCACTGACATCCGGTCACATCCTAGGGGTCATCTGATCCACTGAATCACACAGTGAAGGTACAGAGTAGAATTCCATTGTAAAATGGAACTCATTTATATAAGACTGGACACAAGCGGGTCTGCAAGACCAAACCAAGTTACAAAAGCAGGCAACTCGGACTCCCATAGCATCTCCATCCACTATCTCACTGGCTTTCCCTCCACTCACAGCACCACCTTCAACCAGAACGGATGGTTGCTGTCCTCTGCCCCACTCAGGTAGCCCTGCAGACAATGCCAGAGGGAACTTCTCTAGGTCAGCAAACAATCATTGGGGTGGAATGAGAGATCTTCAAGGACTAAGACCCCACAGGAATAAAAGTTTAGCCCCGTGAGGTAAAGACTCCCATCCCACTGAGATGGGCAGAACTTGGAGGAGTTGATGGGAGAAGGAAGGCTGCTATAATTGCCACCTGAGGCCTAAGGTCAGCTCCAGAAGTGGGTCAGTAGCAGCCAGGATTTGTGCTAATTGATGTTTCTTTCTCCCCGACTGCTTCTGATGAGAAGATTGGGGATTGATGACATTTTTGGTTTCAGATGAGCATTTGACTGAATTGACACCAAGGTACGGTAGCTTCATTTACTATGTTGGGGACATTAACCCTTCACCCACAGGAAAGATAAGAACAGATGCTTGGGAGGGTGAGAAGATGTGTTGTGAACATCTTCCCTCTGGGATCCATTCTCCATCCTGTTCTGGGCCCAAGAGGCTGACTGGATGATATCATCACCTGAATTCTGGTTGATTTCATCCATGGAGACAATGACTGAAAATGAGCAGGAAGGAGAGTAAAGCAAGGCTTTTTTTTTTTTTTTTTTCCATTTATTTTTATTAGTTGGAAGCTAATTACTTTACATCACTGTAGTGGTTTTTGTCATACATTGAAATGAATTAGCCATGGATTTACATGTATTCCCCATTCCGGTCCCCCCTCCCACCTCCCTCTCTACCCGATCCCTCTGGGTCTTCCCAGTGCACCAGGCCCGAGCACTTGTCTCATGCACCCAACCTGGGCTGATGATCTGTTTCACCCTAGATAATATACATGTTTCGATGCTGTTCTCTTGAAACATCCCACCCTCACCTTCTCCCAGAGTCCACAAGTCTGTTCTATACATCTGAGTCTCTTTTTCTGTTTTGCACATAGAGTTATCATTACCACCTTTCTAAATTCCATATATATGTGTTAGTATACTGTATTGGTCTTTATCTTTCTGGCTTACTTCACTCTGTATAATGGGCTCCAGTTTCATCCATCTCATTAGAACTGATTCAAATGAATTCTTTTTAATGGCTGAGTAATATTCCATGGTGTATATGTACCACAGCTTCCTCATCCATTTGTCTGCTGATGGGCATCTAGGTTGCTTCCATGTCCTGGCTATTATAAACAGTGCTGCAATGAACATTGGGGTGCACGTGTCTCTTTCAGATCTGGTTTCCTTGGTGTGTATGCCCAGAAGTGGGATTGCTGGGTCATATGGCAGTTCTATTTCCAGCTTTTTAAGAAATCTCCACACTGTTTTCCATAGTGGCTGTACTAATTTGCATTCCCACCAACAGTGTAAGAGGGTTCCCTTTTCTCCACACCCTCTCCAGCATTTATTGCTTGTAGACTTTTGGATAGCAGCCATCCTGACTGGCGTATAATGGCACCTCACTGAGGTTTTGATTTGCATTTCTCTGATAATGAGTGATGTTGAGCATCTTTTCATGTGTTTGTTAGCCATCTGTATGTCTTCCTTGGAGACATGTCTGTTTAGTTCTTTGGCCCATTTTTTGATTGGGTCATTTATTTTTCTGGAGTTGAGCTGGAGGAGTTGCTTGTATATTTTTGAGATTAATCCTTTGTCTGTTGCTTCGTTTGCTATTATTTTCTCCCAATCTGAGGGCTGTCTTTTCACCTTGCTTATAGTTTCCTTTGTTGTGCAAAAGCTTTTAAGTTTCATTAGGTCCCATTTGTTTATTTTTGTTTTTGTTTCTAAAATTCTGGGGTGTGGGTCATAGAGGATCCTGCTGTGATTTATGTCGGAGAGTGTTTTGCCTATGTTCTCCTCTAGGAGTTTGATAGTTTCTGGTCTTACATTTAGATCTTTAATCCATTTTGAGCTTATTTTTGTGTATGGTGTTAGAAAGTGCTCTAGTTTCATTCTTTTACAGGTGGTTGACCGGTTTTCCCAGCACCACTTGTTAAAGAGGTTGTCTTTTTTCCATTGTACATCCTTGCCTCCTTTGTCGAAGATAAGGTGACCATAGGTTCGTGGATTTATCTCTGGGCTTTCTATTCTGTTCCATTGATCTATATTTCTGTCTTTGTGCCAGTACCATACTGTCTTGATGACTGTGGCTTTGTAGAATAGTCTGAAGTCAGGCAGGTTGATTCCTCCAGTTCCATTCTTCTTTCTCAAGGTTACTTTGGCTATTCGAGGTTTTTTGTATTTCCATACAAATTGTGAAATTATTTGTTCTAGTTCTGTGAAAAATACCATTGGTAGTTTGATAGGGATTGCATTGAATCTATAGATTGCTTTGGGTAGCATAGCCATTTTGACAATATTGATTCTTCCAATCCATGAACACGGTATATTTCTCCATCTGTTTGTGTCCTCTTTGATTTCTTTCATCAGTGTTTTATAGTTTTTTATGTATAGGTCTTTTGTTTCTTTAGGTAGATATACTCCTAAGTATTTTATTCTTTTTGTTGCAATGGTGAATGGTATTGTTTCCTTAATTTCTCTTTCTGTTTTCTCATTGTTAGTGTATAGGAATGCAAGAGATTTCTGTGTGTTAATTTGACATACCACGCAAATTCTTTAGCAACGCAGGAACATAGACCTGAGTGTCAACATACAGGCTGTCCAAAGTCACACCGAACACATAGACCCATCGCAAAACTCATTACTGGACACTCCATTGCACTCCAGAGAGAAGAAATCCAATTCCACGCACCAGAACGCTGACACAAGCTTCCCTAACCAGGAAACCTTGACAAACCAATCGTCCAACCCCACCCACTGGGTGAAACCTCCACAATAAAAAGGAACCACAGACCACAAGAATACAGAAAGCCCACTCCAGACACAGCAATCTAAACAAGATGAAAAGGCAGAGAAATACCCAACAGCTAAAGGAACATGAAAAAAGCCCACCAAGTCAAACAAAAGAGGAGGAAATAGGGAATCTACCTGAAAAAGAATTTAGAATAATGATAATAAAAATGATCCAAAATCTTGAAAACAAAATGGAGTTACAAATAAATAGCCTGGAGACAAAGATTGAGAAGATGCAAGAAATGTTTAACAAGGACCTAGAAGAAATTTTAAAAAGTCAATTAAAAATTAATAATGAAATAAATGAGATCAAAAACACTCTGGAGGGAACCATGAGTAGAATAACAGAGACAGAAGATAGGATAAGTGAGTTAGAAGATAAAATGGTGGAAATAAATGAAGCAGAGAGGAAAAAAGAAAAAAGAAACAAAAGAAATGAGGACAACCTCAGGGACCTCTGGGACAATGTGAAACACCCCAACAGTCGAATCATAGGAGTCCCAGAAGAAGAAGACAAAAAGAAAGGCCATGAGAAGTTACTCGAGGAGATAATAGCTGAAAACTTCCCTAAAATGGGGAAGGAAATAGCCACCCAAGTCCAAGAAACCCAGAGAGTCCCAAACAGGATAAACCCAAGGCAAAACACCCCAAGACACATATTAATCAAATTAACAAAGATCAAACACAAAGAACAAATATTAAAAGCAGCAAGGGAGAAACAACAAATAACACACAAAGGGGTTCCCATAAGGATAACAGCTGATCTATCAATAGAAACCCTTCAGGCCAGAAGGGAATGGCAGGACATACTTAAAGTAATGAAAGAGAATAACCTACAACCTAGATTACTCTACCCAGCAAGGATCTCATTCAGATATGAAGGAGAACTCAAAAGCTTTACAGACAAGCAAAAGCTGAGAGAATTCAGCACCACCAAACCAGCTCTTCAACAAATACTAAAGGATCTTCTCTAGATAGGAAACGCAGAAAGGTGGTATAAACGTGAACCCCAAACAACAAAATAAATGGCAACGGGACCATACCTATCAATAATTACCTTAAATGTAAATGGGTTGAATGCCCCAACCAAAAGACAAAGGCTGGCTGAATGGATACAAAAGCAAGACCCCTATATATGCTGTCTACAAGAGACCCACCTC
Source organism: Odocoileus virginianus (assembly GCF_023699985.2). NCBI lineage: Eukaryota > Metazoa > Chordata > Mammalia > Artiodactyla > Cervidae > Odocoileus > Odocoileus virginianus. The sequence continues at coordinate 13,840,897 of NC_069690.1, read as the reverse complement.
AAAACAAGGGACACATACAGACTAAAAGTGAAGGGCTGGAAAAAAATATTCCAAGCAAGGCTTTTTTTTTTAAAAAAAAATTGCCCATTTTACAACCATATTTTGCTCTGCCATTTTTTATAGTCCTTTGTTCATGTATTCGAGTTCGCCTCTGTCACAGGATTCCCAGCATCTAGAACAGCTAGTTTCACACACAGGCATAGTTTCTTCTTAGACGGGAGGCCTTCCTTGCAGTTATCATCCTTCTGAATATACAGATGTGTTTCCATCCTGGAGGCTGGAGAGAGCATAAGGGTCTCTGCAACAGTTGTCCCAGTCACCCTTAATCTCAAACGTGACCTCCCTTGGACTGATCTCAAACATGACCTCCCTTGGAGTGATCTCAAATTGACTTTCCTTAGAGTGATCTCAAAAGTGACCTCCCTTCCCAAGTTTGGAGCAGACATCTCCGTCCAACCTGATGTGTTCATCCAGCTCCTCAGATATCTTGTTGCTCTGGACCGTACCCTTTGCTTCCTCACTTGTTTCAGGAGCTTTGTCTGCTGTGTTTATTAAAAGGTCAACCCCTTGTGGGAGTGATCCTTTTTTAAAAAGACCTGGCATAGCTCTGCCACATGGGTCTCCTCATGTTCCAAATACAGTGCACTCTAATCTCTAAAGTGCCTTCCACACCCTAAGTCCAGGAAGCCCCCAGAGAGTCACAAGGGAAGTTAGGTGGGGGATTTTCCCTGACCTCCTGCACTGCTCTTTGCTTTTGGATATCATCGCAAACCACTCTATTAAATATCATCATCAAAACACTCTATTCCTGAATGTAAGGGTAAAGAGTGGGGAGGCCCCTGCAATCCAAGCAGCGAGTCAGAAAGTGGACCAAGAAAATCCAGAAAAAATTCCTGGGCAATTTTTGTCCTTTCAGTGATTTTTTTTTTTCTTCTCATATTAGTCTCTGTTGTCATTGTGGGAATTCTTAGTTTCATCAGTCATGACATGTTGCATCTTTTTAAATGTACTTTTTCATGGTTTTCTTAGTTATTGCCTGGGAGATGTTTCGTGTGCGTGCTTAGTCATTCAACCATGTCCAACTCTCTGCAGCCCCACGGACTGTAGACTGCTAGACTCCTCTGTTGGTGGAATTTCACAAGCAAGAATACTGAGCAGGTTGCCATCTCCTTCTCCAGGGGATCTTCCCCACCCAGGGATCGAACCCCATGTCTTGCCTCTCCTGCATTGGCAGGCGGAACATGCTATTAAAAATGCAAGAAGAGCTCTTCCTGCCATCTTTCAGTACTGCCATAATGGTGCACGAATGTCCTGGTTGATGCTCTGGAGTACCAACAATGGCAAAAGGAAAGAGGTAAATGACAGGTTCCAATCAGGCCATGCTCCAAAGTCATCATCAGGTTTCTAACTATGATGATGAAGCATAGTTACATTGGCGAATTTGAAATCATTGATAATCACAAGGCTGGTAAAACTGTGGACCTCACAGGCAGGCTGAATAAGTGGCAAGTGGTCAGCCCAAGATTTGATGTGCAACTCAAAGAGCTAGAAAAATGACAGAATAACTTTCTCCCATCCTGTCTGTTTGGTTTCATTGTTCTGACAATCTCAGCTGACATCACGGACCATGAAGAAACAAGACGAAAACACACAGGAGGGAAAATCCTTGGATTCTTTTCCTAGGGATGTACTACGTGTATGCAAATAAAATGCCTCAATGGTTAAAAAAAAAAAAAGATAAAAATGCAGGTCTTCCTAATGAAATAAAGAAAGCAGATGATTTTAAAAAATTCTTTAAAAATCAAAGTATAGTTTATTTACAATATTTTCTTAGTTACACGTGTTCAACATAGTAATTCAATTTTTTACAAATTATGTTCCATTTGGTATTACAAAATAACGCCTGTATTTCTCTGTGTTGTATATACTTGTTGCTTATTTGTGTCATACACAGTAGTTTGCACCTCTCAATCCCATGCCCCTTCCCCTCTCTCTCCCCACTAGTAACCACTAGTTTGTTCTCTGTATCTGTTTCTGTTTTGTTTGTACACTTGTTTGGCTTATTTCTTAGATTCTACATATATTTGATGAATATCTTGGACAGTAAGGAGATCAAACCAGTCAATCCTAAAGGAAATCAACCCTGAATATTCATTGGAATGACTGGTGCTGTAGCTGAAGCTCCAATACTTTGGCCACCTGATGTGAAGCGCCAACTCATTGGAGAAGACCCTGATGCTGGGAAAGACTGAAGGCAGGAGGAGAAGGGGACGACAGAAGATGAGATGGTTGGATGGCATCACCGACTCAATGGTCATGAGTTTGAGCAAACTCCAGAAGATTGTGAAGGACAGGGAAACCTGGCGTGCTGCGGTCCATTCATGTTGGTGCAAATGGCAGAATTTCATTCTTCTTTTATGGCTGAGGAGTATTCCATTGTGTATATATGTACCACATCTTCTTTATTCATTCATCTATTGATGGACACATAGGTTGTTTCCATATCTTGGCTGTTACAAATAATGCTGCTATGAACATTGGGATGCATGTATCTTTTCGAATTAGTGTTTTTGTTTTCTTTGGATATAAACCCAGGAGTGGAACTGCTGAGTCATACAACAATACATACATACAGGTTTTTTTGAGACGCTGCCACACTGTTTTCCATAATGGCTGCACTAGTTTACATTCCCACCAACAATGCACAAGGGTTCCCTTTTCTCCACATCCTTGTCAAAATTTGTTATTTGTATTATACTTTTGATGATAGCTTCCCTGGTGGCTCAGATGGTAAAGCGTCTACCTCCAATGCGGGAGACCCGAGCTCAACCCCTGGGTTGGAAAGATCCCCTAGAGAAGGAAATGGCAACCCACTCCAGTACTCTTGCCTGGAAAATTCCATGGGCTGAGGAGCCTGGTAGGCTACAGTCCATGAGGTCGCAAAGAGTCGGACACAACTGAGCAACTTTATTTACTTACTTTGATGATAGCTATTCTGACAGGTGTGAGATGATATCTCATTGTGCTTTTAATTTACATTTCTATAATAATTCCATGATGATTAGTGGGGCTTCCAAGGTGGCACTAGTGGTAAAGAACCTGCCTGCCAATGGAGGAGACGTAAGAGATACAGGTTCGATCCCTGGGTTAGGAAGATCCTCTGGAGGAAGGCATGGCAACCCACTCCAGTATTCTTGCCTGGAGAATCCCATGGACAGAGGGGCCTGGCAGGCTACAGTCCATGGGGTCGCAAAGAGTCAGACACGGCTGAAGTGACTGAGCCCACATGCAGTGATTAGTGATGCTGAGTATCTGTTCACGTGCCTAATAGCCATTTCTACGTCTTCTTTGGGAAAATGTCTACTCAGGTCTTCTGCCCTGAAATTAATGTTTACATCTCTTTGGTCTCCTTAAACCTGGAAGAAACAGAGAAAAGCATAGAGTTCATCTGGATACTTTTTAGGTACCTATGACATATCAAGCTGTACAACAAGCAATTGGACACAATAAAAATATTTTGAGCTCAGATAAAAATTATAGCCCATTAAAATGTAATCAAATGAGTGTATTGATTATCTACTAAAATTTTAAGTTTTATTCTGAAATACTGCTATTAGTGCACAAAGCTGGTATGCAGTAATGAGTAGCATGTGGCAAACCAACATTTCCACTGAGAACAGTTAGAAAAGGCCATTATCATACATAAAACATCTGTCTGAAGGCAATTTAAAGCTGAGGCAACCAGCTTTGCTTTGTTTTAGACAAATTAGAGATTTGCAAATACAAATCAGAAATAAACAAAACTGTCAAAACTCTCCTTGAGTAGCTAAGTCTCTAACTGGATTAAGATAATCATATGTTACTCTGTTGGCCTTGCAAAGAAGAGCATGAATCTTCTTGAGAGGAAGACAGTATCATCTAGATCCTCTATACCTTTTTTCATACAGTGTCTAGGATTTAACTGAAAATTACCTGGTATGCCAAAATACAGGACTGTATGGTGAAGACCAAGAAGGAAAAAAACATACAACAGAAACAGACCATAGTTAATCCAAATAATGGAATTATCAGACAAGCTATTATTTCTGTGCATAAGAAAAAGAGGAAAAGAGGGAGAAAAAAATCATCAAAGAATTGACAGACTCCAGTAGGAATTCTAGAATTGAATTGAAATTAGACATTAACAGATAGGTTTAACAGGAAATTAGACAGCAAAAGATAAAATTAGTGAACTAGAAGGCTGATAAAATCAATATTTGGATTTAAGCATATATATGGCAACCCACTCCAGTATTCTTGCCTGGAGAATCCCATGGATGGAGGAGTCTGGTTGGCTGCAGTCCGCGGGGTCGCAAAGAGTCGGACACGACTGAGTGACTTCACTTTCAGAGAAAAAGAAGAGTGAAAATTCAGTTTAAAAAACAGCCATATGGCACACAACAAAAACATCAAATGTATACACAACATGGAGGGATGCGAGAAGGAATAAGAGTAATATTTTCTTTAAGAGATAACTTTTGAAAAATTCCAAAGCTGACAAGACAGAAAAAGCTGTGAATTGACATTCTGTGAATCCCAAGCAGGATGAATAGAAACAAAAATATACCTAGGCACAGCATATCAAACTGTTAAACATCAAAGACAAAGGAAAAAATCTTAAGATGAAGAAAAAAGTGCACATTACTTTCACAGTAGTAACAGAAAATATTCTGTTGACTGTTTAAAGTTTTCATTTTATGTTGGACTATAGTTGATTAACAATGCTGTGTTAGTTTCAGGGGTACAGCAAAATGATTCAGTTATACATGTATCTTCTTTTTATTCTGTTGACTTTTTACAATTTAGATATAATTGGCATATAACATTATATTAGCGACTGGTATACAACACAGTGATTAGATATTTCTGTATATTGCAAAGTGATCACCACTGGACAGTAAGTCTAGTTGATATCCATCACCATACATTATCACAACATTTTTTTCCTTGTGAAAACTTTTAAGATTTATTCTAACAACCTTCAAGTATACAATAGAGTATTACCATAGTTGGGCTTCTCTGGTAGCTCTGCTGGTAAAGAATCCACCTGCAATGCAGGACACCCTGGCTCGCCTTCTGAGTTGGGAAGATCCAGGAATCTGAAGCAGAAGGGATAGGCTATCCACTTCAGTATTCTTGGGCTGCCCTGGTCCCTCAACCGGTAAAGAATCCACCTGCAGTGTGGGAGACCTGGGTTCAATCCCTGGGTTGGGAAGATCCCCTGGAGAAGGGAACAGCTACCCACTCCAGTATTCTGACCTGGAGAATTCCATGAACTGCATAGTCCATGGGGTTACAAAGAGTGGGACGTGACTGAGCAAATTTCACTTTCACTTTCATTACCATAGTCACCATGCTGTATATAACATCCCATGACTTATTCATTTTACAGTTGGAATTTTGTGCTTTTTAACTTACTTTATCCATTTTGCAACCTCATCCCCACCCCTAATCTTTGTATTCATGAGCTGGTAGCTTTTTTGATTGCTTGGTTTTTGTCTTCATATTCCACATATAAGTGAGATCACATAATATTTGTTTTTCTCTGTCTTATTTCACTTAACGTTATGCCCTAAAAATCCACCCATATTGTCAAAAATGGCAAATTTTCCTTCTTTTTCTATGACTGAATAATGTTTCATTGTGTGTGTTTAATGACTATACAGAATATAGGAACATAAGTTTCTTCCATATCTTGGCTATTGTAAATAATGCTTCAGTAAACATAGGGGTACATGTATCTTTCAGTTAGTACTTTTTTCTTCCTTTGAACAAACACCCAGGCGTGAACCTGTGGGATCATATGGTCGTTCTACTTTAAATTTTTTGAGGAACTTCCATACTACTTTCCATAGTGGTTGCACAAATTTATATTCCCACCAACAGTGCACAAGCGTTCCTTTTCTTTCAATCCTCACTAAAACTTGTCATTTCTTGTCTTTTTGATGATAGCCATTCTAACAGGTGTGCGGTGATATCTCATTGTGGTTTTGATTTTCATTTCCTTAATGATTAGTGATGTTAAAGCACTTTTTCATGTACCTTTTATTATCTGTATGTCTTCTTTAGAAAAATGTCTATTCAGAGTCTGTGCCCATTTTAAAATTAGATTGTTTTATTTTGTAGTTATTGAGTTGAATGAATTCTTTATATACTTTGGATGTTAACCCCTCATCAGACACACGATGTGCAAATATATTCTCCTATTTGGTATGTTGTCTTTTAATTTTATTGATGATTTAATTTGTTTTACACAAGGTTTTAAGTTTGATGGACAGGGAGGCCTGGCGTGCTGTGGTTCATGGGGTCGCAAAGAGTTGGACACGACTGAGTGACTGAACTGAACTGAACTGAATTGCTTGTTTATTTTTGCTTTTGTTATCTGTGCTTTTGGTGTCAATTCAAAAAAACAAAATCACCAAGACAGATGCTAAGCAGCTTACCACCTATGTTTTCTTCTAGGAGTTTTATGATTTCAGATCTAACATTAAAGCTTTTAATCCAATTTGAGTTAATTTTGTATGTAAGATATGGATTAATGGAACAGGATAGAAATCCAAGAAATAAACCCAAGCACTTGTCAGTTAATCCATGATAAAGGAGGTAAGAATATACAGTGGAGAAAACACAATTTCTTCAATAAGTGGTGCTGGGAAAACAGGACAGCTCCATTTAATAATAAAAGAATGAAATCAGAACATTCTCCATCACCATTTACAAAAATAATATCCAAATGGATTAAAGACTTAAATACAAGACTGGAAACCATAAAACTCCTAGAAGAAAATACAGGCAGAATACTCTTTGACATAAATTGTAGAAATATATATATTTTTGGATCTGTCTCTGAAAGCAAAGAAAACAAAAGCAAAAGTAAATAAATGGAACCTAGTGAAACTTAAAAGCTTTCGCACAGTAAAGAAAACCATTGACAAAATGAAAAGACAATCTACTAAATAGGAGAAAATATTTCCAAATCATATGACTGATAAAGGGCTACTATCCAAAATATTAAAATAGCTCATACAACTTAACATCAAAAAGCTAGCAACATGATTTTCAAATGTGCAGAAGACCTGAATAGACAATTTTCCAAAGAAAACAAACAGATGGCCAGCAGGAACATGGAAAGAGACTCAACACTGTTAATCATCAGAGAAGCTCAACTTAAAACCACAATGAGACATCACCTTATACTGCCAGCGTAGCTACCATTAAAAAGAACACAAATAAAAAATGTTGGCGAGCATGTGAAAAACAGTAAGGAGCTTTCTCAAAAGACTAAAAAGAGAACTACCACATCACCCAGCAAATTCACTCCTGGTTATATATCCAAAAAATGAAAAACTAATTTGAAAATACATATGAATCCCAATGTTCATAGCAGCACTATTTATAACTGAAGCAACCTAAGTGTTTATCAACAATGAATGGATAAAGAAGATGTGCTATATGTGTACAATGGAATATTACTCAGCCATAAAAATGAAACCTTGCCTTTTTTCAACAACATGGATAAAATAAGTCAGACAGAAAGACAAATACTGTATGATATCACTTATATGTAGAATCTAAAATATAAAGCAAACTAGTTAAAACTAGTAACAAACTAGTAACAAAAAAGGAACAGACCCACAGATACAGTGGGGAGAAGGAAGTGGGGGAAGGGAAAAATAGAGTAGGGATTAAGAGGTACAAACTACTATGTATAAAATAAATAGGCTCCAGGGATATATTGTACAACACAAGGAATATAGCCAATATTTTATAAAAACTATAAATGAGGGATAACCTTTAAAAATTGTGAATCATATACTTACCCAGCAGGGGAGATAACGTGATCACGAAGGTGGTTTTCCCAGGGCAAGGCTCATCCATTGCATTCCAGGTGTTGCATTCCTGCAATTTCCCCAAATGTGGAGAACTTGGCTGCATAATTTGTAGTAGGGAGGAGCTGCATTCATGCTTCCCCCTGGTCTTTGTAGGTTTTGAAAAACAAACATCTGGGAATTTCCCAGTGGTTCAGCATTTAAGAATCTGTGCTTCCACTGCAGGGGGCACAGGTTCAATCCTTGGTTCTGGAACTAAGACCCTATATGCCATGTGGTACAGCCAAAAACCAAAACAAAACAAAAAATAGAACAAAACACCGTGAATCGCTGTGTTGTATAGTAAAACTTATATAATATTGTAAATCAACTATTTACATAAATACATAAATATTTAAAAAAGAAAGTAATTATTGACAGGTTTGTATTTAGTACCATTTTGCCATTTCCTGCTGTTTTGTAGCTCGTCTGTTTCTTTTTTCTTCTCTCACTCACTTGCTTTATGATTTGATGACTTTCTGTAGTAGTACACTTAGATTCTTATCCCTTTATCTTTTGGAGTGGAAACGGAAACCCACTCCAGTATTCTTGCCTGGAGAATTCTATGGACAGGGGAACCTGGCTGGCTACAATCCATGGGGTCGCAAAGAGTTGGACACGACTGAGTGACTATCAATTATACTTTCATATGTTTTCCTATTACATATCTCCCTTGACTTGTGATGGTTTTATGTCCCAATAAACCCATCATAAATTGAAAATATTTTAAGTCAAAACTGCATGTAATACAACTAACCTACTGAACATCATAGCTCAGTCCAGCCTACCTTAAATCAGCTCAGAACAGATACATTAGCCTACAGTTGGGCAAACTCATCTAACACAAAGCTTATTTTTAAATTAAAATGTTGAATATATCATTTAAATTATTAATCACTGTACTGAAAGTGAAAAACAAAATGGTTGTATGGATACTCACCATCAAAGCAAACAGCTGAAAGCGCAGCAGGCCTGAAGAATGTTTGAAACATTGAACTAAAATCAATTGCTGGATGATATTGATGCTACAGTGACAAGGTCATCCATTGTCTCTCGATGAGGCTTGAGAATAGCTGGTAGGAAGCACTGGGGCATCTACACTTGCTGATGGTTAATTAGGCACAGTATTCTTTAGGAAGGTTTCAAGCTTTGATTGTACAGTTTGTTTCTTCTTTTCATCATGAATTTCCCTACAGCAAATAAGAGCATCCTGTATCTGCTTGTGAGCTCTTGAGAACCTCTTGTAATTGACATCCATTTCTTCTAATATCCATATGCCCCTGCTCACAGTAGTAAATGTCTTTGCCAGTTTCTTTGCTGTTAACTCTCCTGGTGCCTTGGTATAACTTCTTCCTCTGCCTCAACTTTGTTACTTTTAAAAAAGTTTTTATTGAATTTGTTACAATATTGCTTCTATTTTATGTTTTGGAATTTTGGCCTTGAGGCATGTGGGATCTTAGCTGCCGATCAGGGATAAAACCCACGCCCTCTTCTTTGAAAGGCAAAGTCTTAACCGCTGGATGGCCAGGGAAGTCCCCCAACTTCTTTACTATTTTTACCTCCAGTTTGATGAGCTCCTCCCTGGAAAGCTCTTCAGCTTTGATGCCACCAAAGTTCATGAATATCCTCTATATCAATGTCCAATTCTAGATGTTTCTCAAGCACCAGTGTTTTGTGAGGTGGCTCAGTGGTAAAGAATCTGCCTGCCAAGCAGGAGACACAGGTTCAATCCCTGGTTCAGGAAGATCCCCTGGAGAAGGAAATGGCAATCCACTCCAGTATTCTTGCCTGGAAAATCCCATGGACAGAGGAGCCTGGCAGGCTACAGTCCATGGGGTCACAAAAGCGTCAGACACGACTTAGTGACTATACAACAACAGAATATCTTGTTACTTAATATTTCATCAACCGCAGAATCATTTGAATATTCACCTATGTCTTCATTCATTGCTGTGTGACTTTGATCCACACTACAACAATGCTCTGGATAGATTTAGCTTGTGAAAATCTTTCCAAATCTCTGAGAGTGTTTGGCCAGATTCACCACTTCAAAAGCATATGCAAACCTTTGGCATAAATAGGGTGCTTTGAATGTAGCTGTTGCCCCTTGGTCCATTGACTGTATGAGTACCGTTGTGTTCAGTAGCAAATACACAGCTTTTATAGCACACTGCTGATATGATGTGGATGCCTTGGGGCACTGTCTAAGATCAGAAGGGTCTTAAATTGCATGTTTTGCCTGCAACATTCTCTTGTGTGCAGAATAAGACAGTTCAAAAACCAGTTTTCAAACAATGCTGTCATCCAGGCTTCCCTGTTACGGCAACAATAAACGGGAAGTATATGCTTTTTTTGAGCAGGCTCTGGGAGTTGGTGATGGACAGGGAAGCCTGACGTGCCGCAGTCCATGGGGTGGCAAAGAGTCGGACACGACTGAGCGACTGGACTGAACTGAACCTATATGCTTTCTCATATTCCTACATGCTCTAGGGTTTTCCAAGTGGTAGGTTAAGAAAGGCTTTAACTTGAACCTTACAACATCTCTATCCCAAAGCAGCATTATATAGTCTGCGAAAGCCTTGAATCCTGGCATTGTCTTGGACTTTTGATGAATGTACGTATGCTCTGGCATATGTTTTCAGAGCAAGCTGATTTCATCAACATTACATATGTGTTCTCATCGACAATTATTCTACGCAGCTCTTCCTTAAATGCTTTGGCACTTCCTTAAACACTTTGGTATCAGCAACCTGCTGCCTCACCACCGACATTCACATTATGAAAATAACAATGCCTCTTGAAACACTGGACATTTACTCACTACAAACATTCGCGTATGTGTAAGATCGTCAGCATACTCTTTAAGCGTATGGAAAAAACTTGCCTCAGTAGACTACGTCGTGTGCTCCTCTGTATCTGGTCTTCCATTCCAGTATCGAGAAATTTTCCCATATCATCGATTAGCCCAGGTAATTTCTTCGCAAAGACAGTGGATTTAACCAATGTTGACAATTTCACTGCATCACCGATTCGCTTATCCTTTAAGATGGTCGAGATCATCAATTGTGAAAGTCCTAATTCACATGTGATAGCCATCACTGACTTGCCACTTTCATGCAGGGAAATTATCTTGAGTTTCATCCCAAGAGTAATTGCTTTCCTCTTCTTCACATCAGGAGCAGGAAGCAACACAGTACACTATAGAGCGTTGGTTGTTTACCCTCGGGATCACATGGCTGATTGGGAGTTGTGGCTCACTGCCAGTGCCCGGCATCATACGAAAATACTGTATCACATACAACTAGCTCAGGAAAAGATCAAAATTCAAAATTCGAAGTATAGTTTCTACGGAATGTGACGCGCTTCTGTACCATCGTAAAGTCAAGAAATCCTAAGTCGAACCATTCTAAGACAGAGACCATCTTGCTAATTAGCACCCTTTCATTTCACCTTAAGTCCCTGTCACATTTCTTGCAGCACCAGTCTAGTGGTGATGAACTTCTTTAGCTTTTGTTTGTCTGGAAGACTATATCATCTTCAATTCCGCGTGTTAAACTGACTATTCTGCTGAGTTCTTAAGGATGCCAGCTGAGCAATTAGAAACGTCATAACTTCTCCTAGAGAACAGTGTAAAAGTAGTCCAAGAAGATTCAGAGAATTTTGCGGGGAGGGGAAACAAATTTTGGATTCTTCTTCATTTCCTTATAAAGACTGTAAATGTCATAATTATAATTTTTTCTAAATTATAAAGGTTTTCTGGGTATGTCTTGGAAATTTCCATTGCTGTTGTTAAAAATAAAAGTATTGGAATTTTTTTGCAACTTAAAAGTGGAAGAAAACTTATCCATGAACTATGCACAGAGTAATTAACAAATTAATTTTCCTAATAACTTTTAAAGGGGCTTCCCAGAGGGCTCGATGGTAAAGAATCTGCCTGCCAAGCAGGAGATGCAAGTTTGATCCCTGGGTTGGAAAGATCCCCTGGAGAAGGAAATGGCAACCCACTCCAGTATTCTTGCCTGGGAAATCCCACGAACTGGTGGGCTACAGTTCATGAAGTTGCAAAAGTGTCGGGTACAATTTAGAGATGAAATAACAACAAAAAGTCTTGAGTAACACCTATGAAAACCATTTAGAAAGAAACAAATTGAAAATTAAATTAGACTTTCCAAGATCCTATGAAGTTGTTTTCCTTGCAAAGTTTTTCAGAGGTATATTTTCACAGTATTTGAGAACAACATTGACGACATAATGAAAAACATCTTTGTAGCCTGGTCCACTTTTCATGATTCAGATGAGCCTTGCACAAGATTTTCTTGGGCTCCAAAATCACTGCAGATGGTGACTGCAGCCGTGAGATAAAAAGACCCTTGCTCCTCGAAAGAAAAGCTATGACAAACCAAGACAGCATATTAAAAAGCTTTGCCGACAAAGGTCCATCTAGTCAAAGCTATGGTTTTTCCAGTGGTCATGTATGGATGTGAGAATTGGACCATAAAGAAAGCTGAGCGCCAAAGAATTGATGCTTTTGAACTGTGCTATTGGAGAAGATTCTTGAGAGTCCCTTGGATTGCAAAGAGATCCAACCAGTCAATCCTAAAGGAAATCAGTCCTGAATATTTATTGGAAGGATTGGTGCTGAAGCGGAATACTTTGGCTGCCTGATGCAAAGAGCTGACTCATGAGAAAAGAACCTGCTGCTGGGAAAGACTGAAGGCAGGACGAGAAGAGCACGACAGAGGATGAGATGATTGAATGGCATCACCGACTTGATAGACTTGAGTTTGAGCAAACTCCGAGAGATGGCAGAGGACAGGGAAGCCAGCGTGCTGCAGTCTGTGGGGTTGCAAAAAGTCAGACAAAACTGAGCGACTAAACTGAACTGGACGATATTTAAACAACCTTTTGTCATTCCTCAGAAAGTAATCCATGCTGATTGCTCAAGAGATGTTGAAAAATCTCAGAATCAAATTTATCACTCAAAGTTCCAAGACTCTTCAAGACTATAAAAAGGGCCTTCTTTAAGTCATTCATTGTTTGACTGGTTATAAGGGTGTAGGACTTAGGGTAAATTGCAGATAAGCTTGAATCATGAAGAAGTCTTGCACTGCCTTCAGTTAATAAAGAAGATTCTTCACTCCAGTAGATCTTTGTCATGACACACACTTTACCAGTGTAGCCACCAATTTTTACCAGTTTCTTCTTTAAAGTTAAGGCAGTTTGTATAGAATAACCTTTTAGTTCCTCATTCAGTTCCCTGAGGAAGGTGTATAAGACTGGTGGACGGTCCTGGGAAATTAGAAGTGCATCACAGATGACGCTCTGGTTCTCTTGCAAGTCCAGATCCGAAGACCAACTTTTAGAAAAGATCAATGTACCATGATGAACAGAGCCCATTTCTTTATGTATTAACTGTGCAAGTCCTTCATGTTGTGAGAACAGTCTCTTGCAGAGGATTTCTGGAATATACGTCACCTTTTCTGATGGCACTAGATATGAAAATAATCATAATAAATGTTTAAACACTGGAAACTTCCAATTCCAACCATGACAAAGTAGCTTGTACCAGACCAACCCCTCCCACCAAACACAACTATAAAAGCTGCATAACATATAAAAACAGAAATTTAAAGAACTAGAGAGCAACCAACACAAGCAGGACTTAAAGGGTCACAATATTTGATGGAAGCACAGGAAGTAGCACCACATTCATCCCAGCTTTTTGCCTGAGGATATTTTCCATATCATGTCATGGGTAAATACAGTGCAAGCATAAATCTCCAGTTTTACTAGACTGAGGAAAAAGAGACTGGCATTCAGGGCTACCAGAGGAACTATAATTCGAGAAGGAAAATCTAAGATAAAACTGCAGAAATGTAGCCAAACTCTACATACACATTTCCTTCAACTCACTGGCGGATACAGGGTGAGATGCAGACAACCCAGAAGAAAATGTCAACTGGGAAGTTAAAAAGAGCTGAAACTGAGTTTTATCAACCTCATGGTGGTGGGGTGACTTAGACTGGAACTCAAGTCCCTGAAAAGTGGAAGGCCCGTGGTTAACACCTCAGAATTTGAGTTGAGACTCAAGAAAAGCCATGACCTAATAATGCTAAGGGCAAAATTTAAAGATATTATTGCTAGAAAAGTATGAAACAAACCTTAAAACAAAAAATCAAGGTTATCACTGGTACTCTATCTACCTGCAGAAAGAAACAGAATCCCCTTTGGAGGAATGGAGCGTCTTCCAAAGCCTCTGTAGTTTTTCTTTTATTTTAATTGGAGGATAATTGCTTTGCAACGTTGTGTTGGTTTCTGCAACACAATATCTTAATGATATTTTCTTAAGTCCGGAAAGCAATGTTACGAACAAATTATTTAAAATAAAAAGAAATTTTAACAAGGTGGTGTGAAATCAATATATAAAGTCAGTTGCATTTCTACATACTAGCAACAAATAAGAAAGAAATGTAACTTTTAAAGTAAAATGTTGAGAATTCCCTGGTGGTACAGTGGTTAGGACTTTGTACCTCATTCATTCTTGAGTGCACAAATTCAGTTCTGAGTCAGAGAACTAAGATCCCACAAGCTAAGCAGTGCAGCCAAACAAAAAGGTAACATCAGTTACAACAAGAAATTTTAAAAACCTATGCTCAGTTGTACAAAGGCCAATTGATATAAATTATGTCACTATGCCACTTCTGAAATCCATATATTCAGTGTAACTGCGATCAACATCTTTAAAGGGTTTTTGTGAAAAAATAAATAAATAAATAAATAAATAAAGGGTTTTTGTGGCACTTAAACAGTTCTAAAATTTGTTTCATAGATTAAATGATTTTTTTTCTATGTACAGTAGATAAAAGTTTTATTAGACTGCAGACTGTTGTTTCATGGAAATTAAGATAAACATGTTTCACACAAGACATTTTGCCATGAAGTGAAATGAAGTCGCTCAGTCACATCCGACTCTTTGCGACCCCGTGGACTATAGCCTACTAGGCTCCTCGGTCCATGGGATTTTCCAGGCAAGAGTACTGGAGTGGGTTGCCATTTCCTTCTCCAAGATTAAATGATTTAAATTGCCAAGACACTCTCAAAGAAAAAGAGTAATAGTAAGCAGGCCTGCCCTGCTAAGTACTTGGAACAATATTACAATATTAAGACAGTATAGTGTGTATAAGGACAGACAAATTGACCAAATGAACATAATAGGGATTCTAGAAACATAGTTATACATATACCTAGTAATATTGCTGGAGATGGCATGGCAAATTGGTGGGTGAAAGTGGGAACTGTTCAGTAACTGGAGCTGGGTAATGTGGTTACTGGGCTTCCCTGGGGGCTCAGTGGTAAAGAATCTGCCTACCAAGCCAGGAGAACACAGGTTTGATCCCGAGGTTGGGAAGATCCCCCTGGAGAAGGAAATGGCAACCCACTCCAGTATTCTTGCCTAGGAAATCCCATGGATGGAGCAGCCTGGTGGGCTACAGTCCAGGGAGGTCACAAAGAGTCAGACACGACTTAGTGAATAAAAAACAACAATGTGGTTCTCCACATGGAATAAAATGAAATACCACCTTACATCACCAATGAGATAGATTGAGGCTTTAAATGTTAAACATAAAGTGCAAAACCCTAAAACTTTTAGAAGAAAATGAAAGGAAATATGGTTCTAACTTTCTGGTTAGAGAGGATCTCATACACAAAGCAGAAAGAGCAGTGAAACAGAAATTTTAAATATTGGTAACTTGGACTATTTTAAGTTATAATCAGCAAAAATATCAAGCTGCTGATAATCATCATATGCCTGAAGGAGTCGGACACAACTGAAGTGACTTAGCAGCAGCAGCAGCCTCAAGAAAAGAGAAGACAAAAGCTACAAACTTGGAGAAGATTTCTGTAACCTGTAATACCTATGATCAGAAGAGGATCTGGATTCTAGAATCTCCTACATATCAACAGGAAAAAGACAAAAGCCTAATAGCAAAATGGGCAACCAACAGAATAGGCATTTCATAGGCAATAAAATACATACCGACAGTAAGTACACAAAGAGATGCTCAACCAAATTAATAACCAGGGAAATGCAGATGTAAACAGATACTATTTTACACCTATCTGCGTGGGAAAAAGGAGGATTTTGAAAAGAAAGATGAAGAGAAGCTGACAACTGGAGAAGATGTTCCATTTCTAACATGTTGATGGGAGTAAAGTGACTCATCTACTTTGGAAAACAATCTGGCATTATCTTATTGCTTGGATATTCATATACTTCCTGACCTAGCAATTCTACTCCTAGGTGTGCACCCTAGAAAAACCTTCACAAATATGTGACAGAAGGCTGAAGAAAAATATTCAAGGTAACACTGTTTAAACAGCAGAAAACAACAAACATGTTGCCCATAAACAATAACAACAAAAACAGATAAATCAGAGATTCTGAGTATTGTTGGTCTTTCTTCAATAATGTAATATAGCCGTGTATGAAGCTGGGTCTCAATACAGACTTCCTACTGACATGATGGATTTCCTTTTTGTTTAAACTAAGCTGACTTGGGTTTCTCTTATTTCCAATGAAAGGAGCTCCTATTACACCAAGAAAAAGTCTACTCAAAATCTGAAATATTACATTTTGATATAGTCCATGCTAAAAACACCAAAAGCATTCCCCTGAATGCCAGAATAAGCTTTGCTGATAAGTTTCAAGACACAGCTGATTTGAAGAGGAGATTTGAAAAGACAAACAAGTCCAAAGAAACCCTAATTAAATTACCTCTAAAGTGATATCTCTGCTGATGACTTTCTAAATTCTTACTTTTATCAACAGACCAATCATGGGGAATTGATGATAACATACTTCGTTGAAGGTTCATCTCTTCAAACAACCTGGAAAAATCTTAAAACACAAAAAACACTTTCTTAATTTGTCACAACTAAATGCTTAGTATATCAACTAAATGCTTTGTATATCTAAAGTCTGGTTAGAAATGACCCCATTTTCCCAATAGAAATATTGTTAAATATCGTGGATAGATTCCCAGGTCAGACAAAAGTTATAAATTTATTCCTTGAAGCTGCTGAAGCATACTATGTTGAATATTAATAGGAAAGTGCATGAATAGTAATTGAATACATTACCATATAACTGGGCTCATTTTAAAAGCAATTAAAATTAGAAAACATGATGGCTAGTGAAGGAGAGTCTAATTTCATGCAGATTCTAAGAAGAAGGCTTGCAGTTTCAGAGATTTTTAAGTTGCTAGTGCTGGTCCAATTTCACTGGAGGCTTTCCTTTTCCAAAAATCGGATAAAATACCAACATTATCCTTTTCTTATCTGTCCAATATAGGGTTATATGTTGGTCCACAAATGGAAGAAACAGGAGAGGAAGAGGGAAGAGGTTTTGAGGGAAAGGTGTAAAGAAAAATGAAGGAGCAAGTACATAAAAGAGGCAAGTGTTCCTGAGAGAAAGAAATGGTCAGTTACTGAAACTGAGTTCTGAAGGAAAAGGGAGAAGGAATTCACAGGCTTTCCTTGAAAGTGAGCAGAGGTGATAGGGAAGGAAAATTACACCAGGTAGTGCCGTGGAGAGAAGATAATGTACTTCTGTGTAGGGAATAGCTACCTTCTAAACAGGTAGAGATAGCAAACTATTGCTTGTATCTACCAACGATTAGTAAATTAGGTGTTGAAATCTGAGGACTATTGGTCTTGCCCCCAATCTCACAGAACAAAAAACCTCGCTGCCGCAGCCAAATGCACCATTATTTCTAATCCCCCTTCCTCACCTGGTTCAGGACCCATCATTAATTGCACCCACTCCTCCACGGACAGCTGCATCACTTGATTGTCTTTCACGTGCCAGGAATCCGGCTTTTTGGCAAACACTGCACAACAGAATGGCTCTATTTTGAGCATACAGACATATCCACAAAGATTTTCTTCATCGTATACCTCAAGGAATTTGCATAAATAATTTATCTTCTTCTTCTCCATACAGAAGTGATAGACAGGCAACTTGCTGATGCATTTTTCTATTTCTCTTTCTAACTTGTCAAGGTCACTCTTCTCTGCTTTAAAGCCAATTACTTCTTGTTTTTCTTCACTTAAACCAATAAACAAATATCCCCCACGAGTATTTGCAAATGCAGAAACGTTTTGAGGGAGAATCTCTTTAATGCGTTGTAACAGCTTTTGTGTTGAGAAGTCTTTAATTTCCACATATGTGGATTCAGTAAAGGTGAGTTTTTCTCTGTACCTGAGCTGCGTCCTATTAAAAAAGTCAGAAGCCAAGGCCTTTGTGCTACTTTCTTCTGTTTCTTCTCGGCACCTCTTTGAAGACGATTTCGACATTAAAGAAAATCTCTCTCTAGTTTCTACCCTGTCTTTAAGGAATTCCAGTGCCACGGTAGCATTCATGACATTTACAGAGGTTATATCTCTTTTGTACAAATTGGAACTCAAGGTGGCAATCTTCATCCCAGGGATTTTGGAGCTCCACGATTTGACAAAAATCAGAAAATATTTACCTTGTTTCATAAAGTCAAAGTATTTATGAACAATTGGAACCATATCGGCTAAAGAATGTTCCAAATCTAATCCGATTCCATCTTTTTCATAACTATAATCTTCATTCTCAATTTCAATCTTGCTCATCCCCCCTCCAGAATTCAGCAAAGTAATCACACATTTTGAGAGGTTTTCATTCTGCTTTTTTCTCAGTTGAGAATCTCTCATTTTCTTTCTCTTCTTCTCCCCCAAAGTGACTTTTCCCACATCTAGAACCAGCTCAGCGTAGTTAGAGTCCGAAACAACACAGTTGGTCATTTTCTCAGAAGCCATTCAATTTCCAAGCAGAAATTCTTTTCTGTAAAACAGACAGCCATTTAAAATAGTACCTGAACAGAAGAGATAGCAAATTCTGTATTGTGAGGCAAACCCAGCAACATTCTTTCTTTTGCTTTACCCTATATCCCACTGAATAGCACGGTAAGGATACAAAGTATGTTTTTTTGAACATATTTTGAATTAAGGTGATAAATTTTTCAATATTTTACCATAGTTTTATATGACCCTCTTCTAATTGTTTGAATCTCATATTTATCTGTTCATATTATATCCTTTCTAATTCCATATATATATAAAACTTATTTCTCTCTTCTTAAATAAGGCCCTGAGGAAAGCCTGTCTATATTTCTGACCTCAGTGAACCAAGTTTTAGTTTTATATATTACATATATTTTAATTTTTTTAATAATTTCAACTTTATCTTAATTATCTTATTGAGGAATCCTTTGGTGAAATTATCATTGTTGAGTATAAAGACATCTAGCAATATACCTTTTTTTTCTTTTTTTAGTTGTAAAGCAACATTGCTTTACAATGTTGCATTGGTGCAATATGCCATTTTAGTAATTTTTCCTTCCTGCAAGGATGAATCAGATTCACAAATTTTGGCCATTGATCTTAAGCAAGGTGGGCCAAGATTTTCTATTTTCTATCCATTTTCTATCAGATATCACATAGCCACATATTTTCAATGAGGTAAAATTCTTATATACAAAAACATCTGCTTTAGTATAACTATATACATAATCCATTAGCTCTGTCCCTTTAAGGTCTATTGGGATTACGGTTTCCTATATGGCCTAGACACAACTGAGTGTAAAGTTTATCACAGATAGGAATCACTATACTGGGAAAGGATATAAAGGGTCCAAATATTCCTATCCATTGCTGGACCAGTATCCTGAGGAGGCTCAGCTGTAGCTTGTAGATACCACCTCAGTCTCCATAAACTTTTGGTCATATGTAAATAACTGTATGAATTGAATATTTGTTTCCCTCCAAAACTCGTACACTGAACCCCTGCCCTACCATGCGGAAGGTACTAGAAAGTTGGGCCTCTGGGGGGTCATTAGGATTAGATGAGATCATAAGGTTCGAGCACTCATAAATAAGATTAATGCCTTTATAAGAATCTCAAGACAGCTTGCTTCTCTTCTCTGCTCTCTACCATGTCATGAAAAGTCAGTAGTCCGCAACCAGAAAAGGACCCTCTTTTCAACCAGACTAGAACCTGACCACACTGGCACCTTGATCTTGGACTTCCCAGCCTCCAGAACTGTGAGAAATAAATTTCTGTTGTTTATAAGCCACCCAGTCTAGGATAGTTTTGTTATAGCAGCCAGAGCTGAGACATCGAAAATAACTTTGTGCTGTGTGCTGAGTCGCTCAGTTGTGTCCGACTCTTTGCGACCCCATGGACCCCAACCTCTGTCCATGGGGATTCTCTAGGCAAGAATACTGGAGTGGGTTGCCATGCCTTCCTCCAGGGAGGATCTTCCCAACCCAGGAACAGAAGTCAGGTCTCTCGCATTGCAGGCAGATTCTTCACTGTTTGCGTCATCAGGGAAGCCACCAGGAAGTTTAGAGTGGTTGTTTTCAAACTACAGGAAATCAGGTAGGGGTTTCTAATCAGAACACAAACAGGAAAGATCTGGGGCTGGTTCCTGCCATGGACTCTGAACCTCCGGAGTACAGAGCACTCTTCATGCTCTGGAATGTCGTCCACGAAATTTTCTGAGCCCTTCCAGTGCCTGGAACCAGCCAGGGCCAGCAGTGTCATCCTGGAAGGTTGCCCAAGCCTGGACAACACTGTAAGGTTTCAGGTCCAACATTCCTCTCTTCGGAGTTCTCAACGGTCTCTACCCAAGGAGCCCTGGGACTCATGCCAACTTGTCCTGGGACCTCATGACTGGATCCTGGTTCCAGAGAATAGCCTGGTACTATAAACTGAATGTTTGCGTGCCCCTAAAATTCACATGTTGAAACCTAATCCCCAGTGTGATGATGTTTGGGGTGTGGTGTGATTAAGTCATAAGGCTGGTGCCTTCCTAATTAAGATCAGTATCCTTACAAAAGGCTCCCCAGAGAGCTGCCTGACCCCTTACACCATGTAAGGACAGAGAAAGGACAGTCATTTAAGAATCAAGAGGCTGCCCTCATCAGACACCAAATTTGCTGCACCAACTTCCGTAACTGTAAGAAATTAACTTCTATCATTTATAAGCCACCCAGTCTATGACATTTTGTGACAGCAGCATGAACGAATTAAGATACCTGACAAGTGGATCACCTTAGTATTTCTTGTACAGGACTGAGACCAGACAGCCAGAATGGTGCTAATGTTCTGATTTTAGTTGAGAAAATTTTTATTGGCAAGAATCCCACACACACAAAAAAATTTAGCCAGGCAGAATTCACCAGTGAAGGCATCTTCATAGCCAGGTAGAATTCACCAGTGAAGCCATCTTCATTTCATCTTCTTCTGACCCTCATTTCTTATTTTTTTTAGGAATATATTATGTCTTTATTGATTATTTTGTTGAAGCATTGAATGAGATCCTTTAACTTACATTCATCCAGTTATCCTTTTGCTTTTTTTTCTACTTCCTTCCTTCCTTCCTTCCTTCCTATTTATTTATTTCCTCTCTCTTTTATATACTTTATGACATTAGAAAATTTTAGTTTGATAATAAAACAATAGTGATATCATCATGTCTTATGGCAGGCAAAATAATAATCCTTAAAGATGTCCATGCTCTAAACCCCAGATCCTGCAAATATGTTACCTTATACCAACAGCCTCTACAGATGTGATTAAGGGTACAGATCTTTTTTTTTTTTTCATTTATTTTTATTAGTTGGAGGCTAATTACTTTACAATATTGTAGTGGTTTTTGTCATACATTGACATGAATCAGCCATGGATTTACAAGTATTCCCCATCCCGATCCCCCCTCCTACCTCCCTTTCCACCCGATTCCTTTCTTTTTTAATTGAAGTATAGTTGATTTACAATGTGATAGTTTCAGGCGTATAGCAAACTAATTCAGTTATACATATGTGTGTGTGTGTGTGTGTGTGTGTGTGTGTGTAAATCTAGTCTTTTTCAGATTCTTTTTCATTGTGGGATATTAACAGATATTGAATATAGTTTCCTGTGCTATACAGTAAGCCCTTGTTGCCTATCTATTTTATATATAATAGTGTGTATATGTTAATCCTGATTTATCCCTCCCCCTGCCTTTTCCCTTTGGTAACCATAAGTCTGCTCTCTATGTCTGTGAGTCTATTTCTGTTTTGTAAATAAGTTCATATGAATCATTTTTTTAAGATTCCATATATAAATGATATTAGTCTTTCTCTGTCTGACTTACTTCACTTAGTATGATAATTTCTAAGTCCATCCATGTTTCTGCAAATGACACTATTTCATTCCTTTTTACGGCTGAGTAATATCCCGTTTTGTGTGTATGTGTATATATTTATATGATACATCTTCTTTATCCATTCACCTGTCAATGGACATTTAGGTTGCTTCCATGCCTCGGCTACTGTAAGTAGAGTTGCTATGAACACTGAGGTGCATGTATCTTTTTGAATTAGTTTTCCCTAGAAAACTGCCTGGGAGTGGGATTGCTGGATCACATGGATACTGTTCTCCATAGCTGCTGCATTAATTTACATTCCCACCATCAGTGTATGAGGGTTCTTTTTTCTCCATACCCTCCCCAGCATTTATTGTTTGTAGACTTTGATGATGGTCAGATCTGACCAGTGTGAGGTGATACCTCATTTTAGTTTTGATTTGCATTTTACTCTTATAATTAACAACGTCGTGCATCTTTTCACGTACCTGTTGGCTATCTATCTTGGATAGATGTCTATTTGGGTCTCCTGACTACTTTTTGATTGGGTTGTTTTTTTGACATTTGGGTTATATAACCTGTTTGTATACATTGGGAATTAAACCCTTGTCAGTCACATTGTTTGCAAATATTTCCTCCCATTCTGTGGGTTGTCTTTTCATTTTGCTTATGGTTTCCTTTGCCATGCAAAGTATTTTAAGTTTAGTTAGGTCCATTTGTTTATTTTTCCTTTTATATCCATAACCCGAAGAGACAGATCCAAAAACACGTTGCTGCGACTTATGTTGAAGATGTTCTGCCCATGTTTTCCTCATTTCCTCTTTTAATGCCTTCCTCTGTGTTTATTTTTTCCCCAAACTTTACCTTAGGGTTCACTCTTGGTGTTGAATTTTCTATGGGTTTGGACCAGTGTATAGTAACAGGTATCCATGACTGCACTATCATACAGAGCGTTTTCACTGTCCCCCAAAATCTTCTGTGCTCCACCCGTTCTCCTCTCTGCAACCCTCAGTCCCCGACAACTGCTGATCTTTTTACTGTCTTAGTTTTGCCATTCCCATAATGTCGTATAATTGGAGTCATACAGTATGCAGTCTTTTCAATCGACTTCACTCACGTGATAATATGCATTTAAGCTTCTTCTGTGTCTTTTCATGGCTTGATAACTCACTTATTTTTTTAAAAAACTTTTAATTTTGTATTGGGGTGTGGCCAATTAACAATGTTGTGATAGCTTCAGGTGAATAGCAAAGGGACTCAGCCATACATATACATGTATCTGTTCTCCCCTATACTCCCCTCCCACCCAGGCTTACTTATTTTTAACACTGAATAATATTCCATTGCCTGAATACACCACAGTTTATTTATCCATTCACCTACTGAAGCACGCTTTCCAGGTGGTGCTAGTGGTAAAAAACCTGCCTGCCAAACCAGGAGACATGAAGAGACATGGGTTTGATCCCTTGGTCGGGAGCATCTACTGGAGAGGGCAGTGGCAGCCCACTCCAGTATTCTTGCCTGGAGAATCCCATGGACAGAGGGGCATGGTGGGCTATAGTCCATGGGGTCACAAAGAGTCAGACACAACTGAAGCGACTGAGCACTGAAGGGTATCTTAATTGCTTCCCAGTTTGGGCAGTTATGAATAAGGCTGCTAATCATCTATATGCAGGTTTTTGTGGAGACAAAAAATTTCATTTCCTTTGAAAAAATACCTAGGATCAAAATTGCTGGATTATACAGTAAGAGTATGTTTAGTTTTGTGAGAAGCTGTCTTCCAAAGTAGCTGTGCCATTTTATATTCCCATCAGCAATGAGTATGAGTTCCTGTTATTTCACATCCTTGCCAACATTTGGTGCTCTCTGTGTTCCGGATTTTAGCCATTCTAATAGATAAGTGGTAGAATCTTGTTTTAATTTGCATTTCCCTGATGACATATAGTGTGGATCATCTTTTCATATGCTTATCTGCCATCTGTATATCTTCTTTGGTGAATGATTGTTAAGATTTTTTAGCTCATTTTTAAAATAGAGTTATTTTCTTATTGTTGAATTTTAAGAGTTCTTTGCATATTTTGGATAACAATACAATAACTATGTCTCTTGGAAGTATTTTTTCTTAGTCTGTGCCTTGTCTTATTCTCTTGACATTTTCTTTTCAGAGCAGAAGCTTTTTAAAGTTAATGAAGTCCAATTTATCAATTGTTTACTTCATGGACCATGCCCTTGGTGTTTTATCTAAAAAGTCATTGTCAGCCAAGGTCACTGAGATTTTCTCCTAGATTATTTTCTAGGCGTTTTATCATTTTGAATTCTACATTTGTTAATACACCCCATGATCCACTTTGAGTTAATGTTTGTGAAGTGTATTAGGGTACTGTGTCTACATGGTTTTTTTTCTTTTTAAATTTCTATGTGGATGTTCAGTAGTTCTACCACCATTTGTTGAAAAGACTATCTTTACTCCATTGTATTGTCTTTGCTCTTTTGTCAAAGATCAGCTGGCCATATTGATGCAGGTCTATTTCTGAGTTCTCCATTCTGTTTCATTGATCTCTTCTATTCTTTCATCAGTACCATGCTGTCTCAACCAGTGTAGCTTTATTGAAGTTAAAGTACTTTCTTGAAGTTGGGGAGTATCAGTTCTCCAACTTTGTTCTTCTCCTTTAATATTGTATTGGTTATTTGAGGTTCTGTTTTTCTCTCCATGTAAACTATAGAATCAGTTTCTTGGTATCCACAAAGTAACTTGCTGGGATTTTGATTGGGATTGCATTGAATCTTACAGATCAAGTTGGGAAGAACTAAGATTGTGACAATATGAAACCTGTTCACAGATATGAAATCCCTATTTAGCTCTACTTTGATTTCTTTCATCACTGTTGTGTGGTTTTCCCTGTACATATCTTTTACATATTCTCAAAGATTTATACCTCCATATATATATTGTTTTTAATTTCAAATTCCACTGCTCATTGCAAGTATATAGGAAAATGACTGACGTTTGTATATAAACCTTGTATCCTGAAAACTTCTATAACCGTTTATAGTTTCAGTAGTTTTTGTTTTATTATTCTTTCAATTTTTTGCATAAATGATTATGTCATCTGTGAACAAATACAATTTTATTTCTTCTTCCCAATCTGTGTACCTTTATTCTTTCTTTTATTATTTATTGTTTTAATAAGGACATCCACTATAATGCTGAAAAAAAGTAGTGAGAGGGGATATCTTTACCTCAATTTTGGTGGGAAAATTTCAAATTTCTCACCACTAAGTAGGATGTTAGCTGTAGGGTTTTTTTGCAGGTCTTCTTTACCAATTTGAGGAAGTTCCCCTCTATTCCTAGTTTGCAGAGACTTTTTTAATCATAAATGGGTGTTGGGACTTTTTTTAAACTATGTGTCTCAAACCCAGAGGATTTGATGAAGCGTTTATTTTTTAATAGTGTTATTTATTTTTGGCTGTGCTGGGACTTCATTGCTCTGTGGGCATTTCTCTAGTTGCGGCGAGCAGGGGCTACTCTTTACTTGCAGTGTGCGTGCTTCTCACTACAACAGCTTCTCTTGCTGCAGGGCATGGGTCCTAGGGCACTCGGGCTTCAGTAGCTGCAGCTCCCAGTTTCCAGAGCACAGGCTCAACAGCTGTGGTGCATGGGCTTAGCTGTTCTGCAGCACGTGGGATCTTCCCAGATCAGGGATCGAACCCACGTCGCTTGCATTGGCAGGCAAATTCTTCACCACTGGGAGCCACCAGGGAAACCTTATATATAACATTTTAAAATGATGACAATCTGCCTTAAATTCATTCCAATTTAACTTCAGTCACAGAGAAAAACTCTACCTCTTTATAACTCATCCCTCCCTCACTTTATGTTACTGATGTCACAAACTGTATCTTTACATACTATGTACCGTTAACTTAGATTTATACTACTTATGCATTTTTCTTTTAAATCCGGTAGAAAATAAAAATAGTTACAAGCCAAAATTATAATAATACTTTTGTAGTATTTGTCGACATATTTTCTTTTACCAATAACTGTTATTAGAATTACTATCTGATATCCTTTCACTTTAACTTGAAGAATTCCCTTCAGCATTCCCTTTATGGCCAACGTAGTGGAAATAAATTCCTCTAGCTTTTGTTTGGGATTATCTTAATTTCTCCTTTATTTTTAAAAGACAGTTTTGCCAGAGATAGAATTTTCAGTTGACAGTTTTTTTAAAAAAATATTTTAAATATATATCATCCCACTGCCTTCTAGCCTCCAAGGTTTTCTGCTGAGAAACTCAATTAATCTTACTGAAGATCCCTTGTGATATGACAAGTTGCTTCTCTCTCGCTACTTTCAAGATTCACTTTGCCTTTGGCTTTGATAGTTTGATCATAAAAAGTGTTGGTGTGAATCTCTTCAGGTTTATCCTACTTGGGAGTTTATTGAGTTTCTTCTGTAATTCACATATCTCACCAAATTTAGGAAGTTTTCAGTCATTATTTCTTCAAATAATCTCTTTTCTCCTTCTGGACTCCCATAATGTGTATTGCTCTGTGTGATAATATCCCACAAATCCCCAAAGCTTTGTTTGCTTCTCTTCATTCTTTTCTTTCTGCTCTTCGACTTGGATCATCTCAATTGTCTTGTCTCAAAATTCATTGATCTTTTTTCTTATGCCTTCTCAAGTCTACTGTTGAATTTCTCTACTTTTTTTTAATTCAGTTATTGTATTTTTCAGCTCCAGATTTGTCTTCCTTTTATTATCTCTATTATTTTTCTTGATATTCCTACTTTGTAAATATACTGTTTGCCTGGTTTATTTAGTTCTCTGTCCATTTTTCCTTTGGCTCTTTGAGCATACTTAATCTAGTTGTTTTAACATCTTCATCTAGTATGTCTGATATCTGAGTTTCCTCAGGGGAAAGTTCTGCCATTCTACCTTCTTATTTTGCATGGGCCATGTTTTCCTGTTTCTCTGTATGGCTTACAAGTTTTTGCTGAAAATCAGATATCTGAAAAAATAGCCCCCTCTCCCAGTTTTTGCAGACTGCCTCTGTGCCAGGGCAGTCTTTCACTGATTAGCTGAGCATGGTCTGAGCATAGTGAGTCTGCCTCACATGAGAGGTTAAGAAATTCTCAGGTCTTTTACTGATCACAAGTCCTACTTGAGCTTTATTCAATTGCTCCATATACATAATTGCTTTGCAATACCTTCATTTCCCCAAAATCTCACCCCAGCTCCTTCTCCAGGCTTTAGATGGTTATTATATGTCTTCAACTGTAATCTTTTGTTCTAGACATCTGTATGTTTATAATCTCCTTGAAGATTTCACAAAGAGTGGCTGCCACTTTTTCCCACCTTGGGTCTGAATGAGGTGATATGGACACCATCCCTCAGGGAGTCTTTAAGACAGGTTAGAATATCACAAGTAAGGCCTGTTCTGGCACCTCCATGTCAAGGAGGGAAGTGGGAACTGAGTTGATATCTCATCCAGACCAAGATCTTGCCAAGCCAGGGAGAGTTTGAGCCAAGGGCAACCAAATTGTCATGCAATTTCCTACAGTTTTGAATGCTGTGTCTTCTTGATATAATCACTTGACTGCCTTTAACCACTTACTATTGTTCAGTTCAGTTCAGTTCAGTCGCTCAGTCAAGCCCGACTCTTTGCGACCCCATGAATCGCAGCACGCCAGGCCTCCCTGTCCATCACCAACTCCCGGAGTCCACCCAAACCCATGTCCATTGAGTTGGTGATGCCATCCAACCATCTCATCCTCTGTCGTGCCCTTCTCCTTCCACCCTCAATCTTTCTCAGCATCAGGGTCTTTTCCAATGAGTCAGCTCTTCGCTTCAGGTGGCCAAAGTATTGGAGTTTCAGCTTCAACATCAGTCATTCCAATGAACACCCAGGACTGATCTCCTTTAGGATGGACTGGTTGGATCTTCTTGAAGTCCAAGGGACTCTCAAGAGTCTTCTCCAACACCACAGTTCAAAAGCATCAATTCTTCTGCGCTCAGCTTTCTTCATAGTCCAACTCTCACATCCATACATGACCACAGGAAAAACCATAGCCTTGACCAGATGGACATTGGTTGGCAAAGTAATGTCTCTGATTTTTAATATGCTGTCTAGGTTGGTCATAACTTTCCTTCCAAGGAGTAAGTGTCTTTTAATTTCATGGCTGCAATCACCATCTGCAGTGATTTTGGAGCCCAGACTATTGAGCCATCTGGTTTCTTGTTTTCTTTTTTCCTATATTTTCATGGGGAGTCGAAGCTTCCTTATCCACCTTCTTGCTGACATGACTCCTGTAATCATTTCTTTTTTAAAAAAATATTTACTTAGTCTATTTATTTGGCCATGCCATATCTTAGTCGCAGCATGTGGCATCTTCCTTGTGGCATGTGGGATCTTTCAATTGTGGCATGCAAACTCTTAGTTGTAGCATGTGAGATTTTAGTTCCCTGACCAAGGATCAACCCTGTGGCCCCGCACTGGGAACACCAAGTCTCAGTTACTGCACAATCAGGGAAGTCCTTCCTCCTGCTATCACTTCTTAATATTGAATCTGACTTGTAATATTTTATTTAAGATTTGTATTTATGATCATGGATGAGACTGTCAAAAAATTGTCCTTTCTCATATTATTGTTGACAGATGTTGGTGTCAAGGTTAACTAGTTCAGTTCAGTTAAGTTGCTCAGTCATGTCCGACTCTTTGTGACCCCATGGACTGCAGCACGCTAGGCTTCCCTGTCCATCACCAACTCCTGGAGCTTGCTCAAACTCATGACCATTGAGTCAGTGATGTCATCCAACCACCGCATCCTCTGTTCCTTTCTCCTCCTGCCTTCTATCTTTCCCAGCATCAGGGTCTTTTTCAATGAGTAGGGTCTTTTCCAATGAGTCAGTTCTTCACATCAGGTGGCCAAAATATTGGAGTTTCAACTTCAGCATCCATCCTCCCAATGAATATTCAGGACTGATTTCCTTTAGGATTGTCTGGTTTGATCTCCTTGCAGTTCAAGGGACTCTCAAGAGGCATCCCCAGCACCACAGTTCATAAACATCAATTCTTTGGTGCTCAACTTTGTTTACGGTCCAACTGTAACATCCATACATGACTACTGGAAAAATAATAGTTTTGACTATATGGACCATTGTCAATAAAATAATGTCTCTGCTTTTTAATATGCTGTCTGGGTTTGTCATAGCTTTTCTTCCAATAAGCAAGCATCTCTTAATTTCATGGCTGCAGTCACCATTTGCAGTGATTTTGGAGCCCAAGAAAATAAAGTCTGTCACTGTTTGCATTGTTTCCCCATCTATTTGCCATAAAGTGATGGGACCGGATGCCATGATCTTGGTTTTTTGAATGTTGAGTTTTAAGACAGCTTTTTCACTCTCCCCTTTCACTTTCATCAAGAGGTTCTTTAATTCTTCACTTTCTGCCACAGGGGTGGTGTCATCTGCATATCTGAGGTTGTTGATATTTCTCCCAGCAATCTTGATTCCAGCTTGTGTTTCCTCCAGCCCAGCATTTCTCATGATGTACTCTGCATATAAGTTAAATAAGCAGGGTGACAATATACAGCCTGGACATACTCCTTTCCCAATTTGGAATCAGTTCATTGTTTCATGTCTAGTCCCAAGTGTTGCTTCTTGACCTGCATACAGATTTTTCAAGAGGCAGGTGTGATGGCCTGATTTTCCCAACTCTTGAAGAATTTTCCACAGTTTGTTGTGATCCACATGGTCAAACGCTTTGGCATAGTCAATAAAGCAGAAGTAGATGTTTTTCTGGAATTCTCTTGCTTTTTCTATGATCCAACGAATGTTGGAAATTTCTCTGGTTCCTCTGCCTTTTCTAAATCCAGCTTGAACATCTGGAAGTTCTTGGTTCACATACTGTTGAAGCCTTGCTTGGAGAATTTTGAGCATCACGTTGCTAGTGTGTGAGATGAGTGCAATTGTGTGGTAGTTTGAACATTCTTTGCCATTGCCTTTCTTAGGGATTGGAATAAAAACTGACCTTTTCCCGTCCTGTGGCCACTGAGTTTTCCAAATTTGCTGACATATTGAATGCAGTACTTTAACAGCATCATCTTTCAGTATTTGAAATAGCTCAGCTGGAATTTCATCACCTCCACTAACTTTGTTCGTAGGGATGCTTCCTAAAGGCCCACTTGACTCTGTATGCGAGGATGTCTGGCTCTAGGTAGTGATCATACCATCGTGGTTTTCTGGGTCATTAAGATCTTTTTTGTATAGTTATAGTAGCTACATAATATAGAGATGTAAGCTGTTTTTATGCTCTTTTAACACTTTACCCAACATGATGAGCTTTTTCCAATGGAAGAGTTTATATGGTCTGGTCCATACTAAACTTGACAAACAGTTTTGAATCTTGTTTTTCCAGTGTAATAATATGTTATATATAATCACTTTGTAAAATAATGATTAGCTATTTTTTAAAACCTTACTAACTGCTTCATAACTTCATATATATTATTAGCATAGTATTATTTATTTTTCTATAGCTGGGAAATGAAATTGCTTTTTTTAAGATTTTTTTGGGGGGCGGATGTGAAACATTTTTTAAAGTCTTTACTGAATTTGTTACAATATTGCTTCTGTTTTATGTTTTGCTTTTTTTGGCCACGAGGCATGTTGTATCTTAGCCCTCCAACCAGGAATTGAATCTGCACTCCCTGCATTGAAAGGCAAAGTCTTAACCACTGGACCACTAAGGAAGTACCCTGAAGTTGCTTTTAATTGTTCAATAAATTATACTAGGATCATAGATCAGTTATATTGAGGCTTGGATAGGCTAATTACATCTTCTACTTTGCAGTGAGTCTAAGAGTCTCCTGACAAAGTACTTCAATTCAGTATACAAATATGATTCAAACATATGTAAAGACTTTTTAGGATGGGGAATGGAGACCAGAGCAGAAAATCAGCAATTTCTCTTCTGTTCTAGAAATGGAGGATTTTTCCCTAGGGGAAAAATCATGTTAAGTGAAGAAATTGTCTAGATCTGTGGAAATAAAGGTTGGCTCTAAAACATGAGGTTACACTTGGTCTTAGGTACATAAATAAGTGAAAATTATAAAACTCTATGTAAGTAGATGAAGTATATACAGACACAGAGATTTCTAAAAGTTGAAACAGTAGATCGAGTGATGAAATATTTAAAGATCTAAATATATATTGTCAAATGGTTTCCTAAAG
Organism: Odocoileus virginianus; assembly: GCF_023699985.2. Classification (NCBI taxonomy): domain Eukaryota; kingdom Metazoa; phylum Chordata; class Mammalia; order Artiodactyla; family Cervidae; genus Odocoileus; species Odocoileus virginianus. The sequence continues at coordinate 13,809,538 of NC_069690.1, read as the reverse complement.
AATTGTATAAGATTTTTTTTTTAGTGAAAAAATAAAGTGTTTATTAGGAGGAAAATAAACAGGCACACACATGGGCAGACAGACTCAGATAGAGTCACACCTTCATGGTAGTCTGAATCGCTTATATGGAGATCTTTTTGTGTGAATAAGGTGCAAAAGGAAAGCATAGTGGAGGATTCTACATGGGACAGAGAGATTGAAAGACCCTTTGGGCTCCTTCCCCGTCAGAAATCGTGTTTCCACTAGGTCCCAGTGGACAGCATCAGCTGTCACTCAAGCATTATTTGAACCTGCATGACCTGGGGTATCCTTAATTTGAGGGTGGCCCTTGTCACTCAATTTGAGTGGACCCATAAAGCAGTGGGCAGACTGAGTTTATGCTCTGCATGTCTTGAATAGAAAGCAAAGCAGAAAGCAAGAGGAAAAGGACAAGAGCAAAAGTCAGGGGCCTCAAGCCGCAGCTGGGCAAAGGCTGCGATTTTCCTTGAATTCCTGGGTTTCTACACAAAATATGATCTCGGGTGGCCTCGGACTACAGCAGCTTTAAGCAGAATTTCAGTTCCCAGCCAGAGTCTGAAGCCATGCCATGGCAATGAGAGCTCTGAAACCCAGGCACTAGACCACCAAGGACCAGTGGCTAGTGACAAGGCCCTGGCCTGTCAGCTGTGAATAAATGGATTTCCAAGAGAAATGAGAAGTAGTGAAACAAGTAAAGCATTTATTAGGGGGCAAAAGAGCACATGGGAATATGCACACACAGACAGACTCAGAGACAGTGAGTTGTCCAGATTTTTCTTTAGCAACTTCATCTTTGGGAGGATTACTGGGCTCTGCCCTGTACCTTTTGGAGGGAGAAGGCTGTGGTTCCAAGTCTACTAGAAGGCAGAACCATTTCCTCAGGGTTGCCCAAAAACTCAGAGCTGAACCAGATGGAAGATGTCCTTCTAAGAGATGAGGACCTAGTAATCCATTCAAATAGGACTCCTTGGCCCAGGTCCCTAGAAGAAAAGCTTTTGAACATGACCCTGAAGGAAGGAGTGAGTGAAAGTGAAAGTCACTTGGTCGTGTCCAGCTCCTTGCCACCCCATGGACTACACAGTCCATGGAATTCTCCAGGTCAGAATACTGGAGTGGGTAGCCCTCTCCTTCTCCAGGAGATCTTCCCAACCCAGGGATCGAACCCAGGTCTCCTGCATTGCAGGTGGATTCTTCACCAGCTGAGCTACTAGGGAAGCCCTGAAGGAAGGAACATTTCCCCCAAAAGAGACACTAACAGAGGAAGTATCCTCTCCTGGTAGATAAACAACGATAAAGCCAGCTAAACAAAGTCATTTAATTATAACCCTTAAAAAAAGTCTTAATGTTGCATAAACAGATAACCAGCAAAGACCTACTGTATTTGTACATACGGAGAACTCTGCTCAATATTCTGTAATAACCTAAATGGGAAAAGAATTTGAAAAAGAATGGATACATGTATAAGGGAGTCACTTTACTGTACACTTGAAACTAACACAATATTGTCAATCAATTATACTCAACTGTAGAACAAAAATTTAAAAATAAAATCATTAAAATAAATTAATAAAAAAAAGAAAAGAGCAGAGAGAGATAAGTATGCCTGCCATCCTATTCTTTCTCCACAATATTGCAGTACAACTAGTATTCTTTAGACCCAGTTTCTTTGTATTTCTTAGACATGAGGGCTGCCTCAAACACAGGTCCACATTCCTGCTGACCTGACAGAAAAGATTCTGCATCTCTATCCCAAAGGGAGAATCAGTTCTACTCATGCCCAAGAACACAGTCCCAGTCCTAGTATCTTCTGTAATACAAGCCCTGCCAAGAAGTCCCTGCATCCCAGTCTTCTTGGAGCTTCTGCATCTAGAGTCCTCTCACCTTTCCTCCCAACCTTAACACCCTCTGCATCAGGCCCTACCACTGGTGAACCCTTCTGGTTCATTCACCATATGTACTGTCTCACCCCCCAGAATGCTTCGGGAGGATGCCTTCTCATCCTGCTGGGCAACCTGGAACCCACGGAAGCTGGAACTGAGACACCATATAGAGAAAGGACCCAGAGCTTGTGGGTGAGCATGACATCCTGGCCATGCAGGTCCAACTCTGTAACTATGGAGAACTTTCTACAGTTCAAAACAACTGCCTTTAGGTGGTGGAACACAGTTCTTAAATATGCTGGGAACTGAAGCCTACCAAATCCGTAAGAGCGTAAAAATCATTGACCTCATCTGGAACCTTGGATCTAGTTTTACAGGTAAGTCGTTTTTGAAATCTTCCACACTTCAGACTTTGGGGAAAATTCTATCTGACCTGGATTGGGGATTTAGCTTGAGTTGTTAGCTATTTTTAATGGGCAATGGGATGGCATTCACATCTCCTTAGTTATGCCAGAATGAAGGTTGGTGGTAACTGCACAGAAAGGTGGGCCAGAAGTGACAGGAACTAACTCCTGAGAAATAAAAACCAAGATGCCAAATACACACACACACACACACACACACACAAAACCACAGACCACAAGCATATGGTACATTCTTTGGCCTTCTCCTTTAGCACTTTGTATTTAGCTTAAAAGGGCGTGGTTCTTCTCCCCACTCCCTTTTAGACTATATATAACCTGTGGCAGAGCACTAAGGGCTTGGTTTTTCTTTCCGGATTTAGAAGACAGTTCACCAGTGACTGCCAGCCACATTTTTACCCTCAGAACCCTAACTCCCCTTATTCCTGACCTGTCCCTTGCCCTTCCTCCCTCCCTGTGATATGTTGCTGCTGAGACCCCAACTTTCTCTCCCTAGGTCCATGCAGGGGAAGACGCCAGCCCTGACCTCAAGCTCCCACGTGTCCCAATCCCAAGTCCTTAACAGTCTGTAGGCTTTTGGTAGATGTTGCTACAGAGACAGAGAAGGCAATGGCACCCCACTCCAGTACTCTTGCCTGGAAAATCCCATGGACGGAGGAGCCTGGTAGGCTGCAGTCCATGGGATCATGAAGAGTCGGGCACGGCTGAGCAGCTTCACTTTCACTTTCCATTTTCATGCATTGGAGAAGGAAACGACAACCCACTCCAGTGTTCTTGCCTGGAGAAACCCAGGGACGGGGGAGCCTGGTGGGCTGCCGTCTATGGGGTCGCACAGAGTTGGACACGACTGAAGATGACTTAGCAGCCTCAGCAGCTACTGAGACAGGAGTCACGGAGCCAAGACTCAGACACGAGGGAACAGCGGGCCGGGGTCTGCCCGGGGACAGCAGGAAGTGAGCTGCTGGCCAGCGAGAGAAGTTTCACATGCTGCTCCCCATCACTCGAATTACTGCCAAAATCACACCCCCTCACCCCACCCCCATCCCCACCACGGAGGTGGTAAAATTGACTTTCTCTAAAAGAAAGGTGCCAAAAAGGGTTGGGGGGCTGCGGGATTAGATTTCGGATAAGAAGCTGAGGTTCACATATGTGGCAGTAGTGGAAGTCGCTCAGTCATATCCGTCTCTTTGCCGCCCCGTGGACTACACAGTCCATGGGGTTTTCTAGACCAGAATACTGGAGTGGGTAGCCTATCCCTTCTCCAGGGGATCTTCCCAATCCAGGGATTGAACCCAGGTCTCCACAAGGGAAGCCCAAGAATACTGGAGTGGGTAGCCTATCCCTGCTCCAGCGGATTTTCCCAACCCAGGCATCGAACCCGAGTCTCCTGCATTGCAGGCGGATTCTTTACCAGCTGAGCCACCAGGGAAGCCCGTTTGGCAACTGCGGGGGCAGGGCGGTGGGGGCGACAAACTTACCCAGGTGCGCTGCTCAGAAGTTTGCAGGATCCTTTTTGTTCCCAGTTTGAAAGGCGAGCTGGTAAACGCTGGGCGAGTTGGCACATCCAGCCAATGGTGACGACGCCGCCTCCGCCCCTCGAAACTTTGCGAGCGAAGCGCCCGGGCTTTAAACACGTGAGTGTCTGAGTGGTGGCGGGAGATTTCTCCTTCTGTGCCTGCTTATCTGTACTTTCGAAGATACTATGCACGATGGGGCTAAAGAACGAAGCTCACTTAAAACAAAGAAAACGAAACTGGCGAGGTCCGCTTTCTGGTCCCGGTCGCGGTTCTTCCGGGCTCGGCGTCCCCATCCGCCAGCGGCCGTTCCCGCCTGTTAGCGCCGCAGCCAATCAGCTTGTCAGGCAGTGTCCCCCACGCGCCGGGAGCCACCCTGAGCGTTTGCTCGACTGTCCTTTCTTTGGCTCATCACAGCCGAAGGGGTATCAGGTTTTCTCCTCGGGACTCTCCAGCTCTACTCGCCTCGTTCCAGCCGCACCGCTGTCCCCTGGACTTAAAGCCCAGTCGCCGCTGGGGACCGGCTAAGAGCTGTCTGTGCACCTAAACGAGGATGGCGCGAAGATCCGGAGGCAGATTCGGACACATTCCCCGAAGAGCACCTCAGGGCCATTTGGGACGATCGGTCCGGAGGCGGCTCCATCTGGTTTCTCTCAAAGGGGTACGATTTTCTTGATACTTTTCCTAGGCCCGCTTTTTTATGGTAATTATGGTAATAGATGTTTCTGCAGCTCAGCCGGTCTAAGACCTGTGATCGGAACCCGCAGACTTTGAAACTCTCGGAAGCCGCCTTTTAAAACCGGGGGAGAGAGAGAGGAAGGAGGAGAGGGAGGGAAGAAGGGAGGGAGGGAGGAATGCCTAAGGAACCCCCGAGTTAGTGGCGTCTCCTACCATCAGCCGCAGACTGAACCTTCGGAGGATTCCAACCCCAACCTTCAAGTCAGTTGAAAATGAATGGAACAACATATCCCCTGTCTGGATCCCGGGCTCTCAGGATCTGTGAGTCTGGTTATTTTATGCAGCTGAGTTTTGGGATAATTTGTTATGCACCTTAGTAACGAACAATAGTATGTGTGTTCTTCTCAGGCTTCTTTTCCTAGTTTTCTAAGTTTTTCCAACGTTTGCTATTTTCAGACTTTTTCTTTTTCTTTTTTTCATTTGCCCTGCAAGTATCTGTAGATCAGTTTGGAGACAGTGACATCTCTATGAGATTACAGCTTCTGTAATCTGTAATCTATAATCCCCAACTTTCTCTCTCTACGCTCTTTAAGGCACTCCCCGGTCCAAGCAGGGGAAGATGTCCAGCTCTGACCTGACACATAATATATCCTATACTTAATTACATCTTCTTCAATGTCTCACAATGAAGTTATATACAATTTTCCCAAAGGATCTCGCACCTGTTGTCAGATAGTCCTATGTCCCTAAATTTTGAGGCAGTTTTAGATAGTATCTTCAAAAAATTTGGGGGGACATCCTTGGTGGCACCGTGGCTAAGAATCCACCTGCCAGTGCAGGGGACAATCCTTGGTCCGGGAAGATCCCACATGCCACAGAGCAGCTAAGCCTTTGGGCCACAACTGCGGAGCCTGCGCTGTAGTCAGGGAGTTGCAACTACTGAGCCGGCTTGCCTAGAGCCCCGTGCTCTGCACCTAGAGGAGCCACGGCAATGAGAAGACTGTGCATCCAATGAAGAGTAGCCCCCTACTTGCCTCAACTACAGAAAAACCTGTTTACAACAACAAAGACCCAGCACAGTCAAAAGTAAATTGAAAATTTTTTCCATTTGATAGTATAAGTACAATTACTTTGCACACATAGATTTCTGCAACCAGAAAATGGACACACTTCCTTATTATTCTAATGATTTTTCTGCACTTTTTAAAAAACATAGGCTTCCCTGATGGCTCAGTGGTAAAGAATCCACCTTGCAATGCAATGGACACAGGTTCAATCCCTGGTCTGGGAAGATCCCACATGCCTTGAAGCAGCTAAGCCCACGTGCCACAACTACTGAGCCTGTATTCCAGAGCCCGCAAGCCGCAACTGCTGAAGCCCGTGGATTGTGGAGCCCATGTTCCACAGCAAGAGAAGCCACCGCAACGAGAAGCCCTAGGCACTGCAATGAAAGAGTAACCCCCGCTCACCACAACTAGAGAAAGTCCATGCAGCCAAAGACCCAGTACAGCCAAAAATAACTAAATAAAACATAGTCGATCAGGGAATTCCCTGGAGATCCAGCGGTTAGGACTCAGTGGTTTCATTTATTGCAAAGGCCCATGTTCAATCCCTAGTTTGGAAACTAAGACCCTGTAAGCCAAGCAACTCAGCTAAAACATCAAAAGAACCCAGAAAACAATAGTCAGTCATATCACCTTCTTTTCAGTGCCCATTTTCTATTTTTCCTGCTCAACTGGAATGGCTAGAACCTCTTGGGAGGCAGTGAATAAGGGCTGAGAGTAGGCACTCTTCCTGTGTTCACTGTCTTAAGGGGATATCTCAGTAGTTTCTCAGCATGAAAACTATTTGCTGTGTGTTTTCTCATAAACTCCTTTTATCACTTCCCAAAAGGTTGGTCATAGTTCTAATTTGCTAAGAGGCATTATCACGAATGAATATCCAAATTTATTGGAAGCCTTCTCATCTATTCAACTGATCATATGATTTTTCTCATTTGATCTTCTAATCTGTCAAGTTACAAACTGATTGATTTTCTAGTGCTAAAATGAACATTAAATTCCTCATTTAGATACAGTGCTGTGTGTCAATTATATCTCAGTAAAACTAGAAGAAAAAAATAAACGAATTCCTGATTCAAATCACCTTGGCCATGATGTATTATCATTTTTAGATACTGTTGGATTTGGTTTGCTAAAATTTTATTTAGAATTTTTTTCATCTAGACATTGAGTGATGATGATCTGCAATTTTCCTCTCATATTTTACTTGTCCAATTGATTATCAAGGTTATGCTAGCCAGTGTTCATAACAGCAATATGTACAATAGCCAAGAGGTAGAAGTAACCTAAGTATCCATCAACGGATGGATAAAGAAAATGTGGCATATATATGTATATATATATAAATACTACTCACCCATTTTTCAAAAAGGATGAAATAATACCACATGCAGCAACATGGATGGATCCAGAGATTATCATATTAAGTGAAGTAAGTCAGACAGAGAAAGACAAATACATGATATCACTTATATGTGGAATCCAAAAAGTTAATACATGTAAACTTGTCTACAAGACAGAAACAGGCTCATAGACATAGAAAGCAATGTTACAGTTTGCACAGAGGAAATGGGTAGGAGAGGGATAAATTAGGAGTTGGAGATTAATTACACACTTCTATATATAAAGGGGCTTCCCTGATAGCTCAGTTGGTAAAGAATCCGCCTGCAATGCAGGAGACCCCGGTTCCACTCTTGGGTTGGGAAGATCTGCTGGAGAAGGGATAGGCTACCCACTCCAGTATTCTGGCCTAGAGAATTTCATGGACTGTATAGTCCATGGGGTCACAAAGAGTGGGACATGACTGAGAGACTTTCATTTCACTTTCTATATCTAAAATAGATAAACAACCTGGACCTACTGTGTAAGAACAAGAAACAATATTCAATATATATAATAGAAAAGAATATGAAAAAGAATATATATATATATACATCTTCAGTATTCTTGCCTGGAGAATCCCCATGGACAGAGGAGCCTGGAGAGCTACAGTCCATGGGGTCACAAAGAGTCCAAAGAGGAAATGGGTAGGAAAGGGATAAATTAGGAGTTGGGGATTAGTTTCACATTCCTATATATAAAATAGATGAACAACACGACTGAGCGACTAAGCACAGCACAGCATGAATATACATATATAACTGAATCAATTTGCTGTGCAGAAAAACTAGTACAACATTGTAAACCAACTATACTTCAATTAAAACAAGAAAGATGTCAATCCAGGAAACTGCTAGAAGAAATATGCAAAATAAAGGGATTTAAAAACAAGAGTATGCTAGCATCATAAAGTTATTTAGGCAGTGTTTCCTCTTCTGTTCTTGTGGGTAGTTTGTGTAATACTGAAACTCTCTTCTTTAAACTTATATTTTAGAAGTTGCTATGATAGAGTTACCAAGCTGTTCTGGATTTCTCCAATGTATACATGTGTGTGTGCTAAGTTGCTTCAGTTGTGTCTAACTCTGTGACCCCATGAACTGGGGAACTAGAGAACCAATCCAGATTAAAGGAGATTAAGAAACATAAATATTATATGTGTTCCTAGATTGAATCCCAGACCAGATTTTTTTCTTTTGCCATAAAATTCAAATAAAGTCTGTAGATTAGGTCATAGTAGTGTATCAGTTTTAATTTACTGGTTTTGATGATTGTACTCTGAATGTCCTTATTCTTAAGAAAATACCCACTAAAGTACTAGTGAAAAATGAAAGTGGTAGTCGCTCAGTGTCTGACTTTGTGACCCCATGTACTGTAGCCCGCCAGGCTCCTCTGTCCATGGAATTCTCCAGGCAAGAATACTGGAGTGGGCTGCCATTCCCTCTCCAAGGGATCTTCCAGACCCAGTGATCGAACTCAGGTCTCCTGCTTTGCAGGTGGATTCTTTACCGTTTAAGCCACGAGGGAAGGAGTATTATGCCTGCAACTTACTCTCAATATTTCAGGGGGAAAAAAAGTGGCAGTAGAAGGAGGATAAGGAGAAAAAAGCCATCAGGATAACCTGTGGTCAAAGGACTCTGGGCACAGTGCTATCTAATATCTAATTTAAAATATTTCCCTCTCGCTCTAATCAAGTCTTTACTGTTTTGCTAAAATCAGGGTCTGATATTTCATGTAACTTGGGAAACAGAGGAAGAGATCTTTTTCTTCTTGGGATACAGAGCAGCATGGCAGGGGCGGAGCTTGCAAGACTTGTCGGGTCAATCAAGGAGGTAACCAGCAGAGGTCTCGACATAGCAGTTCAGAGCAAAAAGTGAGAGGAGAGGACGAGAAGAGATCTGCGGAGCATGGAAGCATTTCTGGCACTCTCAGAAATCTTAATCCAAGGAAACTAGAGAAAAGACCAAATTTTCTGTATTTACACATAATGAGAGCCCAGACAATATCAAATGGGTGTTAAAAATCTCAATGTCACTGATAACTAGAGAACTTACGGTCATTCAGATTGCAAATGGGTGGGTTTTTTCCTGCTAAAAGGAAAAGAAATTGAACAAACCATTTTGAGCCTCCCTCCATTCCCCTTGTGTTGATTGTAGAAGAAAGAAAAGTGTAAAAACAGGTGCTGTAGAATTTTTGGTTATATAGATTCTCCAGTGTAGAAAGGCAACGGCATCCTGGTCTTTAGAACTATGTGAAATACATTGTAAATGTGGTTGCTGCCATGAACCCCAGAATAGATCAGAAGTATATTTGGGTAAGGCCATTTGCGCAACATGGATGGACCTAGAGAGTGTCATACTGAGGGAAGTAAACCAGACAGAGAAAGAGAAATATCATATGACATCCCTAATATGTGGACTCTAAAAAACAATGATACAAATGAACTTGCTTACAGAACAGAGACTCACAGACTTAGAAAATGAACTCATGGTTGCCGAGGGAAAGGGATAGTTAAGGACTTTGGGAAGGATATGTACACGCTGCTGTATTTGAAATGGATAACCAACAAAGACCTGTTGTATAACACATGGAACTCTGCTCAACATAACTGAACGGGAGTGGGGTTTCAGGGAGAATGGATACATGTATATGTGTGGCTGAGTCCCTCCACTGTTCACCTGAAACTATCACAACATTGATAATCAACTACAGCCCAACACAAAATGTTTTGGTTGTTAAAAAAATTAATATAAAATAACAATATTTGGGGAATGAGATCATTAGTCTTGCGCATAAGAGAATAAAAGGAAGTTGTAGGAAGGTGGAGTCTTGTGGACGTAGGGATGCACCACCCACGTCCCCGTCAAAGGAGGCTTCCTGCCCAGACTTGGAAGAAGGCAAATGGCAGAACAGCCTCTCAACGTCAGCTCCTTCAGGGCCCACCTCAACTGCAGGGAGCTGCCTTGCTTGGAGTCACAGACCACTCCCAGACTCACAGCTCACAACTGACAACTGGAAAAATGTTGTGGACAATATCAGACCTCAGCCATTCAGCTCAATGCAGGACAGCTCCCTTGGGCACAATTCACTGCACCACATCCTGCCAGAATGGCTGAGGTTCGCAGAGGGCTACATCTCATTCAACGTCTTTCTCTACCCGAGTCTACTTCCTCCTGTTCTCTTCAGGGGGGTTGCTCTGTTGTAAACATCTTGCGCCTGCTAGAGCAGCTCAGCATCTGCTTCCAGAGAACTTCAACCTGCAAGGGAGTGTGAGAGGATACAGCAGAGTCTGCTACATGGTGCAGCAGATGTGAGTTGACATATGAATAAAGACACTTCACTACCTAGGATGAGTAGGAGGGACAAGGAGATGAGAGTAAGGTTGGCATGTGTTTGGGTTCTGAGGTTGGTTCTGATGCTTTCACAGGAAGCTCAAATTAACAATGGCTTAAAGAATTTAGAAATGTATTTCTCATGAAAGTGAAGGTGTTAGTCACTCAGTCATGTCAGATCTTCTTTGTGATCTCACAGGCTGTAGCCCACCGGGCTTTTCTGAGAATGGGATTCTCCAGGCAAGGATACTGGAGTGGGTTGACATTTCCTCCCTCAGGGGATCTTCCTGACCCAGGGATCGAACCTGGGTCACCCACACTGCAGGCAGACTCTTTACCACCTGATCCACCAGGGAAGCCCAATAGAAGGAGGCAGAGCTGGGATTTGAACCCAGGCAGCTGGCCCCTGAGCCCTCGCTCTTACCAATTTTGCTATACTGCCTCCTCTTTCTCATAGAGAAGTAAAAAATGATGTGTTACTCCTCTGTTGCTTGTTGTCGTTCAGTTGCTGAGTCGTGTCTGACTCTTTTGTGACCCCATGGACTGTAGCCCACCAGGCTCCTCTGTCCATGGGATTCTCCAAGCAAGAATACTGGAGTGGGTTGCCATTTCCTTCTTCAGGGGATCTTCCCAATCCGGGGAACAAGCCTGTGTCTCCTGCATTGGCAGGCAGATTCTTTACCACTGAGCCACCAGGGAAGCCCACTATTTCTCTGAGAAGTCATCAAAGTCCAAGACCCCTTCCATTTTCTTGCTCTGCCTCACTTGACATGCTTCACATACTCATCAATATAGGCCAGGTCATGGTGCAGGGAAAAATTCATTCCCAAACCTCAGTGGTTTATAACAAACATTTTCTCACTTACACTGTAAGTCTGTTGGGGATTCACCTTCGCTCTGCTCCATATTCTTCTCACATGGGGATCAGGCTGCTAGAAAACCACCTATCTGAGACATCACCACAGTGCAGAGGAGATCACAACAATTAAGCAAAACATAAGCAATAACTGCCTTCAGACATAATACCACACCTGCCTGTGGTTTTTGTCCCAGTCTGCAGTACAGTTCAGAAAACTCAAGTTTTAGAGCTAATCAATGAATATAGTAAAGTTACAGGATATAAAATTAACACACAGAAATCCCTTGCATTCCTATACACTAACAATGAGAGAACAGAAAGAGAAATTAAGGAAACAATTCCATTGACCACTGCAATGAAGGGAATAAAATACTTCGGAATAAGTCTACCTAAAGAAACAAAAGAACCATATATAGAAAACTATAAAACACTAAGAAATCAAAGATGACAAAAATAGATGGAGAAATATACCATGTTCATCGATCAGAAGAATCAATACAGTGAAAATGAGTATAATACCCAAAGCAATCTATAGATTTGATGCAATCCCTAATAAGCTATCAATGGTATTTTTCAGAGAACTAGAACAAATAACTTCACAATTTGTATGGAAATACAAAAACTTCGAATAGCCAAAGTAATCTTGAGAAAGAAGAATGGAACTGGAGGAATCAACCTGCCTGACTTCAAACTATACTACAAAGCTACAGTCATCAAGACAGTATGGTACTGGCACAAAGACAGAAAAGTAGATCAATGGAATGAAACAGAAAGCCCATAGATAAATCCACACACCTGTGGACACCGTATCTTTGACAAAGGAGGCAAGAATATACAATGGAGAAAAGACAATCTCTTTAACAAGTGGTGCTGGGAAAACTGGTCAACCACTTGTAAAAGAATGAAACTAGAACACTTTCTAACACCATACACAAAAATAAACTCAAAATGGATTAAAGATCTAAATGTAAGGCCAGAAACTATCAAACTCCTAGAGGAAAACATAGGCAAAACACTCTGATATAAATCACAGCAGGATCCTCTATGACCCACCTCCCAGAGCAATGGAAATAAGAGCAAAAATAAACAAATGGGAACTAATTAAATTTAAAAGATTTTGCACAATGAAGGAAACTATAAGCAAGGTGAAAAGACAGCCTTCAGAATGGGAGAAAATAATAGCAAATGAAGCAACTGACAAAAAATTAATCTCAAAAATATACAAGCAGCTCCTTCAGCTCAATTCCAGAAAAATAAAAGACCCAATCAAAAAATGGGCCAAAGAACTAAACAGACATTTCTGCAAAGAAGACATACAGATGGCTAACAAACACATGAAAAGATGCTCAACATCACTCATTATCAGAGAAACGCAAATCAAAACCACAATGAGGTACCATCTCATGCTGGTCAGAATGGCTGCTATCAAAAAGTCTACAAACAATAAAGGCTGGAGATGGTGAGGAGAATAGGGAACCCTCTTACACTGTTGGTGGGAATGCAAACAGTACAGCCACTATAGAGAATAATGTGGAGATTCCTTAAAAACCTGGAAATAGAACTGCCGTAAGACCCGGCAATCCCACTGCTGGGCATACACACCGAGGAAACCAGAATGGAAAGAGACACATGTACCCCAGTGTTCATCGCAGCACTGTTTATAATAGCCAGGACATGGCAGCAACCTAGATGAATGGATAAGAAAGCTGTGGTACATATACACAATGGAACATTACTCAGCCATTAAAAGAATGCACTTGAATCAGTTCTATTAAGGTGGATGAAACTGGAGCCTATTATACAGAGTGAAATAAGTCAGAAAGAAAAACACCAATAGAGTATATTAACACATATATATGGGATTTAGAAAGATGGTAACGATCACCCTATATGTGAGACAGCAAAAGAGACACAGATGTAAAGAACAGACTTTTGGACTCTGTGGGAGAAGGCGAGGGTGGGATGAATTGAGAGAATAGCATTGAAACATGCATATTATCATATGTGAAACGGATCACGAGTCTGGATTTGATGCATGAGTCAGTGTGCTCAGGGCTGGTGCACTGGGATGACCCTGAGGGATGGGATGGGGAGGGAGGTGGGAGGAGGATTCAGAATGGGGAACACACGTACACCCACGGCTGATTCATGTCAATGTATGGCAAAAACCACTACAATATTATAAAGTAACTAGCCTCCAATTTAAATAAATAAATTTTTTTAAAAACTCAAGTTTTCAGTAATATAAGAGCATGTCCAAAATTATGTATACAGAGGCCACTTAGTTTTAATTTGGTTGTCTGAACCACAGCTACTCCCGTTTGACTTTTGAATGCCTTCCCTTTCCCAATGGCCAAAGCAGATGTACAGTGCATGTCTGAAGGACCACAGGGTGGGCTGCTCTGGTCAGTAAAATTTAAGTTCAGCCATGTATAAACTGTCTGACTTCCTCAATATGTGCAGGTTCTTCCACCACTTCTCTTTTTAATTGCAAATCTTTCAATAGAAAGCACTGATGATTAAAATATCCAACCCTCAATAGGGTGTTGGCTTCTAATCTAGATTCAGATTGTGTCCCTAGGCCTCCTTTATATTCACCTAATCATTCATATTGAGGGAAATCTAATCAGATCTCGTGAACATGCTCAGAAGTTATGTTAATGAGGAAACACTTTAGAGGCCATATATTTTATGCAATTGTTACACAAGCACTTTACATATGCTTTTTAAATTTTTCTTTTTTGGGGGGTGGGGCTACGCCATGCAGTATGTGGAACTTCCCTGATCAGGAATCAGACTTAAGCCCCCCTGCAGTAGAAGCATAGAGTTTTAACCAGTGGACCATCAGAGGTTTCCCAGGGGGTTTAGTGGGTTAAAAACCCACCTGCCAATGCAGGAGACGTAAGACATGCAGTTTCGATCCCTGGGTAGGGAAGATCCCCTGGAGGACGGCATGGCAATCCACTCCAGCATTCTGGCCTGGAGAATCCCAGTGGATAGAGGAGCTTCGAGGGCTACAGTCCATAGCGTCCCAAAGAACTGGACACGACTGAGCACCTGACACACACACCATCAGGGAAGCCCCTATGTGAGCTTTTTTCTTTTTAAAATTTGCTTATTTTATGTGTGTGCTTCTGTACAGCTTTTTGAGAAAGAAAAAAAAAGCTTTTTGAGTGCGCTGGGTCTGGGTTGCTGTGTGCGGCTTTCTCTGGTTGGGGCGAGCAGGGGCTACTCTCTGTTGCAGTGCGTGGGCTTCTCACTGCAGTGGCTTCTCTTGTTGCGACGCATGGGCTCTAGGGCACGTGGGGTCAGTAGCTGTGGCACTCGAGCTTAGCTTTCCACACACCATGTGGGATCTTCCAAACCGGGAATTGAACCTGTGTCCCCTACCGATTCTTAATCACTGGACCCCCAGGGAAGCACCCCTACATGTGTTTTTAGTCATAGATTTAAAGCAAACAGTGTCACACTTCATGAGTAGTTTTACTCTGTGACAGTTTCACCAGATAATTTTTTCTTTCCATCCAGAACATCAGGGCAAAAGTATGGCTAGCACAGTAACTTTCATAAATACAGAGCTCAATTAACAGAACTGGAATATTGTTCTCTCTAAAATTACCCTCATTCCACGAAACACAGCCCATCAAAAGTAATTTGTTTGCAAAATAAGCCTGGTCAATTGACCACAGAGTCTCACCATGCAATGATACTCCTCCAAACTGACTGAGGGAGAACTCCTTAGGAGTCTCAGACAGAATTCCCAAAAGGCCCCTGGAAGCCAGCGAAGCCATGCCAAAGGCCTGCTCTCAGGCTATACGTGATGGATTTCTCAGTCCCCAAAATATTAAGATTCCTGCATATGCCCGGAGATAGTCTCTATCACCACCTGAGAAGGCTGCTCAGAACCTAAGGATCTCTAACTTCTGGAGGGACAGGTAGAGATGAAAAATGTTTTAATTCTACCCACAGGTGTAGTTTACCAAATGGCTATAAATCATACCCATCTTGAGTGAAAGAGCTTCTTCATATCTGAAAAACACAGATCAAAAACAGTAACATTCCAGACAAAACCCATAAATGTTAGAACCATATTTACCAGGTCATTCAGTAACCAGTCTTTCTGTTAACTTTTTATGAAGCCATCAGGTCTTCTGTTAGGATTCTTCAAGTTCTTAACCAGTTCAACAGTATTCCGTGAAAGTCGCCCAGTTGTGTGCAACTCTTTGCAACCCCATGGATTACAGTCCATAGAATTCTCCAGGCCAGAATACTGGAGTGGGTAGCCTTTCCCTTCTCCAGGGGATTTTCCCAACCCAGGGATCGAACCCCAGTCTCCTGCATTGCAGGTGGATTCTTTGCCAGCTGAGCCACAGGGAAGCCCAAGAATACTGGAGTGAGTAGCCTATCCCTTCTCCAGTGGATCTTCCTGAGCCGGGAATCGAACCAGGTTCTCCTGCATTGCAGGCAGATTCTTTACCAACTGATCTATCAGTTCAGCAGTATAAGATGAAATTTATCAGAACTGTTATGGTCAAGAGGCCCTTCCTACAAATCTTCTTGAAGATGAAGCATTTTTGCTAAAACATCAGAGTACAGCAATAACAAATGTCAAAAGTCTTTAAAAAAAAGACACAAACAATCACGATGTGATGGATAAAGAAACTTGGTTACAAGAATTATGACTGATTATAATCTTAACCCTTGAGAATCTTAATCTCTGGCAAAAAAAAAAAAAAAACAACACAAGAAGCAAGTAATTATGCTCTTCCTAATTGGAAAACTTAATGTTTAGCCTTCCTTTCCTAAGCAAACAAAGGTAGGTAAACTTAGACTTGCCCAGCAATTAATACTTCACTATTTTATCCTGTTTGAAATGACTCACGAATTCTCTTCTTTCAACTTCATTTTCAAAGTCACCAAAATCTAGGGAGACTATTTTAGGTAGACATTCCCAAAATATAATTATTTCTACAGAGTTTACCTAAAAGCTTTTTTTCCCTTCTTTACCCTTAGAGCTCATGTAAGATTAAAGTTCCAGAAAGCCCAGATAGATTATTTACATCTCAGAGGCACAAGAGAAATACCAAATCCTTCTTGAAAGATAGCTTTGCCAATGACAAAGGCTCACTCTGATACAACAGCAGAGCCATCAGAGGCCATTGCTCTCCAGATCTCTTGGTGGCCCCCCTTCAGCAAGGACAGACACCCCAGGATTACCCCTGCAACTTCCAGGCCCCACAGGCTCATGGACAGTCCCTGCAGCTTTCCATTCCCCATCCTGTGTTTTCCAACATCTTGGCACTAGTGGGAGTTTCTTCAGTTTCTTGGTTGGTTCCACCAGTTTCTGGACTGCACCCTCAGGCCTACAAGGCCTGTGTTTGCCCAGCTTCAAGACTGAAGAAACAGGCTGGAGTCAGCAACAGAGAACCAATGGTTTAATGGATGGGGGAGTTTACAGGCCTGAAGCAAGTTTCTGGAGAGAAACCCCACTGTGTGCAGTGGACAGTGGGCAGGACATGGTGGCAGGCTTTGCTCCAGAATTAGACTTTAAAAGAATTACTTTTGTAGACATTGCAACTCCAAGTCCAGGGACCTTACAAAACCAATTTTTTTAGAAACAGCATTTACAAGGATAACTATTTGGTACAGTGTTGTAACTGATTTAATGCAGTCAGAAAGAAAGAACACTTTTTCTTTATTTTGCTGAAGTTAGAAGAGCCTCCAGTTTCAAGTCAAGAGGATGAAATTCCATGTGCAAGCAGAGACAGGAGAAAGAAAAAGTCACAACTTATAATATGGGAGAAGGGGAGTAGAATAGGACTAGTAATAAGTGGAATATTAGTCATGTAATGTTTTAAATTTCCATTAGTTGTACAAATGTTTTATGGTTATTTTTTAGACTAGAAACATTTTTCAGATGTTTTGTATGGACAGAAAAATAAGAAATGCATTAGCGTTATTAAGTAGCAGGGCTTCCCTGGTGGCTTAGATGGTGAAGAATCTGCCTGCAATGTGGGAGGCCTGGGTTCGATCCCTGGGTCAGAAAGATCCCCTGGAGAAGGGAATAGCTACCCGCTCCAGTATTCTTGCCTGAAGAATTCCATGGTTAGAGGAGCCTGGTGACCTCCATGGGGTCACAAAGAGTCAGACATGACTGAGCAACTAACACTAACATTATTAAGTATGTGTTTTAATTAGAAGAATAATTCTGTGGTTATGTTAGTCTGCTCAGGCTGTAAGAACAAAATGTCCCAGACTGGATGGCTTAAAGGACAGAAATTTATTTCACAAAGTTCTAGATGCTGGGAATCTAAGATCGTGGTGTCAGTAGGAGTTGTTTCATCTTGGAGCCTCTTCTCTTGACTTGGAAGTGGCCACCATCTCTCTCTGTGTTCACATGACCTTGTGTTTGTGTGTGGACAGAGAAAGAGACAGAAAGAGCTCTTGGGTGTCTCTTATAAGGTCTCCAATCTTAGGAGACCAAGACCCCATCCTATGACCTCATTTAACCTTAATGACTTCCTTACAAATCTACAAATATATCCACACTAAACATTAAGGGCTTCAATCTGTGAATTTTGGAAGGACACAAGCATTCAGTCCATAAGACTGGCCCACCAAAATATAAAAGCAAAGGGGGAAATTATAGTTCAAGAATATACTTGACTTAAAATTTAAGTTGATATGTTATAGAACATTAAGTAGAGCAGAGTTGAGAAGTTGCTCTGTAAAGACTGTATTTTTCCTAGTTCTATTTACTTAATGACCCGTGTGCACCTTTAGAAGCAGATTTTGGTCTCTAATGCTCTCACTGAAAGAGAAAATGGCTCTAGTTTTGTTTTATATTGGCTTATAATTTCTTTGTAAAGTGACAATCAATGCTTACTATCATGATTAAAGCTTGATTTGGGATATTCTGAAGACAAAAAAAATGGAACTTACAATTTTAAAGGATTAAATAATTGTACAGTGTTCTATGTTCTGCCAAAAACTATTAGGACCCACTCAGTTGCTGTCTGAACTATCTTGGGAATCTCCCAAATCCTGGATCAATGCAACACACAGAAATGTCAAGAATTCTGGAAACAAGAGTTCTGCTTCTAATTTGGCCAAGTAGTCCCTACCAGACCACCCTTCTGCAAATTAACTATAGATCCTGGACAAATTTTTTAAAAAAATACACTATGAGGGCCCAGACTTAGAAGAAACAATGACCACAGGAAGAATGTGTTGTCTTTATGGCTTTTAGCCAAAGGGCAGGTCACAGTCTGGGCTGTGCAGGGTGATTAAAGCTCCTTTAGAAAACCACTATCATTCTGGTCGGAAGAATCAGAGTCAGAATTTGGGACAATAGCTGTCAGAAGTAGTTTGGGGAGGAATCCCTAAAAGGAGAGAGCCAGAGAGGGACGTTCTAGATTCTGTATGTCAGCTCTGCCCAAATCTCTAGCTGACCCATGAATGGAAAAGACAAGTTTCTTCCAATACCAGTCAGATTGCCACCCATGGATACCGACAGAGCAAATCGCCTCATCCCGTTTTGGTTTGGAATTCTTCTTCAACGTCACGCTGCCACAGAATATGTAGATGTTGATTCGCTCTGGATACCAGACAGGCAAGAATGTTGTATAAGATAGCTGCCTTCACGGTGCTTGGATGGATCCCAAACACAATGCTCCTTTCCAGACCTGAGAATCTTCGGACACTGTCCAACACAATGTGATCACCCCCCATGTCATTCGCATTGGTGAGACACACTATCCCTTTCTTCCTCATTGCTTTCAAGAGCTCCTGCTGGTATTTCTTCACATCTCTTGCGGTGCTGACAAGCACAGCAACATCCTTGGGAGAATAGCCCCTTTCAAAGAGAAGCTTGCACGTGTCTGCCACATACATCACTATTGCATTCAGAGTTAAGTTCTTCTTAATACTTAAGGTTCCCTGAACATCCCGAGCCCATTTAGCTTCAAGACACATCTTCAGGGGCTCATGAGGGATGTTACGTGGAGGATTTTTCCTGACCCTCTGCAATACACGTTGTAGGTATCTGGCTATTTGATCTGCATTGCGTACGACTCTGGTGAGCTCTTCCCTTGGATACTGGGCTGAGAGAGCAGGGAGGCCGATGTCCTCCACGTGGCTGGTCTGAAAGTAGTCCAGAAAGATCCAGAGAATTCTTGGGCAATCCGTGTCTCTCTGAGTGATGGTTTTCGCCTTTCTATACCAATCCCCATCTTCAGTGCGGAAATTCTGAGCTTCATCGATGATGATGTGTTGAGTGTGTGTAAAGTCATATTTCATGAAGCTCTTCCGGGTCACTGCCTGGCAGATATTTTTGTCCCTGTGAAAATTAAAAAGACACATCCCGGTTTTCTCTTGGGTCAGTAAAGGACGAAAATGATCATACTCCTACAAACATGTGGAGAAGGAAATGGCAATCCACTCCAGTGTTCTTGCCTGGAGAATCCCAGGGAGACGGCAGCCCACCAGGCTCCCCCGTCCCTGGGATTCTCCAGGCAAGAACACTGGAGTGGGTTGCCATTTCCTTCTCCAGTGCATGAAAGTGAAAAGTGAAAGTGAAAGTGAAGTCGTGTCCGACTCCTAGCGACCCCATGGACTGCAGCCGACCAGGCTCCTCCGTTCATGGGATTCTCCAGGCAAGAGTACTGGAGTGGGGTGCCATCGCCTTCTCCACAACTTAGCAGCAGCTACAAACATGGTATTGTTGCCACAGATCATTTTACCATCTTACTCTCAAGAAACAAGGTGATTCAGGTTGTCGGGGATGTGGAGTGAATTTAGACAGAACTTCATTTGCTGACAATAAGATCCAGCTGCTGGGACTTCCCTGGCCGTCCAATGATTCGAATTCGGCCCTTTTGGCACAGTGCGCCTGGGTTCAATCCCATTAAGCGGTGTGGTACGGCCAAAAAAAAAAAAGATCCAACTGCTTACCTGATAAAATTCTTCAAAGGCTTGTTCTCACAAATGTAGAGAATTTCATTTGTCTTACAGTGAAATGTGTTCCTGATCTTCTCCATGATCTTTGTGGCCATGATCGTCTTCCCTGAGCCAGGTAAGCCATGGATAAACAACTCTTTGTTCTTGCGCAGGTTTTTTGAGAAGATCTTATACTGCTTGGCTGTGAGCAGATTTAAAACCTCACAGCCGAGCTGGTCACTCAAGAGAGACCGGAAGCCAAGCAAGACGATCACAAGCGACTGAAGCAAAGCTTCCATTTGCTGAGTGTCTGCTAGGTGATAGGAGCTGGGGTAATCAATCACAGAGCCTGAACCCGCCGAGGACTCTGCGCTGCGCTCGGGACTCAGGTGGAGGACCTTGGTCGTGATACACAGATTTCCAGTGTAGCCTCCCATGTTCACCAACTTCTGCTTCAGCGTGAACGCGACGCGAGTGCAATAGGACTGCCCCTCTGCGTCTTGCTCCCTGAGGACGGTGTAGAGAATGGGCGGCCTGTTCTGCGCTATCAGCAGAGCATCACAGATGACTCCTTGCTTCTCTTCCAAGTTCAGGTCCACAGCCCAGCTTGTAGAAAGGATTAAAATTCCCTGGGAGAATGGGTCTATTTGCCTATTTATTAATTCCTCCAAACCTTCATTCTGCAAGAACAGTTCCTTCTGGAGCGATTCAGGGGTGTATTTCAGACATCCTGGTGTCACTAGATGTGGAAAAGATTATACATTTAATGGCAAAGGTCACATTTTTCTGATTAGTTGTAATTAATCAAAATTGCTAAATACTCATACTTAAATTGTAATCTTGTTAATTATTATAAATTACATATTTTATATACATTCTTTTGCCAATATTATTATATTACATTGAGGGAAAAGAAGCCTTGATAGTCGGGCACACTTCAGCTAAGCCTATGTGCTTATTATGTTTCTGACCCTGGTAAATTTCTTAACCTAAGACTGTTCCCTCATCTGTAAAACGAACAGAAATCCATGTTTACAAAAATAGCACACCTCTTATGGTGAGGAATAAATGAAATTGCATGAAGTATGTGCTTATTGTAGCTGGTTGAGAACTTATTCTTTCCCTTGCTACTCTTAAAGCACCTGAATCTCAAAATGCCCCTGAACAGTCCCCCCTGATGGAAGTAGGAAGAACCCTTCCAAGAAGAAGGTGGTCATTAAATATCAGTGGAGAAGATGGAGCTATGAGAACTTTACTGGAAGGAAACTCCATGCAGCCCTGCACTGGGAGATGCTGAGATTAGACTCTGAGATAACTCTCCTGAAGCATCACTCCCTTACAGATCTATCTAAGACTGCATCCATAACAAAGAGTCTTCCCTTTGACATGAGGGAGCAGGGAGCAGTGTTGTGACATGAGAATAAACTTTGCCCTGTAGGGTTTTAAACTTATGTCAACGATCATTTGTTCCAAAGAGGTGGGGGGAGGAATGAAGAGACTGTTGTCGTTCTGTGGTGGTGACATCAGAGTCAGGATCTGTAGTGTCGATTTCCAGTGAAATTACCCATATTGCATTGGTGGTTGTTTATTGTTCCTTGCCGTGGTGCTTTCTCACTGGTACCAGATGTTTGCTTAACTTCGTTTTGCCTGTAACCCGGATGGTGATAAGTAGGAGATGGAATCTATGATGAGACACATCCGGATTTTGGAGATGTTAAAAGGTGGGAGGAGGGCTTCCCTGGTGACTCCCAGTGGTAAAGAACCCTCCTGCCAATGCAGAAGACACGGGTTCAATCCCTGATCCAGGAAGATCCCGTATGCTGCGGAGCAGCTAAGCCCATGCATCACAACCGCTGAGCCTGTGCTCTAGAGGCTGGGAGCCACAGCTACTGAACCCACGTGCCACAGCCACAGAAGCCTGAGCATCTAGAGCCTGTGCTCCAGGACAAAAGAAGCCCCCAAGATGAGAAGCCCACGCACTGCCACAAGAGAGTGGCCCTCACTGGCCACAGCTAAAGAAAAGCCTAAGCAGCAACAAGACCCATCACAGCCAAAAGTAAATAAATAAATATTTACAAGATGGGGGGAAACATGCATCTTTGGATGGACAGAAGACATAAGGATATGTTTAAGCATGCAGCTTTAGAAACCAAACAGGAAGTATAAAATAAGTAGTATAAGTATAAAATAAGAAAACACACCATTTATACCCAGGAGTTGACATGCCTCTATGGTTCTCACAATTTTGCAAGGCAGATATACTGACTGTTGTCTTTTTCATATGAGTAAATGGGAACTCAAACAGGTCAAGCGCCTGGCCCATGGTCACACCACTGGGGAGTGGCAGAGCCGAGGCCTGGACCCGGTGCTGTCTCAGACACCAGACTGTCTCGCGGTCTCTACTGCACAGCCCTGCAAGCCACACAGACTACGCCTGCTGCTAAGTGGAGCATGTCACTAAAGCATTTGATGTTCATAGCACCTCCTCATCACCAAATAGCTCTTATTTTTAATTACATAATGGGATATGCTTCCCAAGGAAATTATGTGGAGACAATGTGTCCCTTTCATTTCTTTGATATTCTACTTGACACTTAATCAATGACAGGGGCCAGACTAGATGTCAATAAAGTGCCAACCACTTCATGTGCCCCAGAGGAAACTCTGCATGTGACTTGGGGTCTCTGTGCCTTTGTGCAGGTGTGCCCTGGGACTCGAATGCCCTCCTCTACGTTTGAAAGTTAAAGTCGCTCAGTCGTGTCCAACTCTTTGCGACTCCATGGACTGTAGTGTCCATGGAATTCTCCAGGCCAGAATACTGGTGTGGGTAGCTGTTCCCTTCTCCAAGGTTCCTTCCCAACCCGGGGATCGAACCCAGGTCTCCCATATTGCAGGCGGATTCCTTGGTTGGGGTGCTAGTTCCCACATGGTACAACAAAGGTGGAAGATTCTGTGTGCCACAACTAAGACCTGGCTGGATCTTAGAAAAAGCAAGAGAATTCCAAAAAAACCTACTTTTGACATCTCAGTCCTTCCAGTCCCTCCAGAAGCCCCATGTTTGTTCTCTCCTCAGGGTTCTCACAGAACTTCATATCCATATTAATCTCACCATGGATCTAGGGAAATTGTTTGTGTTTGTGTATGTGTGTGAATGTGTTTTTTTAAATTTATGTTAGGGAGTCCCTGGTGGCCCGGTGGGTAAGACTGGGCACTCCCAATGCAGGAGGCCCGGGTTCAATCCCTGGTTGGAGAACTAGATCCTGCAAGCATACCACAACTAAAGTCCACACGCTGCAACCCAGTGCAGCCTAAATAAGTAAAATTTTTTAAAACTGTATTAATTTATTTTTGGTTGCATTGGGTCTTCATTGCTTCGCACAGGTTTTTCTGTAGTTGCAGAACCTACTCTCCAGCTGTCATACGCCGGCTTCTTATTTTGATGGCATCTCTAGTTGCAGAGCACAAGCTCTAGGCATACAGGCTTCAGCAGTCGTGGCGCATGGGGTCAGTTGCTCCGTGGCATGTGGAATCTTCCCAGACAAGGGATGGAACCTAAGTCCTCTTTGTCGGCAGATGGATTCTTAACCACTGTACCACCAGGGAAGTCCAATAAGTAAACATTTTAAGAGTATTTTAGAGTATAGTTGATTAACAACGTGTTAGTTTCAGGTGCAGAGCAAAGTGATTCTTTTACACAAATATACACGTGTCTAGTGTCTATTCTTTTTCAAAACCTTCTCCCATTTAGGCTGTTACACAATATTAAGCAGAGTTCCCTGTGCTATACAGTAGATGAGCTAGGGAAATCATTAAACAGATACACTAAAGTATCTGGACTGATGCTTTTTCCAACTACAGGAAATCAGGTGAGGGCACCTAACAGTTTAGGACACCAGGATGGAGGTCGTTCGGGGCTGGCTGAATCTGATCCAGTACTCTCACCCCTGACTTTCTCTAGTACCCATAACGCCAGGCACAGACAAAACTCCAGAGAGTCATTACATTTCTTTCAAGAAACATTTATAGTGTTTAATCTGAAGCTAAACTATTGTCAAGCAATAGTGGATTTCCTTATCCACAGAATCTGGACTCCCACTGCAAAACCGAAACTGAGCTGATTATTTACCACGTTGAGAGTTCAGAATCTAATAATAGCAGACTCTGAAAAATGACAATTTGCTTTAAAAAATAGTTCTAACTAGGTAATACATCCCCATAGTCCAAATGCCAAAGCACTTCTACTCCTGTTTGCTCTTCTCCTCCCTCTTCAGCTCCATCCTACTCCCCTAACACAGACCTTTTTTTTTTTTTTTTTTTGCCAGTTTCTCACCTATTTTTCCAGAACTTCTTCGTGCAAATACTAGCAAATATTTCCCCCTTTTGTTCAGCCCTCACATCTTTTTGTCCACCAATATGTGTGGGAGATCTTTCTACACAAGTGCCAAGAACTTCCTTAATTTTTTCCCACATTTGTCTAACATGCCATCTTATGGATGTGACATAAGTCCCTGTTGATGGGTTCTTGCGTGTTTGCTCCAACTTTTTTAAAATAAATATTTATTTACCTAGCTGTGTAGGGTCCTAGATGCAACATGTGGGACCTTTCATTGCAAAGCATGGATTCTCCAGTTGCTCCATGGCATGTGAAATCCCGGTTCCCTGACCAGAGATGGAACTTGCAACCCCAGTGCTACAAGGCAGGCTCTCAACCACTGGACCACTAAGGAAGTCCCTGCCTCAACTTGTTGCCATTACAAGAATATTACAATGCGTGCACGCTCATTCACTGGGTCCTCAGTCGTGTCTGACTCTCTGCGACCCTATGGACTGTAGTCTGCCGGGCTCCTCTGTCTATGGGATTTCCCAGGCAAGAATGCTGGAGTGTGTTGCCATTTCCTCCTACAGGGGATCTTCCCCACACAGGGATCAAACCCACATCTTCTGCATTGGCCGGCAGATTCTTTACCACTGAGCCACCTGGGAAGCCCATTACAATGAGTAACCTTGTACATAGTCTTGGACATTTAGTGTGCACACAGGTATATATAAAGTATAAAGTCCCAGGAACTCTCTGGAAGTCCAGTGATTAACACAGCACTTTCACTGCTGAGGGCCTGGATTGGATCCCTAGTCAGGGAACTAAGATCCCACAAGCCATGTGGTATGGCCAAAATAATAATAATTTTAAAAGTCCCAGCAGTGGGATTACTGGATAAAAGGGTAAATGCATCTGTCCTTCTGATAGATATTGCCAAATTGTCCTCCATAGTTGCACCAATATGTATCCCTGCCAGTAATGAATGGGAAGACTTGCATAGCATCGCATACAAATGCCGAGAAATAGCAGTATAGCATACAAATGATAATATCAGATTTCTTTTTTATAATCCAGTAGATAGAAATGATAGCTTGTTTAAATTTACATCTCTTATTTTGATTACTATTAGGAATCTTTCCAAATGTTTGAAAGCCATTTGAATTTTATTTGCTCTGAACTATGTTTGTTGATTTTTCTGTTAAGTTGTTCTTTATCCTTATCAACTTTTGGAAGCTCTTTATATATTAGAGACATTGGCCCTCTGTAATATCAGTTGCAAACATTTTTCCTAGCTGGTCAATGGCCCTTTGACTTTGTACTTAGTTGTTTTAGCCATGCACACTGCTTATTTTTTAATGTAATCACATATGTCAGTATACTGTCATGGCTTCTGGATTTTGAATCTTGATTGTTCTAATCCTCATGCCAAAAGCATAAAGCCATTTATGAATGTATTCTTCTAGAACACTTATGGCTTTGATTTTTTAAAAATTCTTGATTGATTTAGAGCTTATGTTGGTATATAGTAGAAATCGTGACTCTTTTTAAAAATAAATTATCACCCAGTTATCCCAATGTCTCTTTATTGAAACATCCCCATTCTTCTCCCTTAGTTGAGAGGCCAGTTCCATCACGAACTAAATTCTAATATGTGTTTGCATCTACTTTCAGATCTTCTATTCTGTACCCTTGATCTAATTATATGTCAGTATAACTCTGTTTTTATTTGAGGCTCTATAATGATTTCATATCTGGAGTGCCCTTCCTATTGCTCTTCTTTTTCAGATTTTTATTTCCTGGCTCTTCTTACTTATTTTTTCACTGGAACTTTAAGTTCCAATGAAGTTAAGTTAGTCTTCAGATTAAGTTAATCTCTTGGGTTTTTTTAAATTGATACCTCACTAAGTTTATAAAATAACTTAGAGAAAATTGACAGCTTTCTTCCCTTCAAAAATATAACATGTCTTTCCATTTTATTTTTCTTCTGTGTCCTTCAATATTACTTAAACTTTTTTCTCAGATTGGCTTATCTTAGATATTTTAACTTTTTGTTGCTATTGAAAATTGGGTATTTTCTTTGATTGTTTGTTATATTAGGAAACTGCATTTTTGTGATATTAATTCTGACTTCATACAATGCTGTTAATACAACTGTTGGTATTCAATCTGAATTATTCTATTGTTTATAATAGGTTTTCATTGGATTCTCTTGAATATGGCCCTATGTTCTTCAGCTTTTATCCCTCTAATTTCTTTCTCTTATCTAATGGCATTGGCTAATTAACACTGCACAAAAGTTGTGGTAGTGCACATAATGGTTTTGTCCCCAAATGTAATAGAATGCTTCCCATATCTCCCTATTAGCATAATGGTCTTTGGTGGATATTGATAGATATAGACATCAATACATAGATATAAATATAATGTTAAAGAAGTATCTATGGGCTCCTATTTTATTGTCTTCTAAAAATTAAAATATATATTCATGCTTTTCAAATGCTTTTTCAGTATATAAGAGGACAATCATAAAATTTTCTGCATGAAGAAATGGTGGATTATAATTAGAAATTATGGATTATAATAATTACTCTCTTAATGTTGATCCATCCTTTCATTTCTGGAGTTCTGCGTTTGCATTTTCATTCATAAGGAAGATTAGTCTGAGTTTTCCTTTTGTATACTATCTCTGTCAAGTTTTACAATTACTGTTACTCCCATTTAAAATAACCTGGGAATCTTCCCTTTTTATATGACTCTGGAAAAAATTGAATAGTGTTGAAACTGTCTGTTCTTCAAATGTTTGGTATGATTCCTGGAAAATTGATTTTTTTATACCAGAATAATAGGTTATCACCCTATGAGCATAAAGTCCAGTGTTTTGTTTTTAGATATAGTTTATTCAACATTAATAAGTTCTACTAAAATAGAGTTTATTGAATTTAAAAAATAATTATCAATGCTTATGTTTATTCTTAGATTTAGTACTGTTTATTGTGGACAATTATTAAAATATAAATTAATATCCAAATGAATGCAAAGAGCTCAGTTAGGTAAGGTGAAAAAGAAATCTTAATTGGAACATCATTATCTATTAACTTAAAGGTCCTCAATAGACATTTCCACATACATAGGACACTTCCCTGGTGGCTCAGTGGTAAAGAATCTGCCAGATGATGCAAGAGACTCGGGTTCTATCCCTGGGTCAGGAAGATTTCCTGGAAGAGGAAATGACAACCCACTCTAGTATTCTTGCCTGGAGAATCCCATGGACAGAGGAGCCTGGTCAGGAAGATTTCCTGGAAGAGGAAATGGCAACCCACTCTAGTATTCTTGCCTGGAGAATCCCATGGACAGAGGAGCCTGGCAGGCTACAGTCCACGGGGTGGCAAAAGAGTTGGACACGACTTAGCGACTAAATAACAACAAAAGGACATTTATGTATCAGATTCTAGTGCCAGATAAGCCATTAACTTACTGCATATAGCTGATCAAGTGGTTTTTCCTCTCTAGAAGTATAGAAAGAGGACAGCAACGGACTCATAGGTAAAACCTAACATGTTGGGAGCGAGGAATGAGAACAGATGCTATCCTTGGTCCTGAAACATGATTTTGTGCTGTCCTAAACCTAGCTCAGAGGTTAAAGCATCTGCCCGCAATGCAGGAGACGCCCCCCACAATGGGTTCGATCCCTGGGTCGGGAAGATCCCCTGGAGAAGGAAATGGCAATCTACTCCAGTATTCTTGCCTGGAGAATCCCATGGACGGAGGAGCCTGGTGGGCTACAGTCCAGGGGGTCGCAAAGAGTCAGACACAACTGAGTAACTTAACTTTCACTTTCAAACCCAAACATGCTGACGCATGTTGTAATTGATCTTCACTGTATTTGTTTTGTGTTCCATCTTGATATAAATCTTATATCTTCATATTCATAACTGGCACTCCTCTGGTAAATTCGGTAGAGGTAATTTGCCCTTACTTCGGTAATTTGCCCTTAGTTCAATGTGTGTCTCTATTTCAACTAGATCAAAAGTTCCCAAAATGGATGAGGGTCAGAATAGTGTGAGTAGCTTGAAAAAATGAACATTATAAGGTTCTCTCTTCGGGTATTTTAATTTATGAAGTCTGGAGTGTGGAGCCAGGTATCTGTACTTTTAAAAATAACCAGAAATACTGATGATCAGTCCTATTTAAGAAGACCAAAAGGTCGTTAAGAGCAATAATCTTCCTGGATTCTATACGTGATACTGCCTCAGTGAATGAGGTCAGTGAGGGTTCATTTCTAAACTACTTATCATCAATATGTTTGTAGCACCATTACCTTGAACACATAGGTTTTGCAGAGTGTACTTTCGGGACTTTAAATAACAAACATAACAGTTTATCTCCCCTTCTACTAACACAGAAACTGGCTGGTGTGAAGTGGGCAAACCATTGTTGCTACCTGGAAATAAGAGTTGTTGGAGATCCTTCTTATGTTCCAGACCTTTCTTGGAGTACACTGGTCTGCTCTGAGGAGGGCTGTTAGACAGGCTCAGCTGAGATTCAAAGTCTTTGCACAGCTGCCTTAGATCTTAACAAAGAAAGGAAATTCATGTTATTCTGACATGTTAGTTCATCACTTCACCATTGAAAAAGACTTTATGAGTGGGTATATTGTATGGCCGCCTAGGCATGATTTGAGACATAATAGCAAGAAAACACCCCATTCACCCTGTATAAGCAAGTGCCTTTTTTGCATATGAAAGTTGCCAAAACCATAAGAGAGATGTTATTTGGAAGTTTGATGTGTTTCCATTCAATATAAGTCTCCACTCTCTGTACCTGAATAGCATTTTGTTTTTATTTCTTCTATGGTACATAGAACATTCTTTTAGTACACTTATCTATGCATGTATCTATGGTGTAAATATTCCCACGATGGACAATTTCAAGCTACCAATATGATGTCACTAAATGCAGAGTCGGGGAGACATGCATCATAACACATCATTTTAGAGTAATTCCATCATGCAGATACAATAGATGTAAATAACCTCACACACATCATCTTAAAATATAGTATTATAAATAATTGGGTTTTTTATTTACTGCATTGGTTTTAAATATAATTTACGGAACTGTATAACTTGATTTTTGTTTGTATAACTTGATTTTTGTTTGTATAACTTGATTTTTAGTAATGACTGTTTAACAACTGGCTCACAACAATCCTGAAAATTTAATAAATCTTAATAAACAGCAAGAGTCAGTTCCAATACAATCATTCCAATACAATGATTGCAAGGCAATCATCCCCAAATAATTTTCTTTTCATCTGATGTGGGAAATTGCCCATTATAAGACACTGGACTCAGGCTTGTCATCACCCAGCCAAATTTTCTCATGTTTGGAAAGTAGGATACTTGAAGATTCAAAAAACACAGAGTTTAATGGATGCGAGAAGTTCAAAGTCATGGCAAATATGTTTAATTGGAGTTTCTGAAGAGGCAGAAAAGACAGGAAGGGAGTTTTTTTCCATCTTACCTGGATCTGTATCTACCATCATGCTTAGCCATTCCTCAGTTGTCAGGCTGCAGACATCCTTACCCTTCACCATCCAGGAACTGGGAACACCTGAGAACACTGCACCACAGAATTGCTTCACTCCGATCACACAAGCATAGCCATATAACTCTCCCTTGTCTAACACATCCAAGATTTTGACTGTGAAATCTATCTGGCACTGACATTGGCAAAAATGGACACAAGATAACTTTTGTATTGCTTCTTCTATTTTCTTTTTCAAAGAGTCACGGTCAACATTTTCTTTAGCACATCCCAGAACTTTCCTACTTTTATCATCCACACCGATAACAAGATAGCCTCCTTCAGTGTTTGCAAATGCAGGGATATACTCTAAAATCGTGTCTTTCGTATATTGTTCAATGTGTTTTGTAGCAAACTGCTTAAACTCTATGAATTGAGACTCGGGAAAAGGCATGACTTCACCACGTTCAAAATGGTCTTTTTGAAAAACACAGTAAGTAGGATCCACGTCATGGAGGTCTGGATGTATAACCTTGGAAATTTCACGAGAAGGTTCTTTCCCTGAGCTTTTTGCATTTGTTTTCTTGGTTTTCAGGAAACTGAATGCCTTTCCTGAATCCATGAGAAACACAGAAGTGCCAGATCTACAGTATAACGAAGAACTCAGGCTACAAATGCGGGGCTTAACAGAAATGTCTTCAAGGAAGGTGTCGGTGCTCCAAGACTTCACAAAAATGTAGTAACACTTCCCTTGTTGCTTTGTCTTGAAGAAAACTTGCAGATTTGAAAACAGAATAAGTGTTCTCAAAGCTGCTTCTAAATCCAGTCCCATCTCCACGAGATTTTCATCGTTGTTTGCCATTTCCAGTTGAATCACTCCTCCTCCTGAGTTTAATAAAGCACATGCAGCCTGGATCACTTTCACCTTCTCTTTCTCTCTCTGAACTTTCTGCAGCTTTTTTCTGTTACTTTCACCAAGAGTTACTTTTCCTACATTGATGACCAAGTCTGAGTAAGACGATTTTATCGCCAAACGTGAATGTTTCTCCATGTTTATTCTGCAACTGAAACCATTAAAACACATATCTCATGTTGGTGAAGAAGTAGATGGCATAGTACACAAAAATGCATTTATTAATTTATTTTAAAGTGTGTATAACGAAATCACTTTGTGAAGCATCTATACTTCAATAAAATAAAACTTTTTTAAAGTTTACACTGTGCTGGAAAAAAAACAGTGACAGAGAATGGGAGATGAGAAGTGGTGAGAGGAGACCTGAGAGTTAGAAAAGGGCTTACAACAATAGAAAGCCGAAGAAGCATTTTAAGGAAGGGAGTGACATGAGCACACGGGCATTGTAAAAGACACATTACTGATGAACAGATCCATAGTTGCCAAGGGTTATAGGGAGGGAAGGGGTAATTGGAAGGGGTAACTTCAAGGGATAACACAGTGGAGTTTGTCGGGGGTGATGAAACTGTTCTGTATCCTGATTGTGGTTGTAATTATATGAATCCATGTGCTAGAAGTCATAGAACTGCACACCCCAGAAGTAAATTTTATTGCATGATTAATTTTTAAGAGCAGAGGGCACATTATTTACAGAGGGAGAACTAATTCGAGAGGAGTAAACCAGTAGGGACGGTTTTGCAGTAACCTGAGTGACAGATGATGGTAGCCTGTGCCACAGTAGGTAGGGGCCGTGGGAATGAAGAAGTGTGAATGTTTCCAAGAGACATTTAGAATATATTGAGAAAAATTAACACGGCTCTGTATTGACCAGCTAGAGATCAGGAGAAAGGATTAAAATTTAGTAACTGGATTTTTGGCTTGGGCAATTGAGTGGTTAACAGTACCACTTATTGGCCAAAAAAAAAAAAAAATCCATGATTATTGAAGGTGGGTGATTGATAAATGGAGATTCACTCTCCTTGCCTTCTCTCTACCTCTGTGTATATTTGAAAAGTATCTAAAAAGTTTTTAAATTGATTTCATCTATTAACTTGGTGGTGGACAAACTAGTGTTCATTATATTGTTCACTATTTTTTTTCCTGTAAATTTGAAATTACTCATGACATAAAAATGAAAACTTTTACCTCCAAAAATTTTTCAAGGACAGTAAGGGCATATGAATTTGGAGTACCAAAGTGGTTGAACTTTTGGACTATGCATTCTAACAAAACAAAGATGGCCAGGGCAGAGAGTGGATCTGAGAAATGGGGAAGAAAAGGATAATGGATTCTAAGACTTTATGATCCAAAAAAACTTGTATTTGGGAGTGATTGAGCAAATAAACAAAACTCAACAGTACCATAGTGAGGAGACAGCGCTTAAGACTCAGGGTTGTGCTGCAACCTAGACAGTCATTTTTTTTTTCATTCTTTTGCTTGATTATATACTGAAGCATACATTCAAATGTTTCATTTATTAATTTTTTTAGCACAGGAAACATCTAATGGGCACTCACCAAAGGCACACTAACTGCTGTGAAAGACACAAAGAACATGACTATTGGAGATTTATGGTTTAGGGCCCATCAGATTACCATGATGTGGTTTAAATGGTATGTGGAGAAAAATTCATAGCCCGAAATGTCTGTCACGGTAAGAGAGAGAATTTAAATAAAATGATTTGCATCAACATTTAAAGAATTTAGGGAAAAACCAGGTCACAAAAGAACAGGAATAACAGATGGACGGGCAGAAGAAAGTTGGAAAATTAAAAAGCAATTATTTGATTAATTAACAAGATTGAGAGTTTTTTTTTCATTTGTTTTGCTTTTTGCTTGTTTGATTTTTGTTTTTTAGATAAGCCACTAGCATCTTATTTATTTTGAATTTTATTGAAGTGTAGTTGACTTACAATGTGGTATAAGTTTCAGGTGTACATCAAAGTGACTCGCTTATGCATATACAGATATCATTCTTTTCCAGATTCTTTTCCCACATAGGGTACTCTACATTGAGTAGAGTTCCCTGTGCTAAACAGCAGGTCCTTGTCAATTATCTATTTTATATATAGTAGTGTGTGTATGTTAATCCCAAGCTCCTAGCATCTCTATTATTTAAAAGGAGCTCTGAACAAATAGAAGGGTTGTTGATACAGGTGTAGCAAGGAAACAGAATTCTGAGTAGTAAATTATTAGAAGGCCATGTCATTCACAATCTTACTCATTTATTTGATATGTTCCTTGTGATATATTTTATATTTATACATATCTTATTCTGTATTTTATAACCTTTAAGGTGCTCTTGTCAGGTTATTTATACAAAACGCCACTGGAGACATGTGGACTTCAAAGTTTTGATGTTTATTCATATGGATATTTGCGCTCAAGTATTGTGTTTGCATGTGTGCTCATCGTGTCCAACTCTCTGTGACCCCATGAACTGCAGCCAGGCTCCTCTGTCCATGGAATTTTCCAGGCAAGAATATTGGAGTGGGTTTCCATGTCCTGCTCCAGGGGGTCTTCCAAGCCCGGGGATTGAACCTGCGACTCCTGCGTTGGCAGGTGGATTCGTCACCACTGAGCCACCTGGGAAGCATACTATTATCAGCAACTGGTATCAGTGACTGATATCGTATCAGCAACTGCCTTCTATCATCTAGTAAGCCTGGATCATTTTATATGGCATGGAAAGCTTCAGAACTCCTAATATTTTCTTCTCCCTTTAAGACCTAAAAGAAAACCAATAAAGGGAAATGTCTGGTAGATTTCTTTTTCAATAGGCAGAAAGCAAAATTGGTTCGATTTAAAAATTGAGAGCTCAGATAAATCAATAACAGAATAAAAGTATCAGGGCAGTTATAACAAGGAAAACTTTTAAGTGCCTGGCTCCATTGTGTTTACTGGAGAGCTTTTTTAAACTTCAAAATCATATAATTTCTACATTATTAGATATAAAGTGTTTGACACATGAAAAGCTATGGCCTGCTACAAAATTCAGTATTGTCATATATTTCATGAACATTATGACACTCAATAATTCTTTCACTTATTTTTCCTTTATCTCTTATGATCTTAATAATATTACAGATTTTTTTTAACAGATTGTAAGCTTCAGATGAAGAGTTTTGCATTCTGCTTTTATCATGAACACTTCTGTAAACCTTTGAAGTCATTATATTTCAAATTATACGTCTTAAAGACAATAAAACTTTTCATCAAGTACATACAATATTAATGAACTGGACATTTCTCGATCGTTAACATTTCCCTTGCTCCCAATTCTTTTTTTTTTTTTTTAAATTTTTATTAGTTGGAGGCTAATTACTTTACATCATTACAGTAGTTTTTGTTATACATTGATATGAATTAGCCATGGAATTACATGTATTCCCCATCCCAGTCCCCCCTCCCACCTCCCTCTCCACCCAATCCCTCTGGGTCTTCCCAGTGCACCAGGCCCGAGCACTTGTCTCATGTACCCAACCTGAGCTGGTTATCCGTTTCACCCTAGATAATATACATGTTTCAATGCTGTTCTCCTGAAACATCCCACCCTCGCCTTCTCCCAGAGTCCACAAGTCTGTTCCATACATCTGAGCCTCTTTTTCTGTTTTGCATATAGGGTTATCGTTACCATCTTTCTAAAGTCCATATATATGTGTTAGTATACTGTATTGGTCTTTATCTTTCTGGCTTACTTCGCTCTGTATAATGGGCTCCAGTTTCATCCATCTCATTAGAACTGATTCAAATGAATTCTTTTTAATGGCTGAGTAATATTCCATGGTGTATATGTACCACAGCTTCCTCATCCATTCGTCTGCTGATGGGCATCTGGGTTGCTTCCATGTCCTGGCTATTATAAACAGTGCTGCGATGAACATTGGGGTGCATGTGGCTCTTTCAGATCTGGTTTCCTTGGTGTGTATGCCCAGAAGTGGGATTGCTGGGTCATACGGCAGTTCTATTTCCAGCTTTTTAAGAAATCTCCACACTGTTTTCCATAGTGGCTGTACTAATTTGCATTCCCACCAACAGTGTAAGAGGGTTCCCTTTTCTCCACACCCTCTCCAGCATTTATTGCTTGTAGACTTTTGGATAGCAGCCATCCTGACTGGCGTATAATGGTACCTCATTGTGGTTTTGATTTGTATTTCTCTGATAATGAGTGATGTTGAGCATCTTTTCATGTGTTTGTTAGCCATCTGTATGTCTTCCTTGGAGAAATGTCTGTTGAGTTCTTTGGCCCATTTTTTGATTGGGTCATTTATTTTTCTGGAGTTGAGCTGGAGGAGTTGCTTGTATATTTTTGAGATTAATCCTTTGTCTGTTGCTTCATTTGCTATTATTTTCTCCCAATCTGAGGGCTGTCTTTTCACCTTGCTTATAGTTTCCTTTGTTGAGCAAAAGCTTTTAAGTTTCATTAGGTCCCATTTGTTTATTTTTGCTTTTATTTCTGAAATTCTGGGATGTGGGTCATAGAGGATCCTGCTGTGATTTATGTCGGAGAGTGTTTTGCCTATGTTCTCCTCTAGGAGTTTGATAGTTTCTGGTCTTACATTTAGATCTTTAATCCATTTTGAGTTTATTTTTGTGTATGGTGTTAGAAAGTGTTCTAGTTTCATTCTTTTACAGGTGGTTGACCAGTTTTCCCAGCACCACTTGTTAAAGAGGTTATCTTTTTTCCATTGTATATCCTTGCCTCCTTTGTCGAAGATAAGGTGACCATAGGTTCGTGGACTTATCTCTGGGCTTTCTATTCTGTTCCATTGATCTATATTTCTGTCTTTGTGCCAGTACCATACTGTCTTGATGACTGTGGCTTTGTAGTAGAGTCTGAAGTCAGGCAGATTGATTCCTCCAGTTCCATTCTTCTTTCTCAGGATTACTTTGGCTATTCGAGGTTTTTTGTATTTCCATACAAATTGTGAAATTATTTGTTCTAGTTCTGTGAAAAATACTGTTGGTAGTTTGATAGGGATTGCATTGAATCTATAGATTACTTTGGGTAGTATAGCCATTTTGACAATATTGATTCTTCCAATCCATGAACATGGTATATTTCTCCATCTGCTTGTGTCCTCTTTGATTTCTTTCATTAGTGTTTTATAGTTTTCTATGTATAGGTCTTTTGTTTCTTTGGGTAGATATACTCCTAAGTATTTTATTCTTTTTGTTGCAATGGTGAATGGTATTGTTTCCTTAATTTCTCTTTCTGTTTTCTCATTGTTAGTGTATAGGAATGCAAGAGATTTCTGTGTGTTAATTTTATATCCTGCAACTTGACTGTATTCGTTGATTAGCTCTAGTAATTTTCTGGTAGAGTCTTTAGGGTTTTCTATGTAGAGGATCATGTCATCTGCAAACAGCGAGAGTTTCACTTCTTCTTTTCCTATCTGGATTCCTTTTACTTCTTTTTCTGCCCTGATTGCTGTGGCCAAAACTTCCAAAACTATGTTGAATAGTAGTGGTGAGAGTGGGCACCCTTGTCTTGTTCCGGATTTCAGGGGAAATGCTTTCAATTTTTCACCATTGAGGGTGATGCTTGCTGTGGGTTTGTCATATATAGCTTTTATTATGTTGAGGTATGTTCCTTCTATTCCTGCTTTCTGGAGAGTTTTAATCATAAATGGATGTTGAATTTTGTCAAAGGCTTTTTCTGCATCTATTGAGATAATCATATGGTTTTTATCTTTCAATTTGTTAATGTGGTGTATTACATTGATTGATTTGCGGATATTAAAGAATCCTTGCATTCCTGGGATAAAGCCCACTTGGTCATGATGAATGATTTTTTTAATATGTTGTTGGATTCTGTTTGCTAGAATTTTGTTAAGGATTTTTGCATCTATGTTCATCAGTGATATTGGCCTGTAGTTTTCTTTTTTTGTGGCATCTTTGTCTGGTTTTGGAATTAGGGTGATGGTGGCCTCATAGAATGAGTTTGGAAGTCTACCTTCTTCTGAAATTTTCTGGAAGAGTTTGAGTAAGATAGGTGTTAGCTCTTCTCTAAATTTTTGGTAGAATTCAGCTGTGAAGCCATCTGGTCCTGGGCTTTTGTTTGCTGGAAGATTTCTGATTACAGTTTCGATTTCCTTGCTTGTGATCATTTTGTTAAGATCTTCTATTTCTTCCTGGTTCAGTTTTGGAAAGTTATACTTCTCTAAGAACTTGTCCATTTCTTCCAAGTTGTCCATTTTATTGGCATAGAGCTGCTGGTAGTAGTCTCTTATGATCCTTTGTATTTCAGTGTTGTCTGTTGTGATCTCTCCATTTTCATTTCTAATTTTGTTAATTTGGTTCTTCTCCCTTTGTTTCTTAATGAGTCTTGCTAATGGTTTGTCAATTTTGTTAATTTTTTCAAAAAACCAGCTTTTAGCTTTGTTAATTTTTGCTATGGTCTCTTTAGTTTCTTTTGCATTTATTTCTGCCCTAATTTTTAAGATTTCTTTCCTTCTACTAACCCTGGGGTTCTTCATTTCTTCTTCCTCTAGTTGCTTTAGGTGTAGAGTTAGGTTATTTATTTGACTTTTTTCTTGTTTCTTGAGGTAGGCCTGTAATGCTATGAATCTTCCCCTTAGCACTGCTTTTACAGTGTCCCATAGGTTTTGGGTTGTTGTGTTATCATTTTCATTCATTTCTATGCATATTTTGATTTCTTTTTTGATTTCTTCTATGATTTGTTGGTTATTCAGAAGCGTGTTGTTTAGCCTCCATATGTTTGAATTTTTAATAATTTTTTTCCTGTAATTGAGATCTAATCTTACTGCACTGTGGTCAGAAAAGATGACTGGAATGATTTCAATCTTTTTGAATTTACCAAGACTAGATTTATGGCCCAGGATGTGATCTATTCTGGAGAAGGTTCCGTGTGCACTTGAGAAAAAGGTGAAGTTGATTGTTTTGGGGTGAAACGTCCTATAGATGTCAATTAGGTCTAGCTGGTCCATTGTGTCCGTTAAAGTTTGTGTTTCCTTGTTCATTTTCTGTTTAGTTGATCTATCCATAGTTGTGAGTGGGGTATTAAAGTCTCCTACTATTATTGTGTTACTATTAATTTCCTCTTTCATACTCGTTAGCGTTTGCCTTACATATTGCGGTGCTCCTATGCTGGGTGCATATATATTTATAATTGTTATATCTTCTTCTTGGATTGATCCTTTGATCATTATGTAGTGTCCATCTTTGTCTCTTTTCACAGACTTAATTTGAAAGTCTATTTTATCTGATATGAGTATTGCGACTCCTGCTTTCTTTTGGTCTCCGTTTGCGTGGAATATTTTTTTCCAGCCCTTCACTTTTAGTCTGTATGTGTCCCTTGCTTTGAGGTGGGTCTCTTGTAGACAGCATATATAGGGGTCTTGCTTTTGTATCCATTCAGCCAGCCTTTGTCTTTTGGTTGGGGCATTCAACCCATTTACATTTAAGGTAATTATTGATAGGTATGGTCCCGTTGCCATTTATTTTGTTGTTTGGGGTTCACTTTTATACCACCTTTCTGTGTTTCCTGTCTAGAGAAGATCCTTTAGTATTTGTTGAAGAGCTGGTTTGGTGGTGCTGAATTCTCTCAGCTTTTGCTTGTCTGTAAAGCTTTTGAGTTCTCCTTCATATCTGAATGAGATCCTTGCTGGGTAGAGTAATCTCGGTTGTAGGTTATTCTCTTTCATTACTTTAAGTATGTCCTGCCATTCCCTTCTGGCCTGAAGGGTTTCTATTGATAGATCAGCTGTTATCCTTATGGGAACCCCTTTGTGTGTTATTTGTTGTTTCTCCCTTGCTGCTTTTAATATTTGTTCTTTGTGTTTGATCTTTGTTAATTTGATTAATATGTGTCTTGGGGTGTTTCGCCTTGGGTTTATCCTGTTTGGGACTCTCTGGGTTTCTTGGACTTGGGTGGCTATTTCCTTCCCCATTTTAGGGAAGTTTTCAGCAATTATCTCCTCGAGTATCTTCTCATGGCCTTTCTTTTTGTCTTCTTCTTCTGGGACTCCTATGATTCGAATGTTGGGGCGTTTCACATTGTCCCAGAGGTCCCTGAGGTTGTCCTCATTTTTTTTGATTCTTTTTTCTTTTTTCCTCTCTGCTTCATTTATTTCCACCATTTTATCTTCTAACTCACTTATCCTATCTTCTGTCTCTGTTATTCTACTCATGGTTCCCTCCAGAGTGTTTTTGATCTCATTTATTTCATTATTAATTTTTAATTGATTTTTTTTTATTTCTTCTAGGTCCTTGTTAAACATTTCTTGCATCTTCTCAATCTTTGTCTCTAGGCTATTTATTTGTAACTCCATTTTGTTTTCAAGATTTTGGATCATTTTTATTATCATTATTCTAAATTCTTTTTCAGGTAGATTCCCTATTTCCTCCTCTTTTGTTTGACTTGGTGGGCTTTTTTCATGTTCCTTTAGCTGTTGGGTATTTCTCTGCCTTTTCATCATGTTTAGATTGCTGTGTCTGGAGTGGGCTTTCTGTATTCTTGTGGTTTGAGGTTCCTTTTTATTGTGGAGGTTTCACCCAGTGGGTGGGGTTGGACGATTGGTTTGTCAAGGTTTCCTGGTTAGGGAAGCTTGTGTCAGCGTTCTGGTGCGTGTAATTGGATTTTTTCTCTCTGGAGTGCAATGGAGTGTCCAGTAATGAGCTTTGCGATGGGTCTCTGTGTTAGGTGTGACTTTGGAGAGCCTGTATGTTGACACTCAGGTCTATGTTCCTGCGTTGCTAAAGAATTTGCGTGGTATGTCTTGTACTGGAGCTTAATGGCTCTTGGGTGGTGGTTGGTTTTGGTGTAGGTATGGAAGCTTTTGGATGGTCTCTTATTCCTTAATGTTCCGTGTGGTCAGGAGTTTTCTGGTTTTCTCAGGATTTGGGCTCAATTCTCCTGCCTCTGGATTTCAGTTTTATTCTTCTAATAGTCTCAAGGCTTCTCCGACTATACAGTACTGATAATAAAACTTCTAGGTTAATGGTGAAAAGATTCTCCACTGTGAGAGACAACCAGAGAGGTTCACAGAGTTACATGAAGAATAGGAGAGGGAGGAAGGAGATAGAGGTGAGCAGGAGGAGAAAAAGGGGACTCAAGAGGAGAGAGACAGATCTACGCAGTTATCTGTTCCCAAAGTGTTCTCTGTAGCCCAGACACCCACAAAGATTCACAGAGTTGGATTGGGAAGAGAAGGGGAATGGAGGACGTAGAGGTGTTCTGAGGGAGAATAACAAAGATTGAAAATCTAGTGTAGAGGTTAGACTCTTTGAAATACAATATTTAAAAACAAAAACACAAAAAAATTTAGAACTGTATATGAAGTTCAGTTTAAAAATAGGGTTTCTCTCTCTCTCTCTCTCTTTTTTTTTTTTTTTGTGGCTATAGTGAAATGAAAATGAAAGTTAAGGAATAATAGAGGAGTATTAGAGGACTCTAAAAGGAAATAGGAGAGAAAAACAAGAAAAAGAAAGAAAAAAAAAAAAAAAGAAAAAAAAAATTTTTTTTTTTCCTAAATAAAAAAATCGTAAAAATATATGAGAATGGAAGTTGAGGAGTAATGGGGGAGTAATAGGGAATTATAAAAGAAAATGAAAGGGAAAAAATAAAAAATTTAAAAAAAAAAAAGAAAGGGAAAGAAAAAAAAATT
The DNA here is from genome assembly GCF_023699985.2 of Odocoileus virginianus. Classification (NCBI taxonomy): domain Eukaryota; kingdom Metazoa; phylum Chordata; class Mammalia; order Artiodactyla; family Cervidae; genus Odocoileus; species Odocoileus virginianus. Next base: position 13,769,036 of record NC_069690.1, on the reverse strand, counting down.
TTTTTTTTTTAATTAAAAAAAAAATGTACATATATATCTAGGAATTTCTCTGAGGTTGTTGCGGTCAGCGTAGGTTCAGTTCAATTTCAGATAGCTCCTCTTTCCAGCTTACACTTCTCGATATCTGTAGGCTCCTTCCCGTGTAGCCGGTGTTACCTTCAGGGATTTTAATCTGTTGCACCGGTCCTTTCTGAAGCGGTTCCCTTTGTTTATTTGGCTTCTGTTTGCTGTCTCTTTGGTGTCTAATTTCCGCCCTGACACAGGCGGGCGGAGGTGATCTCTTCTTTAGGTTCTCTAGTTCAGTTCAGTCCTGCTACAGGGAGGGCGGGGCGCTGCAGACAGACACCGCTCTGTGTGGATAGCGCTCACCGTGTTCCGGCCACACTGGGTTTGCCCCGCTCACGGGTGTCTGTACTTTCGCCGTCTACACTGCTCAGGCTCCCGGCTGCTCTATATGGAGCGGGCCCTGCGTTGAGTGCGGTTCCAGTTTTCGGGTACTTCACAAAAGCGCAGATTCGGTTGCTCCTGCGTTTTGTGCTTTCCCCGGCCTGAGCGGTTCAGGCAGCCAGAGGCTTGGGCGCACGCTCCCGGGTGCAGTACGCCTTATCCCTCCGCGGCGAGCGGCCCAGGCAGCCAGAGGCTTGGGCGTATTCTCCCTAGGTGCGGCGCGCCTTTTCCCTCCGCGGCGAGCGGCCCAGGCAGCCAGAGGCTTGGGCGTACTCTCCCGGGTGCGGCGCGCCTTTTCCCTCCGCGGCGAGCGGCCCAGGCAGCCAGAGGTTTGGGCGCCCTCTCTCCCCGGGTACGGCGCGCTTTTTCCCTCTGCGGCCCCAGCACGCACCGCCAGTCGGGTCTCAGGAAGTCTTTAGCTAGAACCCGGAGGCCTGTTTGCAGTGTGGGAGGGGGTGGCTTCTCAGGGGCTGAGTTTGCCCTTCCCCCCCCCCCCCCCCCCGCCTCCTACCTCCAGCGGGGATGGGCCGGCTCTTCTCTGGAGATTCTCAGTCCCTTTGTTTTGCGAACCGCAGGCAGTGTGTTCAGGCCGGTTAATTTTGTCCCTTGCTATCCCACAGTTTAAAAAAGCTCCCTCCGATTGCTCTCAGGGTCTTCGGGCCGGACCTCACCCCAAGCAATGCTGCCCGGTCCTCTCCGTTCCGCCCCGCTTGTTGCTGGCGGGTACGGGCGTCTGGGGTACTTTTCTGCTGGGAGTTGCTTTTAGGCACGTAATCTGTGGGCCTTGTTTAATTTTTCCTCCCAGTTACAGTGCCGAAAACTTCCCCCAGTCCCGCCAGTGAGAGGGTTTCCTGGTGATTGGAAACTTCCTCTATTAAGACTCCCTTCCCGGGACGGGTCTCCGTCCGTAGCTCTTTCGACTCCCTTATTGTCGTTTATATTTTGTCCTACCTCCCTTCGAAGACAATGGGCTGCTTTTCTGGGTGCCTGATGTCCTCTGCTAGTGATCAGGAGTTCTTTTGTGAAATTTGCTCAGCATTCAAATGTTCTTTTGATGAATTTGTAGGAGAGAAAGTGGTCTCTCCGTCCTATTCCTCCGCCATCTTGGCTCCTCGCCAATTCTTAATAATAAGCAATACTGCATTTACTTAACAGCTGTTTAGTGGACATCTATTATTTGCCAATCACTGTGCTAAATCCAGAGTAGACAGTGGTGAACAAAACAAACACGGTCCCTGCTCTCAAAATACTCATTGCTTACCGAAGCTCACTGTTAAACAAATGATAGTTCAGAATGCCAGGGATGCTTAGAATGGAAACTGTCCTTCCTTATATGGCAGTTGGAAGGCGGATGGGTTCAGAGTAGGCATTCTAGAAAAAGTAATATTTTGAATTAAGATCTGAAGAGTGTAAATGAGCTGAAGAGTTAATCAGGTGAAGAAGGGTGGAAAAAACTTTCCAGAAGGAAGTAGGAAGGAATATGTCAGGTTCAAAGGGCGGACTGTCTGAAACGCTGAGATGGAGGGACGGAGAGGGAGGAAATGAGGCTGGAAAGGGGATCAAAAGTCACCTGTACATTGGCTGGCAGGCCCCTTTAAGGGCTCGGACTTTATCCTGAAGGTAATGGGAAACCACTGGAGGATTTTTAGCAGGAAGGCATAGCATCAGAAGTACTCGGTGTGTGTGTGTGTATATGTGTGTGTGTGTGTGTGTGTGTGTGTGTGTGTGTGTGTGTGCGTATACTTTTTTTTTTTTTTACAAAGTTCCCTCTAGCTTCAGTGTGGAGAATGGATTGGAAGAGACTAGAGTAGTTGTGGAAGAGAACTTTGGGGACGCTATTTCAATAGTCCAATGAGAAAAGATGGTGGTGTGTACTAGAGACTGTGGATATGAAGAGAAACAAACAGTTGAGAGATATTTAGAAATAAATTGAAGGACCTGGTATTTGATGGAAACTCAAGTCCATTATTTGAACTGTTTTTCTTCCTCCCTAACCCAATAGATAGAAACCAAAACTAGCCACTCACTGCGAGTTTATGACAAATTGCTTCTCAACCTAGATTAAAACAGAGAGCAACATGCAAACACTTGTACACTGATGTTTCTAGCAGCTTTATTCATAACTTCCCAAACTTGGAAGCAGTCAATATCCTTCAACATGTGAGTGAATGAATAAACTGTGGTACACCCAGACAGTGGTTTATCATCTACGCTGAAAAGAAATGAGCCATCAAGTCAGGAAAGACAAAAAGGAAATTTAAATGCATATTACAAAGTGACAGAAGACAATGTGAAAGGACATGCTGTATGATTTTAATTACATGACATTCTGGAAAAGGCAAAACTGTGGAGACAGTGAAAAGATCAGTGGTTTTCAGGAGTTGTGGGAAGGGAAGGATAAATAGGTAGAGAACAGAGGATTTTGAGGCAGTGGGAATACTCTGTTTAACAGTGTAGTTGTGGATGCATGTCATGTCATTATACATTTGTCCAAACTGTAGAATGTACACCAAGAGTGAACCATGAAGTAAGCTATGGACTTTGAGTGATCATGATCTTTCAATGGAAGTTCATCAATTGTAACAAATGTACCACTGTGTTGCCGGGTGGGTAGGTGGGGGGTGGGTGTTGATGACAGGAAGGTAACGCCAAAGTAAGGGCAAGGGATATATGGGAAATCTCTGTACTTTCCTCTCTATTTTGCTGTGAGCCATGGATTTCCATGGAAGTTCAGTGGTGGTTAAGACTCCATGCTTCCAAGACCCAAAAGAGTTGAATACCTGTCCTCAAAAACCTGCACATGTCGAAGATAAGGTTATGGTCACCTTATCTTCGACACAGGAGGCAAGGATATAGAATGGAAAAAAGACAACCTCTTTAACAAGCGGTGCTGGGAAAACTGGTCAACCACCTGTAAAAGAATGAAACTAGAACACTTTCTAGCACCATACACAAAAATAAACTCAAAATGGATTAAAGATCTAAATGTAAGACCAGAAACTATAAAACTCCTAGAGGAGAACATAGGCAAAACACTCTCTGACATAAATCACAGCAGGATCCTCTATGACCCACATCCCAGAATTTTAGAAACAAAAGCAAAAATAAGCAAATGGGACCTAATGAAACTTAAAAGCTTTTGCACAACAAAGGAAACTATAAGCAAGGTGAAAAGACAGCCCTCAGACTGGGAGAAAATAATAGCAAATGAAGCAACAGACAAAGGATTAATCTCAAAAATATACAAGCAACTCCTCCAGCTCAACTCCAGAAAAATAAATGACCCAATCAAAAAATGGGCCAAAGAACTAAACAGACATTTCTCCAAGGAAGACATACAGATGGCAAAAAAAAACACATGAAAAGATGCTCAACATCACTCATTATCAGAGAAATGCAAATCAAAACCACAATGAGGTGCCATTACACGCCAGTCAGGATGGCTGCTATCCAAAAGTCTACAAGCAATAAATGCTGGAGAGGGTGTGGAGAAAAGGGAACCCTCTTACACTGTTGGTGGGAGTGCAAATTAGTACAGCCACTACGGAAAACAGTGTGGAGATTTCTTAAAAAGCTGGAAATAGAACTGCCATATGACCCAGCAATCCCACTTCTGGGCATACCAGAATCTGGGAAACCAGATCTGAAAGAGACACGTGCACCCCAATGTTCATCGCAGCACTGTTTATAATAGCCAGGACACGGAAGCAACCTAGATGCCTATCAGCAGACGAATGGATGAGGAAGCTGTGGTACATATACACCATGGAATATTACTCAGCCATTAAAAAGAATTCATTTGAATCAGTTCTAATGAGATGGATGAAACTGGAGCCCATTATACAGAGCGAAGTAAGCCAGAAAAATAAAGACCATTACAGTATACTAACACATATATATGGAATTTAGAAAGATGGTAACGATAACCCTATATGCAAAACAGAAAAAGAGACTCAGATGTATAGAACAGACTTGTGGATTCTGTGGGAGAAGGCGAGGGTGGGATGTTTCAAGAGAACAGCATCGAAACATGTATATTATCTAGGGTGAAACAGATCACCAGCCCAGGTTGGGTGCATGAGACAAGTGCTCAGGCCTGGTGCACTGGGAAGACCCAGAGAGATCGGGTGGAGAGGGAGGTGGGAGGGGGGACCAGGACGGGGAATACATGTAAATCCATGGCTAATTCATTTCAGTGTATGACAAAAACCACTGCAATGTTGTAAAGTAATTAGCCTCCAACTAATAAAAATAAATGGAAAAAAAAAGTAAAACTCTTAAAAAAAAAAAAAACCTGCACATGAATGTTCATAGTAGCTTTGCTCATGATTACAAAAATTTGGAAGCAACCAAGATGTTTTTCAACTGATGAATGGATAAACCATGTATGTAAGGTGATAAGAACAGTCTTTTCTTTTTTTAAGCACTATTTGTAACACCAAGTTTTGGAAATAGCCTATCAATAATAGAATAAGGAAATAATGGTAATATTTACTGAAAGGAATGCTGTGAGCCACTTTAAGAGAATAAACTGAAACACATACAATGACACAGATATGAGAAACAAAATACAGAGTTTAAAAAATCAAGTTGCAGAAATATACACTCAAAAGTATACCATTTAAACAAGCTAAAAATGCACACATCACAGTGGTACATATTATTCCTGGATGTGTGTGCTTGTATAAAACTGTGTTAAAAATATTAAAAAGATATACCGTAAACTCAGAATGTTGGTTGCCTCTGAGATAAGAAGAGAAAAATGAAGAGAGAGGAAAGAGAAGGCAAAGAGAACTTCAAATTTATCTACAATATTTTAGTTACTCGATTTTTTAAAAGCTTGAAGTAACTATGGCAAGACACCAGCAGTTGTCTATTTGAGGTAATGGGGTAACAAAAATTGGGGATAGCAGAACAGTTTTTTATATTTGTTCTTTTAGTTCCCTAGGAGTTCAGAGTGTAAGAAATCTGCCTGTAATGCAGGAGACCTGGGTTTGATCAGGTCAGGACGATCCCCTGGAGAAGGGAGTGACCACCGACTCCAGTATTCTTGCCTGGAAAGTCCCATGAACAGAGGAGCCTGGAGGGCTATAGCCCTGGGGTCACAAAGACATGACTGAGCGGCCAGCGCTTTCACATTTGAAGTTTATTATGTGCTCAGTCGTGTCCAACTCTGTGTGACCCTGTGGACTGTAGCCCGCCAGGCTCCTCTGTCCATGGGATTTCCCAGGCAAGAACACTGGAATGGGTTGCCATTTCTTCCTCCAGGGAATCTTCCCAACCCAGGGATCAAACCCAGGTCTCCTCTGTCTCCTATGTTGCAGGCAGACTCTTTACGGCTGAGCCATAAGTTTGTTATTGCTATCATTAAACACACACAGACCCACACACACTAGCAGGAAGGCATTTTAATCTTAATGAACAACACACACACTCACTTAGCATCTTAACAAAACACACACACACACACACACACACACACACACACCCCAAGTCCGCGTCTCCCACCCCACCCACTGGCTCTGCACCTGTGCCCCATCCAGCCAGCACTTTCGTTTCAGCTTTTCCACCCTCCCCTCCTCACCACTCTACGTGTCCTTCAAGTGCGCACGCACACGTGTGTGTGTGTGTGTGTGTGAGTGTGTGTGTGTGAGTGTAGATTTGGAAATGATAGTCTAGGAAGGGACGTAGAGCCTCTCATGCGGGCCCAAGGGGAAGAATGGAATGGGGAAGATTATGAGCACCCGGGGCTGAGAAAATTGCAACCCACAAAGCAAAACAGACCCTAGAGAGGAGAGCCTCAGCCTCAGACATGACTGCCCAGGCATTGTGATATCTTGTATTTCACAGGGCAAGACTCAAACCAGAGAACCATAAAGCCCACATCCTGTTCATGATTCAGTTACCTGCTCTGACTTCTTTCTTTTCATCATGTCAGTACTGTAGGCCTAGTCTCTGGTAATTCGTCCTTATTTAATTTGGGTCTAAAAGAATCATTTTAGGGCTTCCTTCATGGCTCAGTGGTAAAGAATCTGCCTGCCAGTGCAGAAGACACAGGTTAAATCCCTGATCCAGAAAGTTCACACGTGCCACAGAGCAGCTAAACACATGTGCCAACACTAGTGAGCCTAGGTTCTAGAAGCCAGGAGGTGCAACTACCGAGCCGACACACTGCAGCAGAGAGGGACAGAATGAGGGGACAATACAGGTGACTAAACAGTCAATTCCACTAGGGGACTGTAAATAAAAGAATATGGGAGACTCATAAGTTAATGATTACTCAAGAAAGCAGGTGAGCTTAACCATAAAACCAAGCAGGCTTGCTTAACAATGAACTCATGCACGAGAAGCAGGGGACATGCCCCCGAACAATAAAACAGTGGTGGCAGGAGCCCCACATCCTGCCCAATGAGTTCAGGACATTAATGGTCCCTAGGACGTTCTCTATGCACATACGAATAAACCAGTAATTTGCAGACCTAGCTTGACCATGCAGCGACAAGAAAACTCCCCTGCTCAACCTGGAGAAGGAACTAATGATAAAAACATGACGTCTACTCAAGGAAGACAGAGGTCTTCTCTCCTTCTCCACCTTTCCTTCGATTATAAAACTGTAGCCCACTAAGTTCTCGGGATGCGGCATTTGCTCGCCCTCTTCTAAGCCTCCAAAGCGCCTATCCTAATAAATCACCTCTTATGTACCACTTTGCTCTCCCTGACTTCTTCTCTGCACTGACACCTAAAAGAGTGTGGTACGGGAGCGCTTCAGTGCCCCCCTAAAATGTTTCACCGATGAGTTTCACAACTCCTGAAGCCTGCGTGCCCGAGAGTCCATGCCCTGACCAAACAGAAGCCACCACCACAAAGAAGCCTGTGCCCTGCAAGGAAGACTAGCACCCGCTCGCTGCAACTAGAGAAAGCCCTCACTGCACAGCCAAATATTAAATCAATAAGTTCTAAGAAATCACCTACGACTGCAGCAATAAAAGCATATTTATGTTTTGAGCAGGAGTATGGCAACTGATTTCTAGGAAATACTCAGAACATCTGTAGGTGTTGCCTATGTCTAGTAAAATAAATACCTACTATCGCAGATGAGGTTTTTTCCTATTACAGATTGGCAAATATTTTTCAAACATCCACTTGCTGAATTATTCATGATCCTACATTCGTTTGTTCCCCATCTCCAAAAAGATTAGAAAAAGCAATTTGTTAAAGTTGGACAAGTTAATTTCCAGGGCTTTTGATAAATGTTGGTAAACAAAATAATCAAACTTTTGGCACACTTGCAAAAAATAACCTGAAATTTCCAATGAGGTCCGAGCTTCTGGGTTAATATATTAAAGTTTTTCCTGAAAACAAAAGTGTGTATATATTATAAAAAACAAAACCCTTTTCATAGAGACCAACCAATTGGGTACCTGATAGAATATCCTGACAGTCACCCGTTCCCGCCAAAGCTCTAGCTCCTCCCTGATCTATTTGAGAGTTTGCCTCCAGATAGTTGGTGATCTGTCCACCCCACAATCCTCTCCACCACCGTCTCAGACCTCAGGGTGTCTGGCTGGAATCCTGCATCCCATATCCCTGGCCTGAGCTAGAAGGTAAGTCCCATCAAAGGACCAGTTCTCTTCACTGTCTATTTCACTTAAGAAAAATGCAGGCATAACACGTCCACCACAATCTCTCTTGTCTAAGGTAGATATATCTGAAAGGGTCTTTAGCCACAGGGTGAATTTATTTATATATGTATATGTTTTTCTAATTGGAGGACAATTACTTTACAATATTGTGATGGTTTTTGGCATCCATCAACATGAAACAGCCATAGGTATACATATGTCCCCTCCTTCTTACACCCTCTTCCCACAGCCCTCCCCCGTCCATCCCTCTGTGTTATCACAGGGCACTGACTTTGGGTTCCACAAGGTGGATTTTTTCCTTAGCATTCTTTGGTCTTTTTTCCAGCCCATCTTTTCTGTTGAACAGGCATGGATCCAGTCTCTTCAGATAGTCTCAGGGTTGGGGTGCTGAAGAGAAAAACGCCTGAGTTCTGACCTGTTCAGATATCCTTGGCTTCACAAAAGCAAGCCCAGGAGAAATGCCCAGTTTTTATTTTCTTGAAAAGGGAAACTAGAATGTTCCCATCATTTTAAAGTTCCCACTATTTTACTGTTCACAACATTTTAATGTTCCCACCATTTTAAAGTTTCAATTTCCTGAAACCAAGTTAAATGTGTTCCCGTCTTTTAGGTTTCGATTTCTCAAGGAACTAATTAGATGGCATTTGACTCTTTATGGCTGCCTTCCCAACCTCAAGAGAGAGAGAGAAAATAAAGCACTGACTGTTGGTTGTCAGTCAATAGGAAATTGTCTTTTTAATAAGTAAGTGAAAAGTGCATTACTTCTGGCTTGAAACTTAAAACATCTTGGAGAGCAATGCTACAGAGAAATCTGTTTGGATACACATCAAATTATTATTAAGGATTTCACCCTAAGGAATGGAATTGGAAAGGAAGAGGGAGAGAGACGGAAGAAATGTTATTTTGTACACTATGCCTATATTATTTGAGAAATGTTTAATGCAATAGAAAAGAAAACAGTGCTAGAGCCAGAGAATTAAGCAGTACACCTCATTGACTTTCTTACTCAATTTTTCTAGTAGCCTCTATAAGCTCAACAGTTGCCATTGAAACCAGTTGAAATTGTTGCTCGATTTCCTGTTCCTGATTTGACTGTTAGTTTTGCATTGAGTAAGTTTCTCCTACTTGCCATATTGATCTACAACCTCCCCCATAGCTTATGGAAATCAGAGTCCCCTGGGATTCTTTTCTTGGTTTCTTTTGGGTGACCATCCTTATAGATTGCAAATATTGTTACAGTATGAATTTAGCAATCATTCCTAATATTTAGGAAAAGTGTTGTGCACTAGAGGGAATTCAGTTTACGATGTGATGAGCCAGTATTCTGTGACCATCTCAGTCTATCAATAACCAATATAGTTCTTCAGCAATAATCATCAGGAACCTTTGGAAAAAAAATTAAAAGTGATTACTTACAGGCTCTGGAAGTTACGCAACAGACTGGGCTGCACAGCGAGATCAGAAGTAGGAATGAGCACACTGGCCTGGTGATCAGCTCAGCCTTGGGGTGGAAGATGAGGGTTTAGGGTTTGGCAGGTTCCCTATTGGTGAACTTGAAACACGGGGGCGGAATTAAAAGTGCCGGGAGTAGGGGGCGGAGAAAAAAAAACAAAAACAAAACCGGAAACCCAGGGGGAATTCCCTGGCAGTCCAATGGTAGCACTTTCCCTGCTGAGGACACTAGTTCAGTCCCTGGTGTGGAAACTAAAATCCCACAAGCTGCTCGGGCACAGCCCCCAAAGACAAAAAAAGCCTTGCAACCAAAACTGTCAGTAATGAAATCAACAAAGATCTCAAAAACAGAAGAACCTGACTGGCAATGTGCTTATTCAAGATAGTCATCCCTGAAGTAAGGAAAGAAAAAAAAATTTTTCAGCTCTCAGGTTCTACACTACACCAAAATTAGTTCCCAATCTTGGCTACTCATCAGAATCTTTCAGCACATATTTTTTTAAATGCAGATTCCAACAATTTACAAATAAAATATTTTTTTTAATTTTAAAAAGAAAGAGGGGGAAACAAAAAACAAACAAACAAAAAAATAAAGCAGATTCATGGAAAATCTACTAGTAAATCTACAATTTTAAGATCCCCAGGTAATTTTATGGTCTGCAAGGTTCAGAAACTACTGGACTCCCATATTTCCTGTCTCTTGTCACAATCTCTTGGCTCACTATGGATGGTTATTGTCCTAGAAATTCCTAGTGTTATAGACTGCAACAAGAAGCCAGTTGGCACCAAATCTGGTTGAATATGGTGAGCATTATCACTTCATGACATTGCCTACATTGCAGAGGAGGTAATGATCTGATTGTAAAAAACCAGTGCAACCTACCAAGCACCCCAGAAACAGCAAGCATCATTAAAACATGTACCTAAGAAGCATCCAGTGAGAAAAACTCAGCAATGTCCAGGAGATGTCTTAATCGCCATAGGAGCTTGCTTGGTGGCTCAGACGATAAAGAATCCACCTGCAATGCAGGAGACACGGGTTCCATCCCTGGGTTGGGAAGATCCCCTGGAGGAGGAAATGGCAACCCACTCCAGTATTCTTGCCTAGAGAATTCCATGAACAGAGTAGTCTGGTGGACTACAGTTCATGGGGTCACAAAGAGTTGGACACAACTGAGCGACTAACACTTTTCACAGAGGATTTAGCATTGTGCCCGCATTTCATAGTACCTCTGTGTTGAGGCTTGGAGCAGGCTGCCCCACGATATACCAGAATGGTATATTGATTGTTTTGAGTTAAAGTTACTGGAGAAAGAGCTGGTGAGGGAAAGATTGACATTAAAACAATAACACTCTGACCTCCCCCTCACTCCCCCAAAAAGTAGAAAATAAATCACCCATGTGAAAGATCCCCCTATACTAGGAGTATAGACAGTATTCTTATCACTAGATAAGGAATTCAAGGCTAAGAAAGCCAAATAAACAGACTGTCTTCCCTCATGAGTCTACTACCCCAAGCACAAACCCCTTTCTTAAATCTTCATAAATAATTCTGTATCTAAGAATGTTATATGAACAGACTGCTTTGCTCACTTGGTCTGGGTGGGGTTAGGGCATAGGGGTAGAATTTCTGTGACCTCTGTGTATATGAATTAATTTTTTCCTGCTTTTTTTCATTAGAAAATATTTATTTATTTATCTAGCTGTGCAGTGTGTTAGCTGGGCATGCAGGATCTTTTTTTTTTTTAACAGCTGTGCTGGGTCTTCATTGCTTCCTGGGCTTTCCTCTAGTTGTGGCGAGCGGGGGCTACTCTCATCGCGGTGGACAGGCCTCTCATTGCAGTGGCTTCTCGTTGCAGAGCACAGGCTCAGTAATTGTATCACACGGGCATGGTTGTTCCATGGCATGTGGGATCTTCCTGGATCAGGGCTCAAGCTCTTGTCCCCTGCATTCACAGGCGGATTCTTTACCACTGAGCCACCAATGAAGTCCCGGCACGCAGGATCTCTAGTCACAGCATTTGAACTCTTAGTTGCCGCATGAGGGATCTAGTTCCCTGACCTGGCCTTGAACACGGGGCCTTTGCCTTGGGAGGGTAGAGTCTTAGCCACTGGACCACCAAGGAAGTCCCTGTCTTGTTAATTTGTCTTGTGTTAATCTACAGCTAAAATAACTCAAGACAGGTAGCGGGGGGATATTTCCCACTCCCCAACTTCCCTTCCCTTGGAGGAAACTAAGCTTCGGAAAGATTAAGTAACAGTGCCTGATCATATGCCAGGCACTGAAAATTTACTAGTGGTTTAATAGCTACTGCTTGTTGACACTTAGATTGTGTACCAAACACATGGAACACAGCGTCTAAGCATTACAACAACCATTGAGAGATGGATATAAGAATGGTTATTTCCATTTTATATAGGAAAGAGCAGTTAAACCACCCAAATCACATGTGAGCATGGTAGTAGTAGTGAAAGTCACTCAGTCATGTCTGACTCTTGTGACCCCATGGACTGTAGCCCGCCAGGCTCCTCTGTCCATGGGATTCTCCAGGCAAGAATACTGGAGTGGGTTACCATTTCCTTCTCCAGGGGATCTTCCTGACCCAGGAATCAAACCCAAGTCTCCTGCATTGCAGGCAAGTTCTTTACCAACTGAGCTATGAGAGAAGCCTGAGATTTGTCGAATTTGGCTTTGAAACCCACACAAATACACGGGCACCTCCTCAAAGCTCAGTTTGATGGACGTAATGGTCATTCCTGGGTAGCACTTTAAGAAATGGGTGAGTGTTCTTCCTGTAATCCAATCACAGTTTCCACCCATTTCAACATTCAACACGTTTCCTGAATGATTTCCAAATTCCCCAGAGCTGAAATGGGCCTAGGGTCTGGAATTTTAACAACCACACCAGGTGGTTCCTCATGGGAAAATTTGGACAACACTGTTTCACTATCTCTGGATCAACAAAGGTTTGTTTTACAGACCTCTTGAGCTATGTGCCTGCCAACAGCCACCCTTCGGGGAAGGCACAAGCCCCAGTGCCAGCTTCTCACAGTGACCTGGGAGGAAATGAGGGAAGAAGAATGCTTCTGTCCTGATCGTGTTCCTCTGTTCTCAGTTCCCTAAAATGCCTACCCTCCACCCCCAGCTCCATATTTTATGGAGTTTGGGAAAGAGCTTCTTTTTGTTGAGGTCGTTTTGCTTTACTTGATAAGATGTTTTCATTTATTTATAAATAAAGAATAAACATTTATTTATTTATTTGCTCTGGGCTTTCTCCAGCTGCGGTGAGTAGGGGCTACTCTTCCTTGCAGTGTGCAGGCTTCTCGTTGCTGTGTCTTCTCTTGCTGTGGAGCACAGGCTCTAGCACAGGCTTCAGCAGTTCTGAGGCATGGGCTTCGTTGCTCTGAGGCCTGAGAAATCTTCCTGGGCCAAGACTGAATCCATGTCCCCTGCATTGGTAGGTGGATCCTTATCCAGGGAAGTCCTGGTGAGGAGTTCCTGTATTTTTTACATCATCTTCTTCTTCTGCAGGGGTAAATTCAGGCAGGTTTGGCCAAGGAATCAACTGGGACATCAGAGACTCTGCTACACCAAGAGTTGCTCCTCCCTAGGCTGTTAATGTGGACAAGGTCTCAGTGGGAGACTGCAGAGTAGAAAGAGGTCTCCAGAACAACCAGCCCCAACGGGATGCAAGATGCAGTGTATACTATGATTACAACTCTGCTGAACTATATCTGCCAATGGATTAACACTGGAAATGAATAAGCAAAAATGAAAGCAATGTGTGATAACAGTGGTTAGAACAGAGATGAGTTTTCTTTTGTTATTCTCTGCTTTTCAATCTTTCTGTAATGTCATTAGAGAGGGCTTCCCAGATGACATTAAAGGTAAAGAACCTGCCTGCCAATGCAGGAGACAAAAAAGAGGTGGGTTCAATCCCTGGACAGAGGAGCCTGGCAGCTACAGCCGATAGGGTCATCCAGAGTCAGACATAACTGAAGAGACTTAACACGCACGCACACATGCATGCAGGATATATATGGGGCTTCCCAGGCAGTGCAGTGGTAAAAGGATCCGCCTGCCAACGCAGGAGACACATGAGACACGGCTTCAATCCCTGGGTTGGGAAGAGCCCCTGGAGGAGGAAATGGCAACCCATGCCAGTATTCCTGCCTGAAAATTTGTATGGACAGAGGAGCCTGGCAGGATACAGCCCATGGAGTCACAAAGAGCCGACATGACTGAGCACGCGAGCACATCATCTGGAGATATATATATATATATATATATTCCTTCCCCCTCCCCCCTGATCAAGGGACTTTGAAAGAAGAAGGACTGGAATTTTACATAAAGTCACCAGGAAGCTCCTCCAAGTTTGCAGTCTGAGAAGTCAAGATGCAGCAGTCTTAGAGCGGATTTGCCAGCTCATGTTAGGAGTCCCTGATCTTGGACAGATCAGGAATATGACTGAGTCTGATCCTGAGCTTTGCAGAAAAAGAAATTCAGATTTCTCCAGAATGAACAGGAGGCTCTGGGAGAACTAACAAATACTGAGTATAGGAAACAGTAGAGACTCCTCAGCTGTTTCCACTTTCAGTGGAGGCCAGTGCTTTCTAGAGGTGACAGCTTGACAGAGGATCCTGATAGCAAACTTGAGTATTCTCACCTCTGGGGAGTGTCTTCAGAGTATTTCTATGCTCTCAGAGTTGAAATGACTAAATCAAGGATTCTCTTTAAATGCTCTATTTATCTAATTTGGATACCTTGACATGTGTCTTTAAGAAAATTAAATTCTCTGTGCCTCAGTTGTACCATCTATGAAATTAGAATAATGTGTGTATGATATACTTCATAGAGTTGTCACAATGTATGCCAAGCCTTAGCAAATAATAGCTGGTTGTATCAATAATAACATCTCAGTAAATAGTAACAAACGGTTATTGTAAATCTTATGCTTATTTCAAATTGAAGCCTCTTGAAGATAATTTGATGTTGAACCTCTCCAAAACCCTGGGCCAAACTGGGGCAGCTCAGCTTCATAGGAACTCTAGTTTACCTCTCTACCCTTCGTCTTTCCTTACATGAGTTTCTCCTGAGTCTCTCTTCAAAAAAAAAAAAAAAAAAATTCCTATCTGGAATTCCCTGGCAGTCCAGTGGTTAGGATTCCATTGCAGGTGACATGAATGTGATCCCTGGTCAGGGAACTAAGATCCCACAAGCCACAGAGCATGGCCAAAAAAATTTTTTTAAGAGTTCTATTGATGTTTAGAGGTATTTTGTCTTTTCTTTTCTCTGGGATAGTACCCAACATCAATTTCAAGTCACCAGAATTTTTTTTATTTATATATTAATGTTAAGGTTGCATAATTCATATTCCTATCTGTAATTCTCCAGGTTAGGTTCTTCCTCTGAGGTTCTGGGTTAGGGTGATGGATCCTGGTTTTACTCTACATACAGTCAGCATAATCTGAGCCACCTGTTTCTGAGATGCCAATGCCTCTTTTGTCATCAAAACCTGATGTCAGCATTTTGTTCTCTTACTTAAGGCAACAGATCTGTATGTGTTTACGTACAATGATCCGGGGATTTTCTAAGCACTCACCAGCTTCCCCAGTGGCTCAGATGGTAAAGAATCAGCCTGCAATGCAGGAGACCTGGGTTCAATCCCTGGGTTGGAAAGACCCCCTAGAGAAGGCAACCTGTTCCAGCATTCTTGCCTGGAGAGTTCCATGGACAAAGGAACCTGGTGGGCTATAGTCCATGGGGCCACAAAGAGTTGGACATGACTGAGCAACCATAACACTTTCACTTCACTTTGACTTAAGCACTGTCCATCAGAACCAGTATGAATAAAGCAAATCTTCTATCGAGGTCTTTTTGATCCAGTCATCTCATATCTGGGGACCCACACATATACCAAGGAAAGAAAAAGGTCATATGCCTGAGTAGAATATATGCCTGGCTTGATTTTAAAGTGTAAAACTGCTAGTCACCCAAATCATTGCTACTGCTGCTGCTAAGTCGCTTCAGTCGTGTCCGACTCTGCGACCCCATAGACGGCAGCCCACCAGGTTCCGCCGTCCCTGGGATTCTCCAGGCCAGAACACTGGAGTGGGTTGCCGTTTCCTTCTCCAATGCATGAAAGTGAAAAGGGAAAATGAAGTCGCTCAGTCGTGTCCGACTCTTTGCGACCCCATGGACATGCAGCCTACCAGGCTCCTCCGTCCATGGGATTTTTCCAGGCAAGAGTACTGGAGTGGGTTGCCATTGCCTTCTCCTGCTGCCAAGCAAACAAACTTAGAACATCAGTCATACAGGAAATCTTTACTTCTTCTGCATTTGCAGGTCAGCTGGATTTTGGCTGATCCAGGCCAGATCGGTGGAACTTGGCTGATCAGTTGAGTTGACATCGCTCAATCCTTTGTGACTGGTGGGCTGCTCAAGACATCGTCTTTACAAGATGGTAGCAGAAGCTCAGGAAAGCAGACCTAATGCTGAAATGGGTAAAGCCTCTGTACACGTCACAACTACTAACATTTCTTTGGCTGAATAAAGTCCTATGGACAAGTCCACATCAGGGGGGTAAAAAATACACTCCATCTCTAACGTCAGGAACTACAAGCGGTGTAGATCTAGGGGGTGAGAAAGTCTTGAGAAGAAGAATACGGGCTACAACAGTGCCTCACAAAAAGGTTACATGGAAAGCACACACACACATGATATGAAGCTGATTGTCCAATTTCATAGTAACTATATAAAAATATTTTTTGCAAGTCAACAAAGAATAGAAATACATAAGCAAAGTTGAAAAAAAATTTTGCCTGGATAACAAATTGATAAGACCTTTTTATTTTGCATTTCTCCAGTTCTCAAACTTATATAATAGAATTATCTTACCTTTTTTTTTAATTGGAGTATACTTGATTTGCAATGTGTGTTAGTTACTTTTCTTTATTAAAGTAAGTTTTAGAAGCTTCTCACAGCAGGCATGTTATCTCACCAAATGAACTGTTTTATCTATTATATTAAGGGTCTGTAGAAAAATGTAGCCTTCTAAGTACATTCAAGTTAGCCATTTGTTCTTAGTCCCCACCAGTTCCTAATCTCAAACTCAAATCTAACAAACTTCCATCAACATGGACCTTTGCCTAAAAACAGTTTAAATTCCTTTATTCTCTTATTCCTTGTTATGACAGTGTGAATTATTCTCTGCACTGACCTCTTTGAGGTCTCCAAAATCAGACATTCATTCCATTGACTAGAAGCATTGTTCTGGTAGATTCTGATTTTCTGAAAGGAGCAAGTCCATTCAATAAATAAGCATGGAGCACCTGTCATGTTCAAGGCACCCTACTAGTTACTTTTAGGGAACTAAAGATGTGTAAGTGCCATCCTTACTCTCAGGGGTCTCACAATCTAATGGGAAGAGAAAAGTGTACACATACATTTGAGGACAGAAAGAGCAGACTAGAAGAAGAAAGAGTTCATGAGTTCTCAACCCTGGAGCCATAGTGGAATCATTTGGACAACTTTTAATAAGTGCCCAAGCCCATGCCTGGAGATGCTGATTTAATTGGTCTGATGTCTGACTTCATGACTGTTTTGGTTAATTTTTAACATTTATTTATTTTCACTTTCTTATTTATTTGGCTGCACCTTGTCTCACATGTGGCATGCAGTGCCTTTAGCTGCAGCATGTGAACTCTTAGTTCATGTAGGATCTAGTTCCCTGACCAGGGATGATCGAACCTGGGCTCCCTGCATTGGGAGCACTTGAGTCTTATCCACTGGACCACCAGGAAGTACCTGGTATTTTTTAAAATTCCTCAGAGGGTTGTAAAGAGCAGCCAAGGTTGAGAACCCCTGGATTAGGCCTTCTACTTTAAGTTTGACTGAACTCTCTGCATAATACTGACAAAGACTCTCAAATGCAATCCTTAAGGCAATTAATTCTTTTTAAAAAATAATTTTAATCAAAAATTATACAATGTATGCAAATAGTTCAAAGTCAAAAAAGGCAAATGGCCCTGAGGCTTGTGACTAAAATTCAGCAGTCCCCTGTTCTCTCCATCCCCCGATTCTTCCTCCATTTTTGACTCTTTAAATTACCTGTAGAGAATTCACACATCTTCAATTCTCCAAATGTTAACACACTGGTATCTCTTGCTTCATCAAAAAAGAATTTACTAGGATTTCCCTGGTGGTTCAGTAGTTAAGAACCTGCCTTTCAGGAAATGTGGGTTCGATCCCTGGTCTGGGAACTAAGTTCCCACATCCTTGGGAGCAACTAAGCCTTCACCCCACAACTACTGAGCCCGTGGGCCAACTAGAGAGTCCAGTGAGCTGTAATGAAGGATTCCGCATGACGCAACTAAGAACCGATGCAGCCAAAAATAAACCCAAAAAACGAAAACAGGAAGCTAATTAATTGTGGAATTTTTTTTCCCACCTAAAACTACCCTGAAGCCCCCAAGGAAAGGCAAACAGAAGTAGGTAGTTGGAGCAACAGGAGGCAGAGGAAGGTTCTTCTGTTCAATCCAGGAAAAGGACAGCTGAAGTCAGGTTCAGACTGGCTGACTTGGTGACCCACGCAGTTCAGAGAGGCAGCTGAGAGCACTTTTCTAAGCCCCACCCACCTGTTCTCCCACCTCTTGGAAAGCTGATGGGCTTTATCTTAAATGATGGCCAAAAGCATGTATCCACACTTTCTCCTGGATTTATGCTTGGAGGGCACCCTACTCCACCTCCAAAAGAAGCCAGTGAGGCGGGCGTATGTTAGAAACACGGGGAGATGGACTTATAACAAAGGATACACTGGAAAAGTAAGTTAGAGTGTTATCCTGGGAAGCCCTGAAAATTAGTTTGGCTTGAAGACTTCACGGACTCCCTGGAGATACATTAGCAGGGATGTCACAAAGTCAGTTCTATATTTGAGGAACACCTCTGTGGCTGGACAAGATGAAGGCTGGATTGGATTAGAAAACCCAGAGGCAAGGGACCCATCATAAGTCCCAGGGAAGAGGTGGAGAGGAGTGGGAAAGACCAGTGACACCGCAAATAGACTGGGTGGCCCAGTGCCAGGAGACAGTTCTGTGGCTCCAGGCAATCCTGAGTGAGCCTTGATGTCCTTCGCTTATGACACATGAAAGGGCGAAGCTGCCACCTTCTGGGGGGCAGGGAGACTCTGCTCTCTGTCCCTTACTATACTGTTTGAAATAATTTTCAGAAGGTTGCCCTCTTTTCATAAAACAGGTAGAGGTGTTTGATGGCTTTCGAGGCAAAACAGAGCTTATGAACTTCCTCTGACAGGGCGTACTCCGGACTGAGCCCAAACACAATATTCCTCTCCAGGCCTGAAAACTGCTGAATGCTGTCTAAAACAATGTGACCGTCCAGAACACCAGAGGCCTGGCTGAACACAACCTTTGTGGCTCCGCAGGTCTCAAATAATTCCATTGCTCTTAGCAGTGCAGGCTCATAGCGGCCTCGGTCCTCCGCTCTCCTGCACAGAATTGCTATGTCTCCAGGCAGATAGCCACACTGAAACAGGTGGTGACATCTTTCTGCCACGTGTCTCGCGATTTCTTCTGTGGTCAGGTTGGTCTCTGTCTCACACACCCCAGGCAGAGCCTGGGCACGGATTGCTTCCTCATACGAAGCTTCCCTGAATGACGCCAGTGTGTCTGGAGACACGCTGGGGTGAGGATTTTCCTTGATCCTCTTCATTTCTTCTTTCATGAGCATCGCTATTTCCAGAGCACAGTGGATCCCGCGGGTGATTGTTTTCCGAGGAAACTGAGCAGATGGAGGGGGGAGGCCATTGCCGTCTCCATGATGGACTTGGAAAGGGTCCAGAAAAAGCCAGAGAATCCCGTGGTGTGGGTTTTCAATTCCAGCAGCCCTCACCTTTGGGTGGGTGATGCTCTTGGCCTTCATGTACCAGTCACCATATTTACTGCAGAAATGCTCAGTTTCATCCATCACTATGTGCTTGATCTTTGGGAACTCCCCTCCCATAAAGGTTTTCCGGGTCACAGCTCGGCAGGTTGTTCGCTGTCTGTAAGGATTAAGGAGAGAATAGGGCTTCAGGCATACAAATAAAAGGAACACCATGCATTTATGACTCTCTGGATTGGCATTAGAGACTGGTTCTCATCCGGAGGCTGATTCACTGATTCAGTAGTGTCCTGAATACTACAAAAATGCTCTTCTTACAAGGTTCCTGACATTTGTTGTCTAAGTCAGGCTTCCCAGGTGGCGCTAGTGGTAAAGAACCTGCCTGCCAATACAGGAGATGTAAGAGATGGAGGTTCCATCCCTGGGTCAGGAAATATCCCCTGGAGGAGGGCATGGAAATCCCCTCCAGTATTCTTGCCTGGAGAATCTTTTGGACAGAGGAGCCTAGTGGGCTATAGTCCATAGGGTCTCCTGGAGTTGGGCACGACTGAAGTGACTTAGCATGCATGCACAGTCACTAAGTCAGGTCCAACTCTTTTGCGACCCCATGGACTATAGCCTGCTGGGCTCCTCTGTCCATGGGATTTCCAGGCAAGAATACTGGACTGGGTTGCCATTTCCTTTTTCAGGGGATCTTCCTGACCCAGGAGTCAAACTCGTGTCTCCTGCTTGGCAGACCGATTCTTTACCACTGAGCCACCTAGGAATTCCTCCTGACAGAACACATAATTACAAACCCTAATCTTTGGAATTAGTAAGTTAAATCAGCATGTGAGACTTTTAAAGTGAACTCAGGTAGAAGATTTTGTTTTTTCTACTATGGGCCATTTCTACTGCTTAATAATCCTTAAAGATAAATTCCTTATATCTAAGGGAAATCTCAAAGTGAATTTACACTTGTTACTACTATGTCTTTACTTTCTTTTTTAGAGCTGGTAAGCAGTCACCTAGAGGCATATCATAATTTTCATATGAAAAAGAAATATGGGCTCCTATAAGTTCCTCTAAAGAAAATCCTCATTCCCCACTTATTTTTAGTACAAAACCAGAAGCCTCTCTAGATTTTGGTTAGGAAAGCATCTAGAGGTTGCTGAGTTCCATGACATGTCAGGATGTCAGGTAGGGTACCAAGTGTACAGGGCTATGCCTCTATGGAGCTACCATCCTACTTACTTAGCTCAATTTTCATTTATAGTCTATTTTAGCATATAAACAGATATACATGCATACACATACTTAAAATGTTTTAGGTGTTTATTGCCTCCTCTAATTTAGATTCAAGTCATATCACCTATCCCTACAGATCTCCTGATTTTGCATATGCAGTCCCTGGGGCTTTAATCCCTTTGTCCAGAATCACAAACCCCTAGTCACAACCATTCAAGTTCTTTTCTTCTGGTTTGGACAGTGTAGACTTCTTGAAGAAAAGCGTTGATTCTTAGCCATCTCTGTATTCCCCTCACATTGTGCTCATAGATATTTGTTGACTTTAACTTGGCTTTTGACTGGGGTTCTCTTAAAACTTATCTATAAAGCATAAGAAAGAACACAGCTTCAGCACAGTCTACAAGATCCTTCATTATCTGGCGTCTGCTTCCTTTCCAGCTTCATCATTTGTCACACACCCACAGCTCCTCACTGCTCCAGGCAGACCTACCATTCTGATTCATCTCCATGCCTTTCTACTTGCTGTGAAGCTGCTGTTGCTGCAGCTGCTAAGTCGCTTCAGTCGTGTCCGACTCTGTGCGACCCCACAGATGGCAGCCCACCAGGCTCCCCCGTCCCTGGGGTTCTCCAGGCAAGAACACTGGAGTGGGTTGTCGTTTCCTTCTCCAATGCATGAAAATGGAAAGTGAAAGTGAAGCCGCTCAGCCGTGCCCGACTCTTCATGATCCCATGGACTGCAGCCTACCAGGCTCCTCCGTCCATGGGATTCTCCAGGCAAGAACACTGGAGTGGGTTGCTGTTGCCTTCTCCAACTTGCTGTAAAGAGCCTCCATTTAATGCATTTCTTCTACTGACTTCTTAAGAAAGAAGTCAGCATGTCCTTCATTGGAGAGTATTTGCTGACCAAACTACAGCCTGTTAAGTTTAAGCACATCTTTACTATCATACTAATTACACAACATTCCCATTTCTTATTTTCCTTTGTCTCTCTTACATGGCTTTATGGCAAGGTCTTCAACACATTTTCCTCCTCCAACACTAAAGGTACCCTACATCGAGCATATAAATGGTGCTCAAAAAAGATTAGCTTGATAAATAAGTCAAGCAAACCAAAAACTAAAAGCCCTCATTTGCTGGATTGAATAACAGCCAATTTCTTTTATTAAACTGAAAGCTAAAGATTTAAATCAGAAGCAAATGTGCATGGTTGAATCAGAATAAGTCAAACACATAAAAATATTTTATAAATGAAATCAAACGGTATTTAAAATCAAGTTTGTGTTAGGTAGAATGTCTAATTGACTGAAATACCCTATGAAAGCATGTAAATACCCTATTAAAACATTAAATATCAAGCAAAAACCATATGTGAAACAAGATGGATTCGTTTCAGCCTTTCTTAAGTTTAAAGCCATAGACGGTGGGGAAAAATGTTTCTAGTTCTATAAATTGAAAGTTATGCCTATGTGGCTAATTAATAATGAGATGTTTAACCGTGAACACTGCGAAGTGCTCTTGTCTAGCTCAGCTGCTTGATCACTTGCAACTGTATGCATAGTTTGGGCTCTTGCCTGCATGCATCAAAATCATTGCATAATCTTACAGCAAAGACACAGATTACTGGTGCAATGCTGTTGAAAGACTGACTAAATACATTTATGGTGTTTAATTAGTGAAACTCTTACGTCACAAAATCCTTTAAGACGTCACTTTCGCAAACATAGAGGATCTCCTTGGGCTTGCAGTGGAACAAGTCCTTAATTTTCTCCATGATCTTCATGGCCAGCACTGTCTTTCTGGTTCCTGGAAAGCAGTGGATGAACAGTTCTCGTGTCTCCTGAAGGCTCTGTGAAAGCAACTCACACTGCTCCACTACGAGCAAATTGGAAAATTCACAGCCCAGTTGGTCACTCAGAAGGGATCGAGAGCAGAGAGAGACCACAATAAGTGCCTGCAACAATTTTTCCATTTCGTCCTCATCGGCAAGCCTGTAGGGTCGGGGATAACACAAAGCGATTTCACTGGGTTTGCGCTGTGTGCCAGGCAGGTACACCAGCCTCGGAATGACACACACTTTCCCCGTGTAACCACCAACAGTTCCCAGTCTCTGCTTTAACTGACGGGCAGTGTTCTGGGCATACAAAAGCCCCCCAGTCCACGTGGGGTCTGTTAAGACTGTATAGAGTACTGGGGGGCTATTCACCGCTATTAGGAGAGCATCACAGAGGACATACTGCTCCTTCCTTAAGCCGACATCACTAGCCCAGCTTCTGGAAACTATCACAAACCCCTGAGAACAAGGATATATCTGTGTCTTCATTAATTCCTCCAGTCCTTTATGATCTGAGAAGAGCTTCTTACAGAGGGATTCTGGTTTAAATTGAATCTTTTCCCGTGTCACTGAAAATTCAAGGAATAGAGGTTACTAAGATTTATAAAAGGATATTTAAGTATTCCCGCGACCTCATAACGAAATAAGCCTAGCCACGGAACTGTGGCTAAGATAAGTTTCCTTATCTGCAAATAAAACACCTCCTCTTCACAGGCCAGGGCTGTGAGGTCCCTTTTTCTGACAGCTCTCATGCAGGCAACAGAGTCAGACACGACTGAAGTGACTTAGCATGTATGCATGCATTGGATAAGGAAATGGCAACCCACTCCAGTGTTCTTGCCTGGAGAATCCCAGGGACAGAGGAGCCTGGTGGGCTGCCGTCTATGGGGTCGCACGGAGTCGGACACGAGTGAAGCGACTCAGCAGCAGCATGCAGGGAAGGGCAACCAGGGAGGGGTCTTCACAGAACAGCCTTCTAACACTCTGTCCTCAGCCCTAAGTGACCCAGTAACTCTAGAAACGTACTTCTTTTAAGGGTGTGTGTGTGAGAGAGAGAGAGAACAAAAAGCTGATGCTTTGGGGAAACTAAGAACTTTGCTTTCGCAACAGTGATTCTTAACCTGTGGCAAGTTTGCCCCCAGTGGGGTTATTTGGGACTGTCTGGAAATGGTTTGACTTTTTGGAGCTGGAGAGGTGCTACCGCCATCTAGTGGCTAGAGGCCAGGAATGCTGCTAAACGTCCTGCAATTCTCAGGGCTGCGGCTGATGCTGCTAAGTCACGTCTGTCGGGTCCGACTCTGTGCGACCCCATAGACGGCAGCCCACCAGGGTCCTCTGTCCCTGGGATTCTCCAGGCAAGAACACTGGAGTGGGTTGCCATTTCCTCTCCAATGCATGAGAGTGAAAAGTGAAAGTGAAGTCGCTCAGTCGTGTCCAACTCAGCGATCCCAGGGACTGCAGCCCACCAGGCTCCTCCATCCATGGGATTTTCCAGGCAAGAGTACTGGAGTGGGGTGCCATTGCCTTCTCGGAATTCTGAGGGCAGCCTCCCTCAAACCATATGTAAAATAGAGAGCCAGCGGGAATTTGCTGAGGGACGCAGAGAGCTCAAACCCAGAGCTCTGTGACAACCTAGAGGGGTGGGATGGGGTAAGAGGTGGGAGGGAGTTTCAAGAGGGAGGGGACATGTGTGCACCTAAGGCTGATTCATGCTCATATATGGCAGAAACTAACACAATATTGTAAAGCAATTATCCTCCAATTAAAATATTAATGAAAAAAAAGAATTATCGAATCCAAATGTCAACAGGGTCGAGATTGAGAAACTCTGCCTTAGACTCTGCCTGGACTTTCGCCTGGAAGCATCCAGGTGACCCCATGGCTCACTTCCTTCTGCCTTGGAAAGCCAGGGGGAGCAGTTCTCTTAAATTTATTCTCTCATATTCGGAGGGGAAAAAAAAAAAAAAGCTACTGTGACTGGAAGCCCAAAGGTACACAGAAGTATAGGGTGGTTTTAATGACTGCAAACAAGAGTCCCCCATGTGTATTAATTCAGGACCATTGTGTCCGCTGAGCCCTACACCTGACCTTCTCCAAGGAGGAAGTCTGGGGTGAATTGCTACCAACCACCCCCCACCGGTGACTTAATTTTAGGAAATAAATAGTCCCCTCAGCTGAAATCAAGAAGGAATACCTGGAAACAGGTGCTGTTGGAGAGCCTTCTTAAATTCTAAGACTTTGATGGGATATGACAGGCTTCTTAGCGTAGATGAAGCTGATGAAATCGGGTGAAGGCTGTGGTCAGCCTCCAACTTGGAAGGAGCTAAAAAAAAAAAAACACCCACAAAGCATCATTTTAGATGATAAAGAACTTCTCTATTGCTCTTCCTACGGTTGACGTATGACATGTGTCATGCCTGGGCTGCCCTCTTTCTACGCTGCCAACAGTTCATGCATGTTAGGAAGGAGGCCTGGGACTCCTGCAGGGCCATGCGTCTTCTAAGGCACCTGTGATTCATCTCAGGCAAGTCATTTCTCCTCTCTCCTGAAAGGGTGAGCAGGTGGTCCCTGCGGTTCCTTCCAATTCTAACATTCTGGTTCCAGGTCACCCCTAAAGAGAAAAGTCTTCTAGTAGTGGTGATGGTGGAATGGCAGAAAAAGTAAGCATAGGATCTCCTTGGTAGTCCACTGGTTAGGACTCTGCGCCTCCAATGCTGGGGATATGGGTTTGATCCCTGGCTGGGGAACTAAGGTCCAATAAGGGAACTAAGGTCCAGCATGCCTAAAAAAAATTTTTTAAGTAAGCACCATAATTTTTTTTATATTGTGATAGTTGTTAAAGGTCTCTCCCAACCCCCACCACGTTTAGATGAAGAATAAGAAGAGGTAGAATCTCTAGTTTGGTATGTGTGTGTGATGTAAACTCTAATTTCAGACAAGAGAAAGCATAATCCAATGAAATCACTCAAGTCTTGATCCAAGCTTCTTTTCACCAAATCTGGAACTTACTGACCCTGGAGGCAAACCAATAAACTTCATTCAGCCTGTAAGTCTTTTATGGGCTGAACTGAAATCACCAGGGCTGATGTTTAGCAAAATTGAAAGGAAGTGAATCCTCCTCCCACACCCCCAACCCCTCCCCAGGACCAACCTCCTTTTGCATAAGTTTTTAGTTTTTCTCCACTTGGTGGTGCCCCCAGCCCTGAGAGTGGCTCTGAGTATGGGCTCCTAATGTTACTGAAGCAATTCAAATTTGTCAACAAGTTTCCCTTGAAAGAATTAGTGGAGAGCCATTCTTAAACAGTGTTTCTCTAAAAATCACCTTTAGAGAGACTGTAGATGAATGTTTTAGAGTAGGAATATCAGCCTGCAAATTTGTTTCTGCAGACCTTTACAGTGTATAAAAATGAGACCTAGAAGGACACATCAATTGGTAAACTGCTTGTGATTATGAATGATTTTGGTTTTTGCTTCTTGTATTTTTTGGTTTCCTATTATGCACATGTTAACTTTTAAGAAATGAATGTTATTTTAAAAAGCTTAAAGGAAAAATAAAAAAGGAACTTTCACAAATTCATGGCTGATGGCCTACAGGCTTTTCTTGACTTCACGCAGTTCATATTCTGAATCTTTGGAACTAAAAATATAGAAAATCACCCTTTAATAGGAGAAGATTTGTAAGCAAAAGCAGATTTATGTTCTTTTTTTTCTCGTCGTTTAGTCGCTAAGTTATTTCCAACTCTTCTGCCACCCCATGGCATGGATGGTAGCCCGCCAGGCTCCTCTGTCCATGGGATTCCCAGGCAAAAATACCGGAGTGGGTTGCCATTTCCTTCTCCAGGGGGTCTTCCCAACCCAGGGATCGAACCTGCGTCTCCTGCATTGGCAGGCGGATTCTTTATGGCTGATGCACCAGGGAAGCCCCATTCTTTAACTGGCCAAATAACCAAATGAAGACAGAAATTTCTGCCTCCTGAATGAACAATGGCTTCTCTCTGCTTTACCTGGTTGAATATCTAGCATCATGGTTACCCACTGCTCAGCAGACAGCCTCGTGACAGAATTGTCCCTGATGATCCAGGAATCGGGGGCTTCTGTGAATACTACACAGCAGAAGGGCTCCACGTGGACCACACAGACATGACCGTACAGGACATCTTTTTGGTATACATTTAAGATTTTGGTAGTGAAGTTCACCTTTGGCTTCTCACAGCAGAAGTGGAATGTAGGCAATTTTTCTATGCAGTTTTCTATTTCTTTTTTTAGTAAGTCAGGGTTCACTTTTTCTCCCTGACAGCCGAACACTTCTTTGCTCTTATCATCCACCCCGATAATTAGGTATCCCCCGTGGGTGTTGGCAAATGCAGAGACATAATGAGGCAGCATTTCTTTAGTCCGAGGAATGATCTTTTTGGTGGTGAACCTTTTAAACTCGACGTGTGTGGACTCAGTGAAGTTGAGTTTCTCCTTATACACGAGCTTATCCTTTTTAACAAATTCTGAGGCGCTTATCCTCATGTCTTCCTCTTCCTGCATGTATCTATCCAGAGCTTTCTGAGAATGTAGCTCCTGCATCTTTGATCTTCCTCTCTGGGTTCTAGACTGTTTTTCTCGGAGGAGCTCCAGGGCGCTGTGGGCACTCAAGTTGATGGTGGAAGTCACAGCTCTCTGATATAAATTGGAGCGCAAGCTGCAGATCCTTAGGCTGAAAACATCTGGGTTCCATGACTTCACAAAAATCATAAGATTGTGTCCCTGCTGCACGTAGTCAAGGTATTTCTGTGAGCCTGAAGGGAGGAGCTTCTGAAAAGAAGTTTCCAGATCATGTCCCAGGCCGTGGCATCGGTAACTGTAAGTCTTATCCTCAATCTCCGCTTTGATCACACCCCCTCCGGAATTTAACAGTGCACACGTCGCTTGGATGATTCTAGAATTCTCAGTTCTTTTCAAATAGCTATTGGTCATCCTCTTCCTGTTTTCCTCTCCGAAAGTGACTCTGCCCACTTCTACAGTTATCTCAGGATAAAGCATTTCCGTCTCCATCTTAAGGCTTTCCATCTCAGCAGCCCTTCTGCACCACAAGCAATGACAGAAAGAGGTTCCAATAAATAATTAGGACAGAAGTGTTGTTTCAATATTAGCATGAATTCTGGAGATTATAAAATTTTCTTCGAAGCTGTAAATTATTGGAGATAGATTTTAGTATTGGAAATCATCTTTGATATCACAACTTTTTTTAATTGGAGTATAATTGCTTTACAATGTTTACTTTCTGCTATACAACCATGTGAATCAGCTACATGTATACATATATTCCCTCACTCTTGAGCCTCCTTCCCATCCCCCTATCCCACCCTTCTAGGTCAGATTTCACTGTTTTCTCCCAACTTTGTCAAGACCTTAGGCTTCCCAGCATGAATGCGCATAAACTAAATGCTTAATATTCAACCATAAAGGAAAAAATTGTATTGCTGAAAATTTTAGCTATTTTTCATTTAAAATAAGGAAGCATCAATTGTGAGCCCAGATATAAAGGGCATGGGTTGTTACTGGAACCAAACAAATTTTATAGAAGTGGTTGCCATCAGAAAATGCTCTTATTTACAATCCAAAGGGGAAAGAAGACAATAGAGAACCAAGAGAGTATAGCTTTGAAGTATATGTGATATACAAGATCTAGTCATAAAAACAAACATAAAACTTGGTATTCTCTATGTGCTATTTTATACATTTAAAAAAGCTTTATTCTACTCCTGAAAGAATGCCGACTGACACCAAATGCAGAAATCTTTCAAGCTCTTCAGACATTCTTCTAAAAGTACATTTCTTATACAGTGTGATGTAGGAACAGTTTTCCATGCTTCCTAATAGTTCTGCCTGTGGGAACCTCTGAGACCTGGGCATGGACATAAGCCTTTGAGACATAGTTACCAAATTGTGGCCAACCTCTTTTTGCTTCCCAGACCAGAAAACAGCCACCTAAGTTGAAGCTAGCACCCCAGAAGCAGATGTTACAGAAGTGTCCCCTCCTTTGTTTTTGTTAATTGCAAAATCAAATATTTACTAACCCAAACCAAAATTCTTCCTCTAGAAGAAGAGAGCCCAGTTTTTTCCCCCCTGTGTGATCTCTGCTAAGCAGAGGCCACGTGGGTGGTGTTTATATCCACCAAGAGGGAAAGAAAGCAGGCATCCAGCAGGCTTGGTCCCCTCCTCTGCCATTAGTTTACTCCTGGTTGCTTTCTCACTTCCTCCAAGCAAACCAGAATCAACCCGATCAATTGTTCTTTTCATAGGTGAGCATCTCCTATACACAAATGTAAATGTCTGGCTCTTAGAGAAATTTCCAGTAAGATTCTATTCATATCATAGAATCACAGAAGTGTTGGAAGGGACTTTAAAGATGATTTTACCCATCAATCTGGTTCTTAAATACTCTATAATATTCACAACTCCCAACAAATTGCTTTCCAGTAATTGAACACCTCCAATAACACAACTCATTGTCTCTCAAATTAGTCCCCTTCTATTTTCTGACAGCTCTGTTATATATAGCTTGCTTATTTTTAGCTATAATCTGTCTTCCTATAACTTCCACATGCTGGGACTAAAACAAATCTAATTGCTTTTAAACTAGAAGAACTGTACTCTCACTGATGTTACTTGAATGCTGATAACAACCCTGATAGATACAAAGTAGTCTGAGAGTCTAGCTCCAGATGAACATCTATCTGCTCCACATGTCCCCAGATTTCTCACTCATTTTCCTTTACAAGATTCTCCTGAGCTATAATTTTATTAAGTTCTTTATGCCTTCAGACATAAGCTGAGATGGGATGGATGAGATTAAAAAAAAATTTTTTTTTACCTGATGCCCTTGCTTTTCCTCTTGTTGTTTCAGTTCCACATCTGGGTTTGGTCTGAATGTTTGCCTTCTCTCACAGCCCCTGTTGCCTTCTGATATCAGCCTGGGAGGAGCAAGAACTCTGCCAGACTCCCCAAGACTTCGTAACACTGACCCACTGAGCAAGGCTGATAAGCAGTCAAGAAAAGTTCATGACAGGGCAGATTGGCGGGCCACAGTCTGACCTCTGGGAGTAAATGAAGGAGTAATGGGAAAATTCAGGGGTGTTCAAGTGCAGGGCCAAAGCTAAAGCTTCCCACCTCTGAAAGGCTGAACGTCTTTTTTCATGCATCCTACAAGCAGCTTCTGTCATAGTTAATTTCATTTCAAAGCTCTATATTTGTTTTAAATTAAGCTGCCCTGTACATATCCATTATGAACAATATTAACCTATTTTATCATCTTCCAAATTGCTTGTTCTGTTCTTCTTACTTTTATTCTATATTTCCTATTCTTTCTCTTTGTTAAACACAAGACCCTTTCTAGAAAAATGCTCATTGATGAAGGTTTGGCTATACTGGATGAGAAAATTACAGATGACCTCTCATCAAATTTCTTTTCCTTTCCTTTTTTTTTTTAAACTTTTCTGTATTTTCTAAATGGTCTACAATAAATGTCAATCATTTGCATAATTTACAAAACAATTAAATGAAAAAAAAAAAGATAAGAGACCGTTATCTCATTTGGGGATGCTGGTTAAACTGAATCAAGTTTCTTATAGAGGGCTGACTGATGGCCACCAATAATTGATGGTGATGATGGGATGGACCTATAAATGTTAACTTACAAGGGCTTCCCTGACAGCTCAGTGGGTAAAGAATCTGCCCACAATGTGGGAGACCTGGGTTTAATCCTGGATTGGGAAGATCCCCTGGAGAAGGAAAAGGCTATCCATTCCAGTATTCTGGCCTAAAGAATTCCATGGACTATGTAGTCCTCGGGGTGGCAAAGAGTCAGACACAACTGAGCAACTTTCACTTTCACTTACAAGGAAAAAGGATCTTTACAGATGTGATTAAGTACTGATGTTGAGATGAGGAGATTATCCATATGGGCCCTAAATCCAAATCAGAAGTGTTCTCATAAGAGCAGCAGCAGAAAGAGATTTGATATGTGCAAAAGAGAAGGCAAAAGACTGCAGAGGCAGAGACCACATGGGAGGGGAGTCAGCAGGCGTGGGAAACAGCCAAATAGACTGCCCCCTAGAGCTTCTGAGGGAGGCGAGCACAGCCCCTGCTGATCCCCTGATTTCTGCCCACTTTTGTCAAACTCCTGGCAGTGAGAGAATAAACTTTTGTTGTTTCAAACAACCAAAATGGGGGTAATTTGTTTCAGCAGACACAGAAAACTAACACAGTTCTTTCCCCCTAAGTCAAACCATCAAACATCTACCATCTACTTCAACTTGTTTATGATGAAATGACATTATTAAATAGGTTTCTGAATACCCCTCGTATTTCTTTTCATTAACTAAGGTTACTGTTCCTATGAAGTTCTGCTTTGCTGGTAGACCCTTTGTACCTGTTGTACTGAAAAGAGTTTCCAGGACAGGAGCCAGAATGGATGCTATGATGAATAATCAGTTCAGTTCAGTTCAGTTGCTCAGTCTTGTCCGACTCTTTGCGACCCCATAAACTGCAGCACACCAGGCCTCCCTGTCCATCACCAAAAAACTAATAAAGTGCAAAGGTTGGCTCTCAGCTTCAACTTTAACCCTTTTCACTCATTTCGTTTTCAAATCCAGTCTCATTTATTTTATTTTTTAATTTCTTGTCCACACTGAGTGCTGATCCTAATTCCCTAACCAGGGAACCACTGGACCACCAGGGACGTCCTCAGTCTCATTTTTTTTTTTTCTTTAGGCCTCACTGTGTAGCACGTGGGATCTTAGTTCCCTGACCAGGAATCAAACCCGTGTCCCCTTCATTGGAAGTGCAGAGTGTTAACCACTGGACTTCCAGGGAAATCCCCGAAGTCTCACTTTAGTTCTACCATCTACCTTAATTCTCAGCTTCACTGAAATTCTTCTGATATTACTTACTTTTAGAAAGATAGAAAAGACTGTCATTTACTGGACATGTGCCTTTGGGCACAAGGGACCAAGCTGGGAGTGTGGCACACCACGTGGAAACCGAGATTACTTGGCCAGGATCCCCTGGTGGCTCAGATGGTAAAGAGTCTGCCTCTAATGGGGGAGACCCAAGTTCCATCCCTGGGTCGGGAAGATCCCCTGGAGAAGGAAGGAAATGGCAACCCACTCTAGTACTCTCGCCTGGAAAAGCCCAAGGCCGGAGGAAACTGGCAGGCTACAGTCCAAGGAGTCTCAAAGAGTTGGACACGACTGAGCGACTTCACTTTCACTTTTCAAGTGGAAGAGCCGGCATGCGGTCAGGTCTGCTTAATACAAATGCTCCTACTCCTTCCACTGCCTCTCAAATTTAGGATTCTGGATTGCTTTGGAGTCTTCAAAATCAGAAATTTACTTAAGTACTTCCTTTTTTTCTTCCCAGTCAACAGGAAAGACATTTTATGGGGCAGGAGAACTAGAAATTGGATTGTTTTCTCCTTCTTATTCTTTTTTGTTGTAGTTGTGCTGGGTCTTCGTCGTTGCAGGCGGCTTTCTCTAGCTGTGGCGTGAGGCTTCTCGCCTTGCGAAGAACTCAGGCTCTAGAGCTCAGACTCAGTATTTGCGAGGCAGTGGCTTAGTTGCCCCATGGCATGTGGAATCTTCCTGGACCAGAGATCAAACCCATGTCCCATGCTTTGGAAGGCAGATTCTTAACCACTAGATGAGCAGGGACGTTCTTCTTATTCTTTAATGAACTATTGGGAACCAAATCAGGAGAAGAAAGGATAATGTGAAAGATGAGTAAGGAGAGTTTCTCTTTTTCAAAGTTCCTTAGTCAAGTCCACTGGCTATGAATAGTAGGTTATCAGAACAGGGAGGAGTTCTCATTTTGGCTCTGATACCTAGAAGCAAATGTCCGTGATATGAAGCAACTTGAAATCAGTAGCTTGGATAGTGATTCTCTCTAGGTCTTGGGACAGTAATCTGGCCATGCTGTTGACAGTTAGCTAAGAACTAGAGCCCCCAATTTATTTAAGATGTGTTTATTCACTATGCATTTCAGTTTATCCTCAGAGATAATTACAGCACAGCCTTCAAGCTCAAAAGACACAAAAGCTGAATACCAGCCTTCGTCTCACTCTAAATTCGTTTGTCAGTATGACTCGACTACTGCTATGACTACACAGCAGACTTGATAACATAGTGACCGACAGCAACCGTGCTGTTTTTACCACACCACCATCTGACTCTGAGTAAGTCTTTCATTCATTCTCTCATTCAATCGACCACTTTTTTTTTTTTTTTGAGTCCCAAGCACATAGCAATTCTAGCACTTTTTAGCTCTGAAGCTATGGTTAAGATAATCCAAGCCTCAGGTTCCTTCTGTGTTAAGTTGGAGGTAATAATAGTGCCTTCTTCATATCATTCTTGATGAAGTGAGATGATGTATATAAAGAGTTTAGTATGGTGCCTGGCATAGAATGTCAGCTTTTCATTTAATAATCAATTATCAAGCACTTACTGCGTTCCAAACATAGTACTGTGCTCTGGGGCTACTGGTCATTTGCACCATTTAGTGACTGCCTTCTTTGGGCCAGATCTGCAACTTTGATGATTTCAAATTGTCCTCATAATAACTTGTAAGACATGCATTATTTTCACCATGTTATAAATGAAGAAACTGAGTTAAGAGAAGTAAAGCTCAAGGCTACACACCTAGTAGGTAGCAGAGCTGAGATCTGAACTCCTGGAGTCCAACTGATTTCAAAACTGACTTAATCAGTCTGTCGTGCAGCATTTACTGTTAGCAAGAATAAGACACGTGTCCTGTTCACAATCTAGAGGGGGAAATCATGTATTAAAGAACTCATGGCAATACAACGTATGTGGTAACACCAGGTGAGAACTTCATGTACTATGCATTGTTCTCAATGAGGAAGGTACTGTCATTATTCCCACTTTTACAGATAGAGAAACCGAGGAACAGAGTTTATGATGCTTGCAAACACTATAGTCCATATGAATGACCACTACACTCTAGTGCCATTCTGGCAAGCTAGACTTACATGAACGGTGTGCTTGGGGTGTTCTAACGAGTGAAAACGACTAAGCTTGTAAGAACAAGGTAAGATTTCTTAAATGAGATGGTATAGGAGCTTAATCCTGCAAGGAAGAGTGCACCAGGTTGAGAAAGGGTGATGGGGAGGGAAGGGGAAAATCAGGAAAAGGAAACAGCACTTGCAAAGGCCCATTCTCTTTACTGTCTAAACTCTCCTATTTTTAAAGTACGATGAGAGTGATGAAAGTGAAAGTCGCTCAGTCATGTCCAACTCCTGTGACCCCATGGACTATGCAGTCCATGGAATTCTCTAGGCCAGAATACTGGAGTGGGTAGCCTTTCCCTTCTCCAGGGGATCTTCCCAACCCAGGGATTGAACCCAGGTCTCCCACATTGCAGGCAGATTTCTTTACCAGCTGAGCCACAAGGGAAGTCCAAGAATACTGGACTGGGTAGCCTGTCCCTTCTCCAGAGGATCTTCCTGAGTCAGGAATCTAACTGGGGTCTCCTGCATTGCAGGTGGATTCTTTACCAACTGAGGTATCAGGGAAGCCCCTAAAGTACAATGAGGATCCTTAATAGGTCTCTAAAGAAGTCATTCCATTTTTCTCCACACTTTTTCCTTTTATTTCTTCACGTCTTTCTCCCCATCCTATCCTCCTGCCGCCCTTCACATGCCACCTTTCCATTTCTTACTAGCTCTCACTGGACACTTGCAATCACTTGAAATAGCTTCCCCTTCTTTCACTCTGCCTTCCTTCCTTCTATTTAAAAACAGAGTTGCCTAATGGGTTTTCATATTTGATCACTTATCTCCTCAGACTCTGAAACCTTCACACTGCCCACTTTCTCCAGAATAGTCTAAACTACACAGGCAGCAAGCCACCATCTTGCCTTGTCTTTCAATTCGTGCCACCCCCTTTCATCGCGGCTAACACTGGTCCTCAACTTGGGTGTGAATCAGAATCTCCCCTGCCATGCAGTATGTGTGCTCAGTCGCTTCAGTTGTGTCCAACGCTTTGTGACCCCATGGACTGTAGCCCACCAGGCTCCTCTGTCCATGGGATTCCCCAGGCAAGAATACTGGAGTGGGTTGCCATGCCCTCCTCCAGAGGATCTTCCCAACCTGGGGATCCTGGGGATCGAACTTGTGTTTGCCTGCGTCTCCTGCATTCTATGCGGATTCTTTACCCACTGAGCCACCTGGGAAGCCCACTCCCTTAACATACTTATTAAAAATATACACGCTTGGGGGCTCCACCTCCAGATTCAACCTTATTTATTCCGGAAAACTGAATTGTGCAGTTTTGTCCTTTGTTTTTGATGTTTTAGGATGTCTGTGTTAACTTTCTTCCTGGTGTTTCTAACTCACTGAATTTTGAGAAACACTACACCATTTCAACCTTACCTAAATTTGGAAGGAAATGGCAACCCACTCCAATATTCGTGCCTGGAGAATTCCATGGACAGAGGAGCCTGATGGGCTCCAGTCCATCGGGTGGCAACGAATTGGACACAACTGAGCGACTCTCACTCACTCACCTATGCTTTCTTATTTAATTCGAGAGTTAAATTATCTGCTCCCAGAATATCCTAATTCTCACACATCTTTCAAGACCCAGATCAAAGGCCACCTCTTCCATGACTTTTTTTCCTGTGCTCCTTCGCAGTTCTTTGATATCTAATGCCCCCTCTTTGTTGTTTAGGAAGCACCCAAACCTCTGACCAACCAATGAGTTTCCCCTTGGTGGGGAAGAAGGGGCACCTTAATCAAAGTTCACCCCAACCTCTCTAGTGCTCAGGTGGGAGTTTGGCACAAGCACAGTATTGTTGGATCACTGAATCGATAGTTCTTCCTGTCAACTACAAATTGGCACCTACCAAGAGCACTGCCAACGACTGAACAACAAAAGCATTTGCCAGCTGCC
Organism: Odocoileus virginianus; assembly: GCF_023699985.2. Classification (NCBI taxonomy): domain Eukaryota; kingdom Metazoa; phylum Chordata; class Mammalia; order Artiodactyla; family Cervidae; genus Odocoileus; species Odocoileus virginianus. The sequence continues at coordinate 13,733,582 of NC_069690.1, read as the reverse complement.
TCTACAGGGATTGAATCCCATGCTGCTATAGCTGTTGACCTTCAACAACCTCTGATGGAGTTCAGGGTGGAGTGAGGCACTCTGTGCTCTAGGGAATCTGGTGGGACAGGTCTTTGGATAGTTGCATGTTTTTAGGAACAGATTCTATGATCTCAAGCCTTCCATCTCCTCATATCTAGAGAAGCACAAAATCCCTTCATGGTGACATCAGATCCTCATGACTAACAAAAAGCCTTTTGTAAAATGAGTGCTTCATGGTATTGAACTCCCCCTTCACCAAAACCTTATATATTGCCTTTCCCCTACTGCCGCGTTGGAGCAGTCTCTCAGAGCTATCCGAGATGCTGCCTCACAGGCTGCAGTCCTCATTTTGCCCCAAATAAAACTTAACTCACAACTGTTAAGTTGTGCATCTTTTTTAGCTGACATTCCCAAAAGTCCAGGGCACACACACTCTACAACCCTGCCTCAGAGGCCTTTCCCTAGTGAAACAAGACACCCCAGATAACAGCCTCTCCGACGTCAGAGATTAAGGAATTGAAGGACCAGCGGAAACTACTCAGCGTCTAACTTTTAACTCAGGCTTCAGAGCCCGCCAAGCCACAGAGCAACCGCAAAGGCGCCTGCGCCCTCTAGCCGGCTCCGGCTCCAAAGTTCGCCTCGCGCTCCGATTGGCTGCTCTCCGCACCAGCCCCGCCTCAAAGCTGGGCGCCACGTGATCCACTGGCCACCGCGTGATTGGCTGCTCCTCTCGCCGGGCCGCCGGCTCCGCCGCGAGGAGCAGGCGTCTGGGAAGCAGCAAGTGGCTTCTTCCCGCATCAGACAGCACAGGGTGGGCTGCCGTCAGCCTCAGCAGGCCCGGACAGGCCTCGTGAGAATGTAGGACGTAAGCGTTTTGGGAGGTTCGCAAAGCGGACTGCGGAGCCCCTGCCTGCAGCTTTGGTCTGCGCCCTGGCTCCGGCCTTACTTGTGTTTCCCCCACAAGAATGGCTTCCCCCAGCCTTTCCTGATGTTGGTGAGGTTTGGACGTATTAGTAATATTGTTATTTTTCTTACTATCATCATCATTTTGAGAGTCCACTGCGTATAAGCATTGGTGGTCCTGCGCAGGGCGCCATGCAGAAAGCCATGAGTTAGAAGCTGGAGGAAGGAGGGCTTATAGATGCTTGAGGACCTCCCTTAAACCAGCATGAAATGTTGCAGGTAAGTCAGCTTTATAAATTGTGCTGATGCTTTTATAATCTAGGAGCTTAGTAGGGAGGGTTATTCGTTGACTAAACACTCGTTTATTGAGCCGCCTTCTGTTGTCCCAGGTACCCTGAGTGTAATGGTTGCAAAGGCCAGTGGGACCCAGTCCTGGTTCTTTAGGACCTCTGTCTGTGTGTTGGGACTGGTGGGTGAGACAAGGAAATGGAAGATGGGAATGGGTGAATATTTGGTGTGTGACGCCTACTATGGTCGGAAAAAGTGCTGTGAGAGTCAGAGGAGGGGGTAACGAGGGAGTTAGGGACCACTCAACCGAGAAGGGGGCTTCCCTGATAGCTCAACTGGTAAAGAATCCGCCTGCAATGCAGGAGACCCCGGTTCGATTCTTGGATCAGGAACATCCACTGAAGAAGGGAAGGACTACACACTCCTGGAGAATTCCATGGACTGTATAGTCCATGAGGTCGCAAAGAGTCGGCACGACTGAGCGGCTTTCACTTAACAGAGGTGACACTTGAACAAGTCTTTAGGACTATAATTAGACTTTCTCCAAATTGAAAGGTGTAGGGAAGGCACTCCAGACAGGGAAAAGTTTAAAGAGGAAGAGAACTAGGAAAGTGTGCCCACTGTGACTGGAGCACACTTGGAGCTCTGCTCACAAGTTTCCTGCTTTGAGACAGTTATTTAAATTCTGTTAGCTCCTTTGTTTTTTTGTAACAGGTACTTCTGCAGAGGTTGGTGGGATCAAGGCTCAAGCCTCTGAAAAGGCACTTTTTTTTTAATAGTTTCCCTCTCTTTGTGGAGTTTAGTTGCTGAATGGAGAACATATGTATATGCTGAATGGAGGCCTTATGTAGCTGTCCAGTTTTAACTACGGAGTATCAGTCTATTGTCAGTTTTATAAGTGGCCAACTGAAGCGTGTTGTGTGTCCAGAATTGTTACTTATATATTGACAGTACTCTGCTGAAAAGCTGGAGAGGTTGACATTGTTTGCAAATCAGGAGGTGTCACTTAGAATAAATAAAATGTAGTCAACTTTCTCATTCAGGAATTGATTATCCAGGTTGTGAATTACTCAGGCTTTGCACTGTTTCCTTTATCTTGCCCATCCTCTGGAGAAAAATAAAATTAAACCTTTATTTAGCTGGTAGTGGAAAAATATAAATCTGGTGACCAGACCTGTTTCTCTTCCAACTCTGTTGTTAATTTGCTATGGACCTTTGTCAAATCATATCCTCCTTGGGTTTTGGACTCTTTAGAAGACTTGTATAAAATTTTTATGGCTAACACTTTTCATCTTTATTGGCAGTAGAATTGTAAATCAAATTATATGTTAAATGAATTGGAGTTTATAAAGGCTTTTTAGTAGAAAATCTTTCCTGAAGGTTTTCCTTTAGAGCTAGACTATAAATCCCTTCACAGACAATCCCTAAGATTTTATCATGCATGGTGTTTGGGCTCACTAAAACCAGAAATTATTTTGAACTGTAAATGCTTCTCTACTCTGTATTTTAAAAGCAAACAGCCAAAAAAAAAAAACCCTGTACCCCAAAACGAAACTTGTTCATGTTTACATTTTGTACAGCAGAGTTTGTACATACTGGTGCATAGTGGAAGATGCAGTATTGAAAGCCCATGCCTCAGATTTATCTGAAAAGAAGCCTTTTTTTTTTTTTTCATGGGTAAACCTGTGTTTTCTCTGATGTGAAAATAGAGTTTGGGGCTGCTCTTATGAAATACAAGGAGGTGAAAAGCAATGATGCGATGATGAGTGAAGCATAGTCTGACCTGGTATTGCCACTGCTTCAGTGTTGGCTTTGACCAGGGTATGACCCCTTAATCTTCTCTCTGAGCTGATTCTGATTGTGGTTTTTCTACATTGGTATGTTCTAGCCTACTTGAATACTGGCTTTATGATGTGTTAGAATGTTTCTTTAATATGCCTTTGTATTACTGATTCTTTCATGTTTTCTTTGTAGGTTGAGGTGAAAAACATGGCTTTGATATCTTCATGGAAGACTGCATTATTTCATCCCTGAATCTGGTTCAGTTCCCTTATTGACTTATTACTGTGTTAAAATGCTTGTTTAGCAGATTGTAAAATAAATTAACATGTACATGCTGTCTTGGGGCAGACTAAGGGAAAACAGGTATTCAGCCTAGGAAAATGTTGCTCGTTGGATTTCCTATTAAGTCAGTATGTCTTGGGTTTAACTTTGAAACAAATTAAAAAATTTAAATATTTTTAAATCTATAGGATATTCTATTTCAATATTTCTGTTACCTTCGTGGTGTCAGAAAATGTTCTTTGAATTGCTAAAATGAGTTATATTAGAAAACACCTGTCTTAGCAGAGGCACTTAAAAATCATTTTCATTCTTCTTCTAGTAATGATTTTAAAAAAACAACGTATATTTTCACCAAGCTGCCAATCCAGTGGCTTGCATTTTTCTACGTGGGTAACGTAAGTGTTTCTGTAGAATAAAGTGTTTCACGCAAGACTAATTTCTTGCTGTTGGAGTAGAGGATTTCTCTCCAAGTATTCAATTAGCAAAAAAAGCAAAATGTTAATATAAAATGCCTCAAAAAGTCCACAGTGGTCTAAATGAAAATTTAGTTTAGTATCTAAACTAGGAAATTCCCTGGTGGTCCAGTGCTTAGGACTCCAGTGGTTAGGCTTTCACTGCCGAAGGCCTGGGTTCAGTCCCTGGTCAGGGAACTAAGATCCCACAAGCCTTGAGGTGTGGCCAAAAATAAATAAATACCTCATCTAATCTTTCAGTTTCCAAATAATCATGACATGGAACAGCTCTTTGCCAAAAACATTTATTCTTAAAATTTATTTAAGCGTTTCATAGAAACTTTAGTAATAACCAGAATAATTCATGCCAGTTTAGCAAACTCTTAACAACAAGCAGAAAGAGCTTATTGAAAGGTGCTTTATGTACACAGTCACAGTTAGGTCAGTATTTTACTCCATCTCTTGATTAATAACTTTGCTTTCACATTGAAATCTTCAGACTATTCTGTATATACATTCAACCTCTATTTTCCTTTAACTGGTTTCCCAAGGAAGACATGTGTGGTTCACAAAGGGAACTTTAAAAGTTGATAAACTATAGCAGGTGTTATTTAACAAGTAGATCACAGCAGACGGAAGGAGCTGTTGTTTTCCTAAAGTGTTTCTAAGTATGTCTATAAAGAGCAAGTCCATATTTCATACTGTTTGCAAGCCAATAAAGCCTATTCCTCAGAGGCAAGTTTCCCAGGTGGCTCAGTGGTAAAGAATCTGCCTGCCAATGCAGGAGCTACAAGAGATGCAGGTTCGATCCCTAGGTTGGGAACCTATGCTAGAGGAGGAAATGGCAACCCATTCCAGTATTTTTGCCAGGATAGTCCCATGGACAGAAGCCTTTTGGGCTACAGTCTATGGGATTTCAAAGACTCGGACATGACTGAGCCACTGAGCACATAAGCATAACAGAGGCTGGTTACTGCTTTCTTTTCCAAAAAAGCCTTTTTCTGATTCACCACCCATATGAGGTCTAACGTGGGTTTTCCCTGAGAGCTTCTATACCTCTTGTCCTTTAATGAAGGGGAGAGAAGATCTTCTGTGTCAAGTATTCTCTTTTATCCCTTCCCCTCTGCTGGCCCTCACATCCCTTGCCAGTCCTGATTCTCTAACTAGCTTGGTCAACTCTAAGTAGGGGTGTCTAGGGAGCAAGCTAAAAGGTTAAGATCAACGAGTAAATCCTTTTATATTCTATGTGGTTGTCTGAAGTTCACACAATTATTAATTGAGAATGCTGCTGCTGCTAAGTCGCTTCAGTCGTGTCTGACTCTGTGCGACCCCATAGACGGCAGTCCACCAGGCTCCCCCATCCCTAGGATTCTCCAGGCAAGAACACTGGAGTGGGTTGCCAGTTCTTTCTCCACTGCATGAAAGTGAAGTCGCTCAGTCGTGTCTGACTCTTAGCGACCCCATGGACTGCAGCCTACCAGGCGACCCCATGGACTGCAGCCTACCAGGCCATGTCCATGGGATTTTCCAGGCAAGAGTACTGGAGTGGGCTGCCATTGCCTTCTCCTAATTGGGAATGAGAAGTATCAAGCCCTGTGGCCTTACAGTGCAATCATTTTGTTGTGAGATAAGGTGCTAATCCCTCTCAATTCTCAGGGGAGTACAGTTTGATCAGATGCTGTACCTCTGTTGGATAACCTGTGATAGGACAAGCCTGGTGACTCCTCACGTAATTAAACACACAGCGGTAACAAAACACATAGCCAGAGGTGGCGAGAACCGTGTCGTTCACCCGGTTTTTACGACACAGTGGGCACACAGTCTTCATTTTGGGTAACAGGGGAGAATCAGAATTGTAGTCTAGGTGTACAGGTGGTGGGGGGGTAGGCAGAGCAGTCAGGGTCTTGATGGTTTCTTGGTTTTCCGATGAATACCACCACTCAAGGAACTGCAGGAAGAATACACCCACCGAAAGGCCAGTAGAGAGGGATAAGGCAACACCCCCCACGGCTTTCTTCAGAGCTGATTTTATCTTCTCACCAATGCTGTTTGGAGAATAGAATAAGGAGGCAAAGAGAAACTGTTTGTTTAGTTATAATCACAGGATGACTAATAGAAATGTAGTTCTTGCATTTTTCATTGGAATCATTGATTCAGCTTGGGGATTGAAAATTGTGTCCTTAATGGTCCCTACTATACCATTCCCTCTTTCTGACTTATAATATTTTAGGAGTATAGGAGCTAAGATTTGTTTTTATCGACTAGAGCTTGTGTTTTGAGAAAGAAATTGGTGAGATTATATAGACTGTATAATCAACTTGTATACTGATTATATAGACCTTCCCAGGCAGGGGGTGAAGGATAGTAATATCCAGTAAAAAAAAAAACAACCCAGCAGTATTGAGGAATATATTTGAACTTGTAGGAGAACACAAACACTAACTAAAATGGGATGTATGTGCATGTTCAGTCGTGTCCAACTCTTGGCGATCCCATGGACTGTAGCCCACCAGTCTCCTCTGTCCATGGGACTTTCCAGGCAAGAATACTGGAGTGGGTTGCTGTTTCCTACTCCAGAGGATCTTCCTGACCTAGGGATTGAACCCTAATCTCTGGTATCTCCTGCACTGGCAGGCAGATTCTTTACCACCAGCACCAAATAGAAGTGGGAGAGCACCATGGTAAGAGCAGTCTTTAGAATTGTATTGATCTGGCTGGAATCTCAGCTCTGCCACCTTCTAGCTGTGTGGCCTTGTAAGATACTTAACTACTAGAACTTAGTTTCTTCAACTGTTAAATGGTGCTTCTGCATTATTTCATTGAGTTGTGATAAGGATTCAGGTGATATACATAAACATCTGTGTACCAGCACAGGGCCTGGTACATAGCAAGGGTGCACAAAAATGTAGGCAGTATGAGGAGGAAAGTTACCAGGAGAGCAGTCCTTGTTTAATGGACACATGAATTTTTCAATGATTTTATGGAATAACCTCAGAGTGGACTGAAGGAGGTGAATTATAAAATTGGGATCAGATTTTAGGATTTATTAATCAAAGACTCTGGGGAAATGTTAAGGTCTTACCTCCCAGCTGGTAGCTGCATCATGCTGGCCTTAGCTGATTTGTGCTCCAGAGCTTGTATATCCTGAACTGTAAGCCGACCCAGCCGAACTCCAGCCAGCCTCAGCAGTGGTGAGTGATGTTGAACCTTTCCTAGGATGTATCGAAGCTGCTGTACCAGAAACCAGCCTTCCCAGGCCATGTTAACAAATGGGTAGGCTGCCAGGAAGGCTCTGTAAAATCGTTTCCAGCGGGAAGAAGGGGGATGGATGGAATATTCGTCTTCTTCTCTCAGGCTAGAAACCAGCTTCTCCAGTTTCACTTTCAGATAGGGAAGAAGGACCAGGAACATGATTGATTTCATAAGCTGCTGCTTTGGGAGGCCAGCACTGGCCAATCTCTGAAGCCTGTGTTGGTCTCCCATTACAATCCTCTTTAAGCCATAGAAGTTTTCAGAAAAGGAGGCGCTGGTTTTCGACAGATAATGCTGCTGGAGCAGAAGATCTAGCAGGGTAAAGATTTCATCAAACCACCTCCAAAAGAAGCCAAAGTGGGCAGGATTTGATTCTGCAAGAACCTACAGCAAAATAAATGAAATTCATTCCATTACAACAGCTACTATGCCTTGTTATTTATATTTCCTTTTTTCCCCCTCTAAATTCTACACTTTTCTTTCTACATCTTAACCTCCCTGAAGGGCTGGGTATGTAGTGCACACAACACTCTACACAGAAGAGAGACTCCATAACTTAAATCGTAGGATATGAATTATATGCTAATTGTTATTTCAAAACCGAGGCCAACAAATTCAAATTATTGGTTTTTTTTTTTTTTTTTTTTTTTACCCCAGACGTCTCTGAAACTTTCCAGAGAATTAAATTCTTACCTTGACCACATGCTGAAGAGCAGGTCTCACTGCTGACATTAAACTGTCCTGTGCTACCACCTCAAAGATGGATGGCTGGTCATCCACAACAGAGGCAGTCGTGATGTGAGCCCCGTGCTCAGCCATAGTTTCGTGTGTGCACTGGGTTTTTCTTTGTCCACAAGCTCTTTAATAAGCATGAACTTTTGGGGGGCGCCAGATGGGTGCTCAGTCTCAACGATAACTTTTATCTCAAAAGATAGCCCCTCAATTTTACTGGAACTGGGCAAAAAAAAAAAAAAAAGACCTCTTCCGGAGGCAAGGTAGGGGGCGATGGGCGGGTGTTCGAGTGAAGGGAGGTGAAGAACTAAGTTAACACAGACGTGGTTAAATAGTGTGTAGGAGGGGTGACTTGACTAATGCTGCGCTTCACGGGACAAAACGTTGACTATGGGACAGACAGCTCGGTGCTGGGCGCTGGCCTGTCGAGCGGCAGTCCCGGAGGCTGCCAGTCAGGGACTCTCAGGAGCGTTCAAAAGCCAGGAGGCTCTGAGGGATCGGGCGTGCACCAGTACGGCCAGCCCCCCGCGGCCTGGCTCAGCTGTGGGCTGAGCAGTTCCCCCAACCCGTGACCGTCCTTGCGCGCTGACCCTAGACGAGGCGGGAGGGACCCGCGACACCGCGGTTGAAAGGAGGTCTCCCCTTTACGACAGAATCCGCAGCCGGAAATAGAAGCTGCTGGAGCTTGAAGAAGGCCGGCGGAGGAGAGGCGCTCTAGCCCGGAATGAGGCCCTGGAGACCGGAACTAGAGAACTCTATGACCTCATCGGGACTTCCGCTTCCGCCCCCGCTGAAAATAAAGGAGGTGCTAGAGGCGATCGGGTTGGCGTCGCTGTCTTGTTAGAAAGCCACGTTTCTGATCTCTCTGCGGAGTCTTTTTGGCAAGGTGTTGGGGACACTGCATCGACGTCTGGAGCCTGAGCTCGGCCCGCAGCTGAGGCGTTTGTTTCCTGGGGCGATACAGATAGGGGCGAGGGACCCAAGGGAATGTGGAGAAGGAAGCCTCACTTTGCTTGCGGCGGGGGTCATGGTTCACTATTATCTGCCGCCTTCGGGAAGGATTTAAAGCGACTTAGGCAGAGATAGAAGCCTTAGCTTTGTGGCCACCAATTATTAAAAGTTTCCTGCCGTTGCTTATAACTTGGGACGATTCTTTTTCCTTCCGCCCTGTAGCTTAATTGTCTTCTAGATTAGGTTCCGTTCAGTCATAACTCTAGGCACTTGCTCCATTAAATGAAAATGGTTCGTGTCCTCGAACATCGTAGGATGTGTTACATTGGCCATATAAATACGGTGCTAAGACGGAAGGATGCTGATGAATTCTAACCTAAGAGAAGGTGCTTTCCATTAATCGCATACCAAAATTAATGTAATTAACGTGACGATTTGCAAAGTGCTTTTACATCCTATGCAATTGCTTTGAGTTCCTGCTGCAGGTTTACTGAATTTGGATAATATTGATGGCTCAAGTTTATCTCCTTCTTCAAAACCTTACTCCAGTCCCTGGGGGAAAGCTGTAAATAGAAATAGCTAGAAATAGAAGGTATTATTATTTGCCCTAGAGGATCTTATGGTACAAAGGTAGTTAATTGGTTAACATAATGAGAACGCTCGAAAACAAGGTTTTCTTTTAGTTGTTTCAACAGGAAAAGTAAAATTTTGCAAGTTAACTTTATAGTTCCAAAAAGTGTTTTAGGGAATTCCCTGGTGGTCCACTGGTTAGCACTCCGTGCTTCCACTGCACAGGGCACGGTTTCCGTCCCAGGTTGGGGGAAGATCTCCCATGCCATGGGGCCAAGAAAAAAAAAGTTTCACACTCTGCTAGGATACCTGTTGGAGAAAGTCACATTGATGAAAGATTTTACCTTACAGAATTTTAAGGAACAGAGATAATGTATCTATATTGGGTACCTGGTTTTAGGTGCTTGATCAATGGTAGCTATTACAGGCAGGCTTTTCTTAAGTGAACAGCAAAAGGACAAAGTTGAGAAATAAAATCAACTAAATCAAGTGGAAAGTTAAACATTTGTATCAGTTAGGGGTCTTTGGTTACAAGAAACAGAAAACAGGCTAATTTAAACATATATATATATATATATATATATATATATATATATATATATTAGAATGTAGAGTAGCTAACAAAACAGGAATTAAACAGTTCTACTGGATGTTTCTAGCAAGAATTAGCAAAGTCTCACCCAGGCATTGATGTTGCAGTAAATGAGCTTCAACACATTTCTGTCATTGTACTCATGATTCAGATTCCTATTGATTGACCTTAGGTTAAGATTACCTCTCCACTCCCTGTTTCACTCTTAGTCAATTAATAGTTCTTTGAGAATATTTCAAAAGTAAACTGACATTACTACATGAGAAAAAAAGAAAGGCAGTCAGAAATAACAATGTCAGTTAATACAGCCAATAAATAATAAACAGCTCATCACAAACCCCCCTCAGGTTTACAGTATAATGAGACAGGACACACAAAAATTGATTGTGCTTATGTTAAAAAGTATTAAGAGCCACCGGATAGGTTAATATGGTGAGATTCATATGGTGATAACAGCTGGGAGAAAAGGCTGTTCAAACTAGCTCCAACAGAAGCCCTGTATTGACCTTTGTAACCAAAGGGAAGATTGTTTCTAGCCTCACGTTTTATCTCAGCTTCTCTCTGCCAGTTGCTTTCTGCTAGAGTGATGTAACCTGGCATCTCCTTGTATCTCATGTCAGGACCAGAAGTCCGCTGAGAAATTAGGTGGACCTCAAAAGGTTGAGTACATTTGGGAAAAGTCATAGTCATGGTGAATCTGCCCGCAGTGCGGGTGACCCGGTTTCGATCCCTGGGTCAGGAAGCCCCTGGAGAAGGAAACGGCAACCCACTCCAGTATTCTTGCCTGGAAAATTCCATGGACAGAGGAGCCTGGCGGGCTATGGCCATGGGATCACAAACAGTCGGACACGACTGACTGACTTCACTTACTACAAAATGGAATAAGAGGGCTAGGAAGGGGATGGCAGTGGGGGCTGGGAGGGAAGAACCTTTTAGATAAGGTAATCAGGGAGTGCCTTTATGAGATTACAGTTAAAATAAGACCTAAGTTATAAGCCAGTCATAACTCAACCCTGTACAGGGTTGCTGCTGCTGCTGCTAAGTCGCTTCAGTCGTGTCCAACTCTGTGTGACCCCATAGACGGCAGCCCACCAGGCTCCACCATCCCTGGGGTTCTCCAGGCAAGAACACTGGAGTGGGCGTCTAGGGTTAAGGAAGATGAATAATAGGTAGGAGGAGTGGTAGTTATAAAGCCCCTAGGATGGGAAACAGCTTGGAGTATTTGAAGGCTGCGAAATGTAGCAAGAAGTGAAATGAAGAGGAACTGAGTGACGAAAAAAATAAAATGATGTTAGAGAGATAGACAGGAACCAAACCACTCACAAGTCATGAGAAGGAGACTGGATTTTAGTCAAAGTGTAAGGGGAAGCTTTTGAAGAGTCATGGCCAGGTTTATATTTTTAAGATGACCCTGTAATGGTTATGTAGTTAGCTTTACTTTGTGTGTGTTTGTCAAGCCTTACATTTATGATGTATGCTCTTTTTGAAATGTTTGTTATACTTCAAAAAAAAGTTACCGTATGGAAAATGGTTGGAGGAGAGTTGAGTTTTCCAGTAGTTCAGGCAAGAGGTCATGGTGAATTGGACTAATGAGGTGAACAGAGGGAAGTGGACAAAGTTGAGATAGTTTTTGAAGGTAGAATTGACAGCTTGGAGATGGAATGAATGTGGCAGTTAAGGGAAAGAGAGAAATCAAGAATGACCCTCAGGTTTCTGGCTAGTAATTTCTGTCAGTGTAATTCATTGAGATAATTGCAATCTTAGCAAATATTTACACTCCAAAGGCTTCCCAGGTAGCTCAGTGGGTAAAGAATCTGCCTGCAATGCAGGAGACCCCAGTTTGATCCCTGAGTTGGGAAGATCTCCTGGAGAAGGGCATGGCAACCCACTCCAGTATTCTTGCCTGGAGAAGCCCAAGGACAGAGGAGTCTGGGGGGTACAGTCCATGGGGTTGAAAAGAGTCAGAGACGACTAAAACAACTGAGCTCAGGCACAACACAAACTACTCAGAAAAAGTCCTAGTCAACAACACGGCCATATATCGCCTCATATTCCTCATATATATATGCTATGCGCAGGCATAGTTAAGTGACTTAGGTAGCCTAGTTCATTTCATCCTTATAATAATATTATGGTCAGATATTACTATTTCTTCCATTGTATAGATGAGAAAACTAAAGAACAAAGAAATGGGGAAAACTGGGAGAAGGGACAGTTCTGTTCAGTTCAGTCTCTTGGTTATGTCCAACTATTTGTGACTCCCTGGACTGCAGCACTCCAGGCTTCTCTGTCCATCACCAACTCCCGGAGCTTGCTCAAACTCATGTCCATTGAGTCAGTGATGCCATCCAACCATCTCATCCTCTGTCCCCTTCCTCTCCTCCTTCAATCTTTCCCAGCATCAAGGTCTTTTCCAAGGAGTCAGTTCTTTGCGTCAGGTGGCCAAAGTATTGGAGTTTCAGCTTCAGCATCAGTCCTTCCAAAGAATGTTCAGGACTGATTTCCTTTAGGATGGACTGGTTGGACCTTGCAGTCCAGGGACCCTCAAGAGTCTTCTCCCAACACCACAATTCAAAAGCAACTATTCTTCGGTGCTCAGCTTTCTTTATAGTTCAAGTGTCACATCCATACATGACTACTGGAGAAGGACAGGTTCTATACAAATTAGGAAAATGAGAAACTGTTGGAAGTTTTTGAACGGGGGAAGAGGTAGGAATCAAAGATTTTTCTGGTGGCAACTCTGTTTTCTGTGAATTGTACCTGAAACCAGGTTTTGTTTTTTTTTAACTCCCCACCCTACCCCCTACTCTTATGACTTGGCATATATATAGAATTACCCAAAAGTGCTATTAGCAATTTGGTGGTGAAGTTTGGGGAATAGGTCAGGGCTCGAGATAGGTTTTAGGAGTCATATGATTAGGAAAAATAGTTGAACCCATGATATTGCTAAAGGGATAGTGTAAAGAAAATGTATGAGTATAGAACATAAATCCTTGCTACTCTCTCCCTCAAACACCATCTTATATCTCTTTTCTTTTCAGTCATACTTTTTTATGGAGTTACCTGTTTTCATTCCTTTCCTCCCATTTATCTTCCAACTTCTGCAGCATGACTCTTGCCTTGAATGTCTCTATGGATGGTCTCGGCAATGACATAAAGACCTTTGTGTTGCTAAGTTCTTGGACACTTTTTGGCCCCTTCTTTTCTCTATAGCAACTGTTATTATTGACCACTCACTCATACATTTAGTCATTCAAATTCGGGGGAGGCGGGGCTAGGCCTCAGAGATATAGTACAGTATTGATATTCAGTTCCTGTACTTTCATAGACCTCTAAAAACATCTTAAATCATTAGGACTGCCTTCTTTTCCTTCTGCCTCTCTGACTGCTTCTCAGTCCCCTTTGCATTTTGGTTTCCCAGCTTCTGCCTTAGGCTCTCTTCACATTCTTCTTCTTTCTTGATTAATGACTTTATTATTTTTTTTTACTTAGAGCAGTTTTAGTTTTGAGGGGAAGATACAGAGATTTCTAGGTTTTGGTTTCTGAAAGGGACTTCTTTTGTGTAAGCAAACTACAAGGCTTCCTTGGTGGTTCATTGGTAAGGAACTCACCTGCCAATGTAGTAGACACGGGTTCAATCCCTGGGTGGGGAATGATCCCTTGGAGAAAGAAATGGCAACCCACCCCAGTATTTTTGCCTAGGAAATCACATGGATGAAGGAGCCTGGTGGGCTACAGTCCATGAGGTCACAAGAGTCGTCTGTGACTTAGCAACTAAAACAATTAACAAAGCATACCTATTACATGCTAGGCTTCTTACCTACCTAATCCGGTTTAAGATTCATAAACTGGGAAGACTTATTATCATCGTCTTTACTTCACAAGTAAGAAGACTAAAGTTGAAGAGACAAGTAACTTTCCTAGTCACCTTCAGGGCAGGGATTCGGACTCAGATGGATTCACACATAGATTTGAGGCCGTGTTAACCTCTTTTCCTTGCACCAGTCTCCTCCAGTCCCACTGCCCTTGTATAATCCTGGGCTGGATCACCACTGTCCGTGTATTTTAACTGCCCAAGCAATTATCTGTGTTTTGTTGTTTGTTTTTAAAGAAAACAACAGGCATTTCACTGACTCTGTTTAAGTTTTTAGAGAGGTCTTCTGTGGGGAAACAAATCCAGAGAATGTCAGCTTGTTTACTAGATTCTTTCGGATGAACTTCCTCGGAAGCCCAGATCTCAGAATTCTTCCCCACCGCGCAAAATTTTTCCGTCTCCAAGGCGACAGAGTCCCTCCTTTCTCGTTCTCTCGCGCGTCTGGATGACGTCACACGGCGAGGCTCTCTGACGTAAGAGTTTCCTGTCCACCATCTTTGTCCCTGGCAAAGTGGGTTTTGCGCAGTGGCTTAGACCTGGAGAAGGAGTCGTGACGTGCAGGAAACCATTACAACATCGCCCGGGCCGTGCTCTCTGGCCGCTGCTGCCACCCCCGCCCTTGCCTACGGTGAGTTGTAGGCGGCTAACTTTGGGGTGTGTCCCTTTTTGATGGGGATGGGGGATCCCCAGACTTGGTTGGAGACAGACGGAGGAGAGAAAATCCGAGGACCGTGACCGTTGAAGGTGGAATGAGCCGTCGGGTGTGACCGTTGTGAGGAAGAGGGTTGGAGAAAAGGACTCCACCGCTGGGGCGGGGCGAGGGAATCCTCGGGGTGGCAATTGGGAACTGGGGGACACTGGGGAAAAGATATGTTCGAAGTCGGGGGGTTAGGACGGTCAGAGGCCAGGGGTGTGGCTGGCGGAGACCGGAGGCCGGGAAGAGAACCTCGCTTTTTCCCGTTTTGGCGTCGTTCTCTGAGAGGCTAGGATATGCTCAGCTGAGGAAAGGGAAAAGGAGTTCCCCAGAGCTTTGCTCCTAGATGGGCAAACCTCGCCGTCGTCCGTCATTTGCGGTTAAGAGACGCCTCTCCTCCGCTTTGTAATGGAGGAACATAGCCGTGGAATTTTAACCATCTCGGGAAAGAAGAGGAATTCCTGACACCGGAGAAAGGGAAGAAAACCCAGAGAATTGACCCGATATGAGAGAGGGGGAAGTTCGTGGGAGTAAATCTTAGCCCGGAATTTTTTCTTCGGGGTCTTAGAAGGAACGGTCTGGATTGAGAAAGGCTGTAGATTAAGACAGAGGTAAAGAAACTGGAACTTCCTGTTAATTCCATATTTTTTTTAATCCAAAGAATTTATCCATGCTGTTAGTTTTTACAGCACTCTTGTATTTGGGGGCAGACTTTTTTTTTTTAACTCCATTATGAAGCGATGTGAATAAAGTGTGGCTGCTTCATTAAACTTTTGACTTTTAAAGGTTTTAAAAATGCGAAACACTGTTAACAATCATTGTGGTTTAAAAGAGAAAGTAAAAAAAAAAAAAAAACGAGGTAAGTTTAGAAAAGACAGAATGACCAAGAAAGTGGTCTCAGTGAGGAACAATTTAAATTATTAATCACCTTCCTGGTATAATTCTGTTACTTAGCCTCAGGGTACACTTACAAAGTAATAATAGAAAGCAGCAGATGAAGGAGATGAGGCTGTACAAGAAAACGTGTAACACATTGCCAGTGGTGACTAAGCCTGGTGGGAAGGTGAGAACTGTTTACAGGTATTTGACAGTTTAAACTCCCAAAGAAGCAGAAGGTAGAGTGTGTTCTGCAGATAGCTTCACTGAAAGTTGGGTGGTAAAATTAAAAAAAAAAAAGCTAACATTCTGTGAGGGCTTCCCTGGTGGCTCATTGGTAAGGAATCCATCTGCCAATGCAGTAGGTGTGGGTTTGATCCCTGGCTTGGGAAGATGCCCTGCAGAAGGAAATGGTAGTCCACACGAGTATTCCTTGATGGGAAATCCAATGGACAGAGGAGCCTGGCGGCCTACAGTCCATGGAGTGGCAAAACAGTAGGATGCAACTTAATCACTAAACAACAACATTCTGTGACTTAAGAGACTCAAAAAACCCCGATTCTTCCATCTTTTTTTCCCTTCTTTAAACACACCTGTATTTTCAGTCGGTCAGTTCAGTCGCTCAGTCGTGTGTGACTCTTTGCCACACCATGAACTGCAGCACACCAGGCCTCCCTGTCCATCACCAACTCCCAGAGTATACTCAAACTCATGTCCATTGAATCGGTGATGCCATCCAACCATCTCTTCCTCTGTTGTCCCCTTCTCCTCCTGCCCTCAATCTTTCCCAGCATCAGGGTCTTTTCAAATGAGTCAGCTCTTCGCATCAGGTGGCCAAAGTACTGGAGTTTCAGCTTCAACATCAGTCCTTCCAATGAATATTCAGGACTGATTTCCTTTAGGATGGACTGGTTGGATCTCCCTGCAGTCCAAGGGACTGTCAAGAGTCTTCTCCAACAGCACAGTTCAAAAGCATCAATTCTTCGGCGCTCAGCTTTCTACCTGTATTTTAAAATATTATATTTTAGGCCCAGTTCTGAATCAAGCTAAACAAGGAACAAATTAGGTAGGACACATTTTCCTTTCTTCCTTCTTTCTCTCCTTCCAGGCGTAAGTTTTCCATAGTTTATTTCAATTAAGAATTGGATGTAAAACTTTTGACGTTTTTTCTTATTGTATGATATTAGAGTACTTTGTAGTCATTTTTAAATGGAAATGATAGGTGTGTCTGTTGTAATGAGTTATCTGTTGTAATTTCGTATGCAGTAAATGATACATGAAGATGCGTTATTGAAATATCTAGTTAGCACTTCTTATCCTTGTGCTTGTAGTGAAAGATTACTAGAATGACCTGTCCACTTTATAATTTGGTTAATTCTGTTCCCTTTTTCCCTACGGGCACCAGCTGTGTAAAGTCCAACTTTACGTGAAGAGAGTGGATTTAGTGGCCTCACCAACTCTAAATTCGCTGCTATTTTCCAGACAGCCGTTTGAAATTAAGACCCCTATTAATTTCTTTCTGGCCTTATTCTCTTTAGGGGCACCAGAAGGAAGGAGGAATAGTTGAGAAGGGAAAACTGTCACAGCCTGTATTTAGCAGAAACTAGGTTATGTTAAATCTAGATGTGTAATCCTGTCCAGAGAGGCCTTTTCTGAAATGCAGTGACATCACACTCTGGGCTAGGAAAGTTAGAGAAATTGTGCTTTTGACTCTGTCAGCCTTATTTATTTTTTAAAACAATGTCCTGAGGCCATACCTCAAGCCCGTAGAGCAGCAGATGGATGACTTGTCTTGTTTGATCTGGTAAAAAGGTAGTGTGAGTTCCAATTAATTCCATGTTGGCTTTGCTTTGCCCTGGATCTCTCCTGAGGAATAACTTCTCTCCCACTCCCCAGAAGAACTTGATTTTTTTTTTTTAAATTAGAGTATAGCCACTTAACAATATTAGTTTCAGTCAGCAGAGCCACTCAGCCATACACATACATGTATCCATTCTCCCCCAAACTCCGCTCCCATCCAAGCTAGATTTTTGAGACTTTTCAGCAAATACTTGCTTTATTCTTTGAGCTCTATCTTTATCTTGGCTGCCTTTTTGGAGGGGGCGGGGGGTGGGTTCTAAAACAGTCAGCAGTTTTCACCATCCTATGTTTTAGAGAATCTGTGTTCATCTCTGGCATGTGATTGAGTGTCTCATTTAAAAATATATGTATATGCATCTTTTGAGGTGAAATTCACATAAAATTAACCATTTTTTTTTAAATTAACCATTTTTAAGTGAACTGTTTGGTGGCATTTAGTACATTCACAGTATTGTGCAAGTCCCCCTCTTTATTTTTGTTGAGTTTTAGTTTAGTTTTTTTTTTTTTTGGAGTTTCTTTGGCTAAGGCAAGAGCTGCTGCTGCTGCTGCTAAGTCACTTCAGTCGTGTCCGACTCTGTGCAACCCCATAGACGGCAGCCCACGAGACTCCCCCCATCCCTGGGATTCTCCAGGCAAGAACACTGGAGTGGGTTGCCATTTCCTTCTCCAATGCATGAAAGTGAAAAGTGAAAGTGAAGACTCTGAGTCCTGTCCTACTCTTAGCGACCCCATGGATTGCAGCCCACCAGGCTCCTCCGTCCATGGGATTTTCCAGGCAAGAGTACTGGAGTGGGGTGCCATTGCCTTCTCTGAAGGCAAGAGCTAACATGATAAAATGTTTCTCTGCTGGTAGCTGTAAGGGATATTACATTACTATTGTATAGGACAGAGTGAAGGAAGAGAGTGGTAAGTTTTTCCCTTCTCTTTAAAAGCAGGGATTTTAATTTAGTATCTAAGATTATGTACTTGACTTTCTCCTCGTCCCTGAAGTCTTTGGGTACATTATTCCCTAGTTAAGAACACTTGGTGCTCACAATGGATAGGACAGAAATCTCTTCCTCAGTGATAAAGATTGTTAGGGGAGGTAATGAAATTGTGTGAGTCACTATTAAAGGTAGGATTTGAGGCTAGGTTAATTTAATGTGTAATAGATTGTGCTGAAAATTTGTTAGGAATTTAATATGCGTGAATGTGTCAATGCTTTAGGAAACAAACCAATTTGGGGGCCCTTTTTCAAAGAAACAGTGAAAAATTTCAGGCAGCTTTTGTTTTTAAATCTTGAGCAAGTTTTAAGCTTTGGTGACCCCATAGGATTTAGAGTGGCGTAAGCACATCCTGGAGAGACCGTAATGGCCTTGAGCTGTGGCCCTCCTGTCAGGCTCTGGCAGCCATTGCTGTGTGCTGGTTTTCCTCTCTGTGTATGTACGCTCTTGGGCTTTCCAGGTGGCTCAGTGGTAAAGAATCCATCCACCTGCCGGTGTGGGAGACACAGGTTCAGTCCCTGTGTCGGTAAGATCCCCTGGAGGAGGAAGTAGCGGCCAACTCCAGTGTTTTTTCAGGGAAAATCCCATGGACAGAGGAGCCGGAAGAGCTACAGTCCATGGGATTTCAAAGAGTCAGACTGACTGAGCACACAGTGCAATGCCATGTGTAAGTTCTTAGATAGTAACTTCAGATTTGTTCCACATCTTCTATGTGAAGGACTCCTTTCTTCAGTTTGCCCACTTCACATTTAGTTTACATTGTGAATGGGTTAAATGATTATAACATTCTTTGAATTTTTGCTAGAAAGGCATTATGAAAATATTACATAAGGCAAGTCTTTGTTACAGATTCACTTTAAATTGTAACAAATATGCTGAAAACAGAAATTTCTGTTTTCTATGATTTATGTGAGTTCTAGCTCACTTCTTTTAATACAATAAATTCAGTGAAATTCTGATACAACCTAAAGCACTATTGTATATAAGGATCAGGATTATAAATATTAAGTAGCTGCTTGGAAAGATAGCAGATGAGTCTAATTTCTCTTAAATTAACCCAAGTAGGGACGTCCCTGGAGGTCCAGTGGTTAAGAATCCGCCTTGCAATGCAAGGGACAGGGGTTCGATCCCTGGTTGGGAAACTAAGATCCCACATGCTCAAGGGTAACTAAGCCTGAGTGCTAAAACTCGAGAGCCCGTATCCAGCAATGAAAGATTCCACATGCCGAAACTAAGACCTGACGCAGCTAAATAAATAAATTAAAAAAAAAAAAAATTAACCCAAGTAGTACATTTTAGAGAAGAAAGTTCAGCCAAACTCTTGTCGCTACATGATTTTGTGGCTCTTTTTCCCTTAATTACATTGATTTGTTTAGTGCTTAGGTCTTTTCTCTCAGATACATAAGTACCATTGTTTGTAAAGATGTGGTCATTCAAATTTGCCAAATGTGTTATCACTGATGCTGTTTTGACCTGAAAGTAATGAGCAGGTACTGGGGCATCTGTCCTAAATTCGGTGATAAGTAGTACTAATAATGGTGGTAAAAAAGAAGATACCTTTTTTTAAGTGCAGAAGGAATATTATTAAAAGAGAAATTTAATGTATTTGAAGAAGTTAAGTACATTGGACAAAGTCTTTAGAATTTCTCAAATCAGAAAGCAGTGTTTCATGATTTGGGGAGAAATGTGATTAGTCTGTGCTGGTAGTGTTTTACCAGTGGAGCCTTATGTCAGCTGAGTCAGTTCTGGAAATTGGAAGGGAAAAGGCAAAGTTAAAGCTGGCACCCATGTTTTAAGTTTTGATATCAGTTCTGATTCTTTTTTGTACTCAATGTGACTAAACAGATACCTCAGTTCTTTGCATTGTTTTTAAGTGTAAACAGATATTTCTTTTGGGGAGTACTTTTGGGGGTGATTGTAGTTGTTGGAAACATGTTTTTTAAGGTCTCTCTAGATGTTTGTCATGAAAGAATATTATCCTACTAATTTAGACCTTTTTTTTTTCTGAAAGAGATTCCTTTTACTGATGCATGTGATGGTGAATAGATTGATGGAATTATTTTGTTTCAGTTTTTCTGTGCTTCTAAGAGACTGGGAGTAAGTCAGATTTGCCTTAATAGAAAGTAATAGGGAGATCTTTCAAAACAAACTTTGTCTTAAGTATTACAGAAAGATCTAGCTTTAGGTCTTGGAGGCTCTGAGAAGATAATTGTGGATAAAATCATAAAGCCATGATAGGTTCAGATTTTTACTCTCTTCTATTAGGCCTTTGGAGTTTGCTCCAATTAGCTTTTTGACACAAGAGTTTCATTCTTAACTATCCTTGCATCCCTTTGGATCACCCATGATGGTGGTAAGGATGAAGAGACTCGTTGTGGAATTTAGATATTCTCATATATAAATGTTCTTAAAATTGGTTGAATCCTTTGCTGGACCTAAATAATTCAGATAAAGGTATTTTCTCTTGCTCTAGGTGCACATTAAAGATCCAAAGCCATGACTGACTCCAAGTACTTCACAACCAATAAAAAGGGTAAGTATGAAAACTCGATTAAAGCCTTTTTTGAAGATTCTTCAAAAGTGATGGTGTAAGATTGCTTCAGATACAATGCTCCTGATCTCTTCAGAGATGCATGTCTTGGACCATCTCATAGGGAATCTGCTGCTTCTACAGAAAGGTGTATTGAACAAATTTTTAGAGTATAGGTTTTTAAAGATATAACTGTAATACACATCATTTTGACTTAAAGGTTTTAGTGAAAGGAAGAGATCCAAGATTGATCCACCGAAAATTGATAGGTCTGAGGAGGGTGAAAGAGAAAGAAGCGCATTTATTCTCTTTTTTTAAAAAATTGAAGTGTAGTTGGTTTACAATGCTGTGTTCGTTTCTGGTGTCCCGCAAGAGTAATTCAGTCGTGTGTTTGTGTGTGTATTATTTTTCAGATTCTTTCCTATTATAGGTTATTACAAGATATTGTATATAGTTGCCTGTGCTGCTCAGTAGGACCTTGGTGTTTGTCTGTTTAACATATAATAGTGTGTGTCTCCTAATGCCAAGGTCCTAATTTATCTCCCCCCACTCTTCCCCCTGCTTTGATGACCATAAGTTTGTTTTGTAAATAAGTCCATTTGTATCTTTTTTTTTTTTTTTTTAGATTCCACATATAAGTGATATCATGTGTTTGTCTTTTTCTGTGTGATTTAGCTTCACTTACTATGGTAATCTCTAGGTCTATCCATGCTGCTGCAAATGGCAGTATTTCATTCTTTTTTATGGCTGAAGAATATTCCATAGTATGTATAAATCACATCTTCTTTATCCTTTCATCTGTTGATGGACATCTAGGTTGCTGCCATGTCTTGGCTATTGTAAATAGTGCTGCTGTGAACATTGGCGTGCATGTATCTTTTCAAATTAGAATTTTCTCTGGATATATGCCTAGGAGTGGAATTGTTGGATCATATGGTGATTATAGTTTTTTAAGGAACTCGCATACTGTTTTTCATAGTGGCTGCACCAAATTCTTTTATTTTTTCCTTGGAAATATTTTATAATGAGTATTATAAAAGCAATATAGCAATAAAAAGTAAAGATAAAAGTTCTCTTTCTATTTCTGTTTCTGATGGGAAGTTGATGTGTATCCTTAATCTTTTCTGTGCATATATTAGTACATATGATTGAAAAAAATTTTAACCACTAAAAAGAGATGATACAAAACGCTGCATGGAAACTTGATATTTTCTTATCCTTGCACTCATGCATTGTTTTGCATGACCTCTTTTTTGGTAAAGAGAAAAATGATGTGATGCAGAGGGAAGCACATACCATTATTTATTAATTACAGCTGCCAAAATGCATAACCTCAGTGTAATTATGAGAAAATACCCATGACAACTGAGGGTGTTCTTTAAAATGACTGTCCTGTGCTTTTTAAAAATGTCATTATAATGAAAGGAAAGGCTGCCCAGCTGTTTCAGATTAAAGGGTGCTGAGACGTGACGGAAAGTGTAATGCGTGATCCTGAGTTGGGTTCTGGCCCGAGGGGGATGGGGTAAAATTACTGCAGAGGACATTATCAAGATCATTAAGTCTGTATAGATTAGATAGTGTATTAGTGTTACATTTCCCAATTTTCATCATTGTATTACGGTTATGTAACGTAATTCCTTGTTCTTAGAAATTACCCACTGATGTAATTTAGGGCTAAAGAGATGATGTCTACAGTTTGTTGAATGAATCAGAAGAAAAAGTATAAATATATAAAGAAGTGTATGATAAAGCAAATGTGGTGTAACATTAGAAACTGGGGAGTTTTACAGATTTTCTGTAAGATTAAAATGATTTCAAAAGAAAAAATGGGAGGGCAGGTATAGTGCCTGGAGCACCAGAAAGTTATCTAGAAAGCCCAAGCATATTCGTCATTTGTTCTGTCATTTGGAGTTAATTAAGGCTAAACAGGCTTTTCCACTATACTACAGAAAACACCATAGAACACTACTTATTACATCAGCTGCTATAGTCCATGGCTTTCAACCTTGCCGACACATTGGAATTGCCCAGTGAAAGAGAGGAGGTGGTGTCCAGTCCTCCCCTGCACATGTCCTGATTTCTTTGGTCTGGGATATGACTTTGATGGGATTTTTAAAAGCTCCCCAGATTTTTCCAGTGTTTAGCTGAGATTGAGAGCTATTGCTAGCTACTTGGTAGAGTTGATGAAGGGGGGGAAGGAAGGGGAAAAGATAAGAATTTAATAAAGCGGTAGTATGTATGAGATACCTTGCCTCACTTAGTGCCCCTCGGCTCCACCCAGCTTCTTCCTGTTTATATTGCTTGCACCTTAGAAAATCCTTTAGCCCCGGTTATTCATTTTCAGCTTTATTTCTGATTCTCTTACCATTCTGAAATGTATTTATTTCTTCTGTTAACATTTTGTGTGCTTTGATGACCTAGATGTTGTGTGAAGTCAAAATGAAAGTCGCTCACTCATGTTGACTCTTTGCGACCCCTCAGTGCATGGAAGTCTCCAGGCCAGAACACTGGAGTAGGTAGCCTTTCCCTTCTCCAGGGGATCTTCCTAACCCAGGGGTCGAACCCAGGTCTCCCACAATGCGGGCAGATTCTTTACCAGCTGAGCCACAAGGGAAACCCAGATGTTGTGTATAATGATACAAAAAGATGTAATTTAAAAACTCACCTAATCCTTCAAACCTTCTCTTATAATGGGTCCTGATAACTTTTTTTTAATTTCAGGGATTTTTGTACAAGTTTGAGACTTAAGACGAATCATGACTGAGTAAATACCACATTTTGAAAAATGGATAGATTGTGTTCCTTTTACTTCCTGTAACACCCACCAGAACTGCCATGGAACATACTCTTTAAATTTATGCTATTGGAGTTGGAATAATTTCAGTTACATCCTGTTTTGATTCTTTGACTCCTGCTGCTGTTCACAATTCGGATTTTCTGAAACCCTGCTGCTTGTTCTTTACTTTCCCCAGAAGTAAGTGATGGGAGGGACCCTGAGAGCTGGACTCGGCAGCGGAGGACTTGGAGAAGAGGAGAATGACTCTTTCAAGGGCCCAGCTTTTCTGTCTGTGCTGTTTTTATAGCAGCTGTCAAGTAAAGGGGCGATTTTTGTCAAAATGTATTTGCTTTGTTGGCAGTATATCTTGATCTAACAAGTTTTTTTAGTGCTTATCTTCTGTGCTGCTTACTGGTTTCATCCTTTTCATTTAGGGGCTTCAGCAGATCACATCATTTGCTGTCCCCACTATTATTACACTGGTGAGCGAGGCTGAAGTGAATGTCAAGAACAGTGGAAGAAAATGAGGCAGTATGCTAGATGGGAAGTGGAAGTGGCAGTAGTCAACTTCTTTTTTGTAGTGTTATAGTATATTTTCTTTCTTTTAAAACCAGTTGAGAGTTGTTACCTTCTTATTTCAGCTCCAGCTTTCTTAAGGTAGGTGAGCCTAGGCCTTAAAATAGTAGTGACAGCCCTGGCATTTCACAGTGCAGAGCTTGAGCAGTCACTGAAGATTGTACTTTTAGAAATGACTGGTTTGTACCATTCTTGAAGCTTCAGGATGATTATTTCTGTTGTTAGCTTGATTGAACAGGATACGGCTTTAAATTCCACTGATATCTTAAAGTACTGATTAGAACAGTGATTTTCAACCCTGTACATTAGAATCACTTGGGGAATCTTTAAAAAATATGAATGTAGGAGTTTTACTGTCTGAAAGTCTGATTTACTTGATTCAGAATGGAGCCTGAGCATTGGTATTTTTAGATCCTTCCCAGGCAAGAATGTGTAGACAATGTTGGAAGATTCTTAAGTTGAAAAAGATGGGAGAAACAGTTCTAAGGCCAGTTCTGTTACTTGCTAGCCCTGTGACCTTGGGTCCTCACTTTGTGGAGTTGAGAGTAGTGAATGAAAAGTATCTTCTGGTTTGAAAACATTGGTTTGTGAACTTGTTTCCTGCCTACATTTATTTTTTCCTCAGGACTTGGAAATTCTGATGGGAGATCATCCCTCAGATGCCTGCCATTCTGTCCCCTTTGTAGAAAGATTTCACATCTTTGCTTTTTTTAAAAATTTGTTTCAGTTGCAGCCTTGCCTCTAGTTAGCTGTTGTGGTGTTACTTTACATAGTGCCGTGTTGTGCTCTAATTTTCTGACCCTGGGACCTCATCTGTTTGTTCTCTTTTAGGAGAAATCTTTGAATTAAAGGCTGAACTCAACAATGAAAAGAAAGAAAAGAGGAAAGAGGCTGTGAAGAAAGTGATTGCTGCTATGACTGTGGGGAAGGATGTTAGGTAAGGGTGACCTCTTCTGCCTTGCTCACTTTAGACTCTCACTGTAGTGGCTTTTTACTGCTTTTCATTTAAGCTCTTATGATAAGAATGTATATGAATTAGTTTGTCCCACTGAAAACATTAGGAAGTGTGGTTGATTTTATATTAACTCTGTGACCAAGTGTGGAGTTTTTAAAAGAGTGAAACCAGTTTGATTTCATTTGCATGTAGATCGAGCATAAAACCTCCTGAGAGCTGGCACAATTACAAATCTGTTGCTAAGGTAGTTTTAGAAGATGATAAAAATATACAGAGGAGCAGAAGCCCATGTGTAGTTTAATTGGCTCATGCCAGTGCCTCAACTGTACAACTCCGCATTGAGTTGCTGAATTCAAGATGAAAATCAATGGTAACAAAGTCCAAATGGTCAATTTTTTTTTTCTCCCTCTTTTTTCCCCGTAATTTAGCAGAACCATTTGGAAATAAGTAAAGATAGTCTGCAGGCCCTGAGAATTCCTGAGATCCTTTCCATGAATTCCATGAGGTCAAAGCTATTCTTGTAATAATACTTAGGTCTTATTTGCCCTTTTCAATATGTTGATATTTGCACGGCTGCTGCTGTATTCTGAATTAAGGCAGTGTGCAAGACCATAACAGTAGTCACTATATCCTTCACCACCATGTGCTTGGAGGAAAAAAGGGCAGTTTGACTCAGGACTGTCCTTCATGAAGCACTACAAATTTATTTCAGTAAAACTTGAATCTGAGTTCAGGTCATTTTAATATTCTGTGTGATGAAACAGGAATTTGCATAAAGTACTTCTGCATAGCAGTGTGTGTCGGTTGATTTGAAAAAAAGCCCTTGCACAGTTGTTTGACTTGGGAATACCATTCTATGTGAAATAATGATTGACAGACAAAATTACAGTTAATCAGACTTAATATTTGGGAGACATTTTATAAAAAAATGAACAAAGTGAACCTGTCACTTCAAGGGAAAAAAATTGGCAGTAGATACATTTCAACTTTAAAAATTAGAGTGTTGGAAAACTTGTGTCTCCCATAATGAGCTTGATAGTTTCCGATACTTAGAGATTTTTCTGATGAGATTGGTGGTGAAATTAATGAATGTGATTATTTGGTGCTATATAATGAAATATGACAACCTGGAGATGACCTGCGTAACTCATTGAACCAGTGTTTTCCAAATAACCAGTGCATATATCATAAAATTATGGGTAAAAGATGCAGTCAAAATAAATGCTAAATGAATGGATTTTAATTCAATCAAGTACAGAAAGTTTATCAGTATGGTTTCAGATTCCATATTGCACCTAACATTTAAGAAACTATGATTTGTGGACTAAAAAAGACAAAAGAAAAACAATCATTTGTCTGGCTTTAATGTGTCAAAGAAGAACACCCAGTTATATGAAAAAGGTATTAAAATACTCCATTTTGCAATTTATATATGTGTATGAAGATGTGTTTTCTTCTTAATACTTCAGTTAAAACAACATTCTATAACGGGTTGAATGCAGGAGCAGATGTGAGAATCCAGCTATTTTTGCTTAAGTGAAAGTGAGTGAAAATGTTAGTCACTCAGTTGTGTTTGACTCTCTGCAACCCCATGGACTGCAGCTCTCTGTCCATAGGATTTCCTAGGCAAGAATACTGGAGGAGGTTGCCATTGCCTTCTCTCAGGCATCTTCCCCACCCAGGGATCTCCTGTATTACAGGCAGATTTTTACCATCTGAGTCACCAGGGAAGCCCCAAGCCACGCCAAACATGGGGCTTGACCCATGACCCTGAGATTGGGACTCAGTTTTTGCTTAAACTAGACATTAAAGAGATTTGCAGAAATTAAAACAATGTCATTTTAACTTTTTAAAAAAGTAAAATAGTCTTACTTTATAAAATATTTGTGTTAATATGAAGCACATTTATTTTCTTTCTATCAGTTGAGTCAAATGCTGCTGATAAGAAATGGATGAGTGCAAGAATGTCAAGTAAATTCCAGCATCTAGTGGTGGAATGTTGTTGTTTTAACACAAACATCTGAGAAGGTTCTAAGGCTAATGATGACCTTCTGATGTCATTAAGAAAAGGGAGAATCAAATTTAAGTGTATTGTGTCAGGCATGGTAATAGATGATTTTAGTTAACAGGTTTTTTTTTTTAATAGTTCTCATATCTTCTGAACTAAAGGTTATTCTGAATTATAAGTTATTCCATGTTAGAGATAAGAAAGGTATGCTCAGAGGACTAAAGAATAATCCCAAACTCATACAGCTAGTGGTAATGTAGCCAGGATTCTAACCTAGTTTTGGGTCTCAGTATCCATTACTGGTCACTGCTTTCATGGGTGTATGTATATAATAGAGTTTAAATCTGTATATGCATGCACATGGGCTTCCCTGCTGGCTCATCTGGTAAAGAATCCACCTGTTGAAGCAGGAGATGCAAAAGATTCAGGTTCAATCCCTGGGTTGGGAAGATCCTCTGGAGAAGGAAATGGCTACCCACTCCAGTATTCTTGTCTGCAGAATCCCATGAACAAAGGAGCCTGGTGGGCTATAGTCATAGAGTCACAAAGAGTTGGACATGACTGAGAGACTGAACATGCATACATACACATGCTCAGGACTGTTTTATTTTCTGAAAAGGTTAAAATTTTGAACAAAGGCCTTATCTGGGAACTGTTTTAATAAGGACTCCAGCCACATAAGTTCCCACTGGTTAGAGATGGAAGAATATGCACATTGAAAAGCATAGCAACTGTAGTGCTTTGAAACTGCAAAGAATTGGTATGAAGAATACTGTTAACTGTTTTTGGTGACATAGTGATTTTTTAAAAAATTTGTAAAGAGATACACTAAGGTGTATGTCTAGGATTTGTTTAGAAATGGTTTAGAGCAATTAGATGGGGTAGGGACTGGGGGAGGGAAAGTGGGTTGAGGTTGTATATGAAACAAGATCAGGTATGTATCAATATTTACAGCTGGGTGATGGATGCATCAGGTGCATTAAACTGCTGTCTCCACTTCGAAAATTTTCAAAGTAAAAGGTTTTTTAAAAATCTAGTTTTCAGTATTTTCTTGAGACCATGACTGTAGTTTCTTTAGTAATTCATTTCTGTGATTATTATCACTGCATTCATCCTCTCATCAGATTACTTTTTAAGTTAAGGCTTTTTCTTTGTGTCCTATCCAGCATCTTGACACCAACATCAGTTCACTTTCCCTTTCTCTCTTCTTAGCTCTCTCTTTCCAGATGTAGTGAACTGTATGCAGACGGACAATCTGGAACTGAAGAAGCTTGTATATCTCTACTTGATGAACTATGCCAAGAGTCAGCCAGACATGGCCATCATGGCTGTCAACAGCTTTGTGAAGGTAAATTTTTCTCAGGGACTCAAGAACAGTTTCTTCTATCTCAGAAAGCCTTTTAAGAAGTGTCTCTTGATATGGTTAGCGTCTGCATTCCAAAAGAGGGCTTCTAGAGAAGTATTGGCAACGAGTAGGAATGTTCATGATTTAAGCATTCTGTATGCTGGCATTTGTCATCCAGTTTAGACCATATGGTGAGCCTTCTGTCAGCTGGGCTTGTTACATCCTTGCCAGATGGGAGAAGAAAGCCAGGTGAAATGTCACTCTTAACCTTCTATGGCAGACAAAGGTTGGGCATATCATTATAATGTCAGTAACCTGGGGCCTTACCTATTTATCTTTGTAGAAATTATGCTTATGTTTTAGAAGTAGTGGAAACTATAGAAGCTGCCTTTTAATTTTGTTTTAATAAGTACGATTAACTTTTTTTGTTGTTGTTATGGAAATTTTCAAACATACTCAAGTAAAGGAAATAGTATAGTAAGTTCCTAAATACCTACCTTGTAGTTTCAGTAGTTACCAACCTATGACCAGTCTTGTTTAACTTATATTCTCCATACATGCTTTCCTGACCACCAAGTCCTCTCCTACTGGATAATTTTAAAGCAAATTCCAAACAATCTAAGGATGAAAAATCATTTAAGCAACTGACCATCAAAGAAAGTCCTTAATACTATTGTATATCCAGTTAAAATTCTCATGTGATTAGATATGATGAACATAATAATAAGGTTGTCTCTATTAGAGATTGGGATTTTTTTGTTTTGTTTACTTATTGTTTTTTTCCTCTGTCTGGAATTCAGTGTACGTTAGAAGCAAAAATCAGATGGCATTTCTAAAATTAGCTGCTATTGTTTTGAAAAAATAAACATGCTTTCTTCTCATGGAATTTTTTTTTTCTGTGTTTAACTAAAAAATGTACAGAATCAAAATAACACTTCATTCTGTTTGGTGATTCATAGATGGATGATATCATTGGAAATAATTTAGTATATATTTTTTGAAAGTTAGCTTGTGCATAGGTTTATAAAGTTTAAAGAAAATTTTAAATACAGGGCAATTTAAGGGATATTCCTTCACGGTAAGTGTTCTATTAATACAGTATTTGCCTCCAAATACTGTAGGCACTTGCTAGGAAAGGAGAATATATGTTAATCAGCATTTCAGCAGATCTCGCTGCTGCTTCACTTAAGAAACTTCTGGGGGACCCAGACCAGCTTCTGGAATCTCCTTTGTTTTCTTGGCTGTAGGCTCCAGATATATCCACCCCTCTTTTCTCCTTGGTTGCTATTTGTGGAGTGGGACACATCTTTCCAGTTTCTGATTTTTTTCCTGTACCAGAATACAAGCCCAAAGCCTTTTTCTCTTTTTAGAGCAGGTCCACTAATGGCCATGAGGATAGTAACACCAGCTATCTAAATTTCTGCCCAGCTCTGGAATGAATCCTACAGGGCATGTCTTCATTGTGTATATAAAACAGTTAAATGAATTCCTAACCTAAACTCTTTGAATAGGCAACTAAATTTTGTACTTGGAAAATGTAGGTTCTGGTGTAGAATATAACTGGAAACCTACATTAATTAAATGTTCTTTTGTGGCTTATAGAAGTCAGACTGTTTGATTTTAGACACCATGTACACCAATAGTTGTCAATGATTATTGTCTGTAGGACTGTGAAGATCCCAATCCTCTGATTCGAGCTTTGGCAGTCAGAACCATGGGGTGCATCCGGGTGGACAAGATTACAGAGTATCTCTGTGAGCCCCTCCGCAAGTGCTTAAAGGATGAAGATCCCTATGTCCGGAAGACAGCAGCAGTCTGTGTGGCAAAACTCCATGACATCAATGCCCAGATGGTGGAAGATCAGGGATTTCTGGATTCTCTGCGGGATCTCATAGCAGATTCAAATCCAATGGTAATGTATTTCCATTTTTTTATGAGAGCAGTATTTAAAATGGATCTCTTTAAAAAGCATGTTTAAAATAAATCTTTGGGACATTGAGCCATAGGTTAGCTATGTGAAGCATGACTTCCATGGGACCCAAAGATTGTCTGTCTCATACCCTACTGAGCTGAAAACGAAGTCCTAATATACAAATAGTATATGTATGCCATTTATTTATTTATACTTTTCATTATAGGAATTTTCAAACATCTTCAAAATTAGAGTTACTAAATGAGTAAATAAAATGAAGTCAGTTACCATCACCAGGTCCAGTAATTATTAATACATGCTAGTTTATTTTACCTGTTTTCTTCTCCTACCCCCTACTTACCTATGGGTAACTTAAAGATGTCACACATGAATGGGTCTCTGAATTTAATGTGTCATTATAATTAATAATAAACTTTAATAATCTTAACCTGTTTTTATACAACAAATTGAGATGATTTGAGGAGATTTTCACAAGTATCTTTGAGAAAACTTAGAGAAAATTTAAGGTTACTTAGTAGAATTGTGAGAAACTGTTTCAGGAATGCCTTATGTTTTATTGTATCTTTCTTGAAGATTTTCCTAGAACAGGTGTTAGCATTAGGGATTATTAAATTGTTGGACCCTGCTGCCCTCTAAATAGGAAATTCTTCTTATTTCCTTTGTTTGACATCTTGTTAAGAAGGTGCCCAGGAGGCAGAATTTAAGGAGGCATTCATTCTCAGGTGCCCACTCTACCTGTGCAGGCTTGAGAGTGGAATACTTCTCTCCCGCCTTATTCTCAGTTCAGTTGAGTCCCTCAGTCATGTCTGACTCTTTGCAATGCCATGAACTGCAGCACGCCAGGCCTCCCTGTCCATCACCAACTCCCAGAGTTTACTCAGACTCATGTCAATTGATTCGATGATGCCATCCAACCATCTCATCCTCTGTTGTCCCCTTCTCTTCCTGTCGTCAATCTTTTGCAGCATCAGGGTCTTTTCAGATGAGTCAGTTCTTCACATCAGGTGGCCAAAGTATTGGAGCTTCAGCATCAGTCCTTCCAGTGAATATTCTGGACTGACTTCCTTTACGATGGACTGGTTGGAACTCCTTGGCCTTATTTTACAAACATTAAATCATTTGTTTTTGCTCTTCATTCCTGTTATTTTAGTGAAGAACTGAAAAGCTTGGACTAAGAGATAAACACATATATATCCCCATGCCTACTTTTGTTCTTAAACCCATACTTGCATCTCAACTGTATGTCCTGTTTTTTTGCCAGAAGTATTACTGCTGTTTTTAGACTGCTGGTTGTCCTTTTTATCAATTGGGTCAAATGCTGCTGATAATGAATGAGTGTAAGAATGTGAAGTAAATTCCAGTGTCTAGTGGTGGAATGGAAGGTATAGTAACTCAAATATCTGAGAAGGTCCTAAGGCTAATGATGACCTTCCTAATACCATTAAGAAAAAGAGAGGCTTCTCGGATGGTCCACCGGTTGGGAATCTGCCTAGCAGTGCAGGGGTTCGATAACTGGTCCGAGAAAATCCCGTTTGCCCTGAAGCAACCAAGCCCTTGCGCCACAGCTGAGCCCTCATGCCTAGAGCCTGTGCTCCGCAGTCAGAGAAGCCCCCACTGCACTCACAGCAGCTGAAGAAAGCCCTTGTGCACAGCAGCAGAAGACCCAGCGCAGCCAATAAATGAGTAGTTTAAAAAAATAAAAGGAAAGTGCATTCTGTGTCAGGCGTAGTGATTGGTGCTTTTACTTAAAGTGTTTGTTTTTTTTTAGTAGTTCTCCTATCTTCTGAACTAGAAGTTATTCTGAATTAGAGGTTTTTCTATGATAGAGATCAAGTAGTGTATACTTCAGTCACTCAGTCGTGTCCGAGTCTTTGCGAGCCCGTGAACCACAGCACGCCAGGCCTCCCTGTCCATGACCAACTCCCAGGGTCCACCCAAACCCATGTCCATTGAGTTGGTGATGCCATCCAACCATCTCACCCTCTGTGGTCCCCTTCTCCTCCTGCCCTCAGTCTTTCCCAGCATCAGGATCTTTTCAAATGAGTCAGCTCTTCACATCAGGTGGCCAGAGTATTGGAGTCTCAGCTTCAACATCAGTCCTACCAATGAACACCCAGGACTGATCTCTTTTAGGATGGACTGGTTAGATCTCCTTCCAGTCCAAGGGACTCTCACTTGGAGAAGCTAAAGAATAATTCCAGCATCACTCAGCTAGTGGTACTCTGGCCAGAATTCTAACCTGGTTCTGAGCCCCAATACCCATCAGTGTGGTTACTGCCTCCATGGGTGTGTATATGCATGATACAATTTAAATACATATATGCACGTACATATTTAGGACTGTTTGATTTTCCAGAAATGGTTAAAATTTTGAACAAATAAAGGCCTTAATTATCTGACGACTGTTTTAATAAGGAAATCTTCTGAACCCTCTTATTCCCATGATAGGTATGAGTCCAGTTTTACTGCTCTTGAGGGAGAATTTTGTTCCACTTTTTCAGAAGTTGCCCCACATGGTGGCAGCACTGCACCAGCAACTCTCAGAACCACTTGCAGAAGGAATTGATGCTTCCTGGTTCTACCTGAGTAGTTTTCTTACAGCTCACTTTAGAAGGGCATCCTAGATGTGAAAGCACCAGTACCTCTGGAGAAATGACTTTGAAATCAGAGGGTAAAATGTCAGTTAAAATCTGGTGACTTTTTTGGTGGATGGAGCCTTGCTTGTGGATCTTAGTTCCCTGACCAGGAAGGCAGCTGTGCATCACTGTACCATCACCACGTGCTTGGTTCCCTAACCAGGGATTGAACACTGGCCCTTGGCAGTGAGAGCATGGAGTCCAAACCACTAGACCTCCAGGGAATTTCCACTACAATATTAGTTTAAAAGGTACTGATCTCTTTGATATCTCTACAGATTCATATGGTAAAACCTTTTCTGAGGAATTAGAGCTAAACTTATCTTTAGAGGCCAAGTTTATTGGTCCATTTTGTTGAAAGTAATTATATATTTAGAAAGAGGAAGCACTTTGCGGTGAGAGGAAGATAACTCCCATGATTTCTTCACATAGCAGAATTTTGAAAGTCCTGGTCTCTGTAAATTGATATTTGCAAGAAAGATACACTTTTGGGTGATAGTGACTTTTCTCTAGCTTTTTGTCCACATACTAGGATTTTCCCTCCTTACTACAATTTTTTTTTCTCTCTCAGAGGCATTTGAGATATTCCAGTTTCTGTTAATGTTTACACTGGAATCTGCTCCCTGAGACTCTGCTTTGCTTTTTGTTTGCGAATTCAGATCTCCTGAATCCTTTGGCTCCATGCCTTAGCCCCTTTGATCTTGTCAGTTCTGTCATCACTCTTGAGAACTGCCCCGGGAATGTCCCTTTTCCATTGCTCTGTTCTCTCAGCCAAAGTACAAACTACTGGATTAGTTACAACAACACCACCCCCAGAATCATGTTTTTCATTTGTTGAGGGTTTTTCTGGACAAGCAGCATGCTATCAGAACTTGGCCCAGTATGGCCTTCAGCAAAGGCTCTAGTTAAACTGCCAGCTCCTTTTTTTCCCCTCAGCTTCTTTTAATTTGAACTTATTCTGGAAAGCTCTCGTATGAAAAGTAGCACTTTTCCTCTTAGAAAAAGTATGTATTTTAACCATGTGCTAGCCAGCAGTTAGAAGCCACGTGAGATAGTGACAGCAGTTCTCAACTGGTAGTGGAAGTTTCCCCGGGGGTACGAAGCCGTGTTGGGAAACACTTTTGGTTGTCGTAGCTGATGGGAAGATTGCTACTGACATCTGGTAAGTAGGGTTCAAGGATACGTTAAACATCCTGCAGCACACAGGGAGTCTTCTGCAGCGAAGAATTATCCACCCCAAAACGTCACTAGTGCTAAGGTTGTGAAAATTTGGGTTATGGAAATAGCACACAGCATTTAGGGTCCAGAGTGGTTGCTGTTTGGCATCCTGGCTTGGCTGCTTACTAGAAGCGTGGCCTTGAGACTGTTATTTAAAATGAGCTTCAGTGGCCTCATCTGGAAAAATAAAAATAAAAGCAGGTAATAATGCCCGTTTTACTGGATTATTTTGAACATGAAGGAATAATTTATTTAAAAATTTAAGTAATGCCTAACAGAGTAAATGCTTAATAAACAATAGCTATTCTTTTGGGGAAATTTTTAAAAATTTATTTTTAATTGGAAGATAATTGCTTTGCAATGTTGTGTTGGTTTCTGCCAAACATCGACATCAGTCAGTCATAGGTATACACATGTCCCCTCCCTCTTGAGCCTCCTTCCCACCTCCTAGCCCGTCCCACCCCTCTTAGGTTGTCACCGAGCACCAAGCTGAGCACTTGCGATACACAGCAGCTTCCTGTTAGCTATCTGTTTTACGTATGGTAATGTATATGCTGCTGCTGCTAAGTCGTTCCAGTTGTGTCCGACTCTGCGGCCCTATAGACGCAGCCCACGAGGCTCGCCCATCCCTGGGATTCTCCAGGCAGGAACACTGGAGTGGGTTGCCATTTCCTTCTCCAATGCAGAAAAGTGAAGACGCTCAGTCATGTCTGACTCTTAGCGACCCCATGGACTGCAGCCTACCAGGCTGCTCTGTCCATGGGATTCTCCCGGCAAGAGCACTGAAGTGGGTTGCCATTGCCTTCTTTGGGTGTGTATATATTTCAGGGCTATTCTCTCAGTTTGTCCCACCCTCTTTTTCCCCTTCTCTGTCCATGAGTCTGATCTCTATGTCTGAGTCTCTATTCCCATCCTGCAAAGGGGTTCATCAGTACCATTTTTCTAGATTTCATATATATGCATTAATATATGATATTTAATTTTTCTCTTTCTGACTTACTTCCCACTGTATAAGGGTCTAGGTTGATCCACCTCACTAGAACAGACGCAAATTCATTCCTTCTTATGAACAGCAGCTATTCTTGAGGAATAGACCTAACATGACATGCTTTCTAATTATTGTAATTTTTATTTAGGCCTTTAGTGTGTGGCTTCCTGGTGGCTCAGAGGTTAAAGTGTCTGCCTGCAGTGCAGGAGACCTGAGTTCGATCCCTGGGTTGGGAAGATCCCCTGGAGAAGGAAATGGCAACCCACTCCAGTATTCTTGCCTGGAGAATCCTATGGATGGAGGAGCCTGGTGGGCTACAGTCCACAGGGTCAGAAAGAGTCAGACATGACTGAGTGATTTCACTTTCACTTAGTGTATGGTGGTTTGCTGTCAGTCTGAGATGGTAAATAATGAAAAACTCAAGTCTCTAGATCACTTTGTAAATTTGAGAAGGATTTTTGTCAGAATATATTTGTTGTCCTTGTGGGCTGTGTAAAATTGTTTATTAATAACCTCAGTTTAGTACTTTAATTACATTATTTCTTTTATCTCTAGACATATATTAATAAACAGAGTTGTAAACTTAGAATATTATACAGAAGTGAAATTAGAAATGCATAATGCTCTTCATGCCCCATGTCCATGAAGGAGTTTCAGAGCTGGTCAAATTTTACTCATGTGGGAGAGTATTAGTATGTTGGTAGGCAGTGGGTAAGAGTGATGTAGTAGGTAACATGTTCAGTCTTTGTCTGGATGCCCCTAGTAAGAAATGTATTTGGTTGAGTAAGTGGAATCATTGGCAGCTGCCTAGTTGGAAGCGCGCCTGCCCACTGATTGATCTTAGTGCTTTTCTGTCTTTATTTACAGAGTAAGGAAACGATTTTTGTTTATCTTTATGATAAACTTTGTGAAGATCTTCCTATGTGCATTCGCACCTTAGAAATTTTAATCATAATCAAGTTTTATTTTTAGAAATTATTTCTAACTTAGGGTGTTTTTTTTTTTTTTAATCTCATTTTTGGGAGTAGATTTTTAGACTTAAAGTTTCAAAGACCATACAGAAACTTCTCATATGCTTGTCTTCACACAGGTTTACTCAATAATAAAATGTTACTATATAATTATGGTACTTTTGTCAAAACTAAGAAATTAACTTTGGTACATTATTATAAACTGAAATACAGACTTTATTTCACCTGTTTCAAAACAGATGTCCTTTTGCTATTGCAGCATTCAGTTCAGCATACCAAATTGCCTTCAGCCACTTCCTCTTATAAAGAGTTGACTCACTTTTCTTTTGGCTTACACAGCATGTTGATTTCCTCCCAGCTCTGAAGGCTGGAAGCCCAAGTCCAGGGCGTCAGTAGGCTCGGTTTCTCCCTCTGAGGCCTCTCTTCTTGGCCTGTGGGTGGGCATCTCCCTTCTCTTCATATGATCCTCCCTCCTTAGGTGTCTATCCAAATTTACTCTTCTGATAAGGACACCAGTTATATTGAATTAAGGTCCACTGTAATGACCTCATTTTAACTTAATTTCCTCTTTAAAGACCCTATCTCCAAACACAGTCACATGAGGTTTTTGGAGGTTAGGACTTCAAATATTCAAATGTGAATTTTGGGGACATACAAATTCAGCCCTTGTAGGAGGATGATAATAGAATTTACTTCACAGACTTGTGAGAATTAATTGAATTAGAACATGTAAAGGGCTTAGAACAGTGATGAAAAATGTTTTGTATTGCTAAAGATGACATTTGAAATGACATGAAAATGAGATAGCCATTTCACAGATGTCCCAAAGCTCCTGCCTTCTCTGCAAGTGGCTCCTTTGAGTCCTTAGAGTTCTCAGAGCCTAGTACCTTCAGAAGCGCTCCCGACTTACTTTGGATAAGAGTTGACTCACTGTTTACCAAGGATTCTCAAAACAGAAAAGTGCTTTGTAACTGTGAAATGATTTTTTTTTCTTTCCCAGTATTAATAGCGTGGGGGTTAAAACTCAGGCTCTGGAATCATTCAGACTTGGGTTTGTATCCTGGTCTGCCTTTCTTAGCTTGATGGTCTTCCTGAACATCTCAGTAGCCTCATCTACAAAATGGAGATTATAAACAGTGTTTCTATCATAGGACCATTGTGAAAGATAAAGGACAGAGGGTTTGCAAAGCACTTCACTGTGAATCTGATATAGAGTAAGCCCTTAATAAAACAAACTTTTCCTTACTGTATAGCAATCGTGGTGCTGGTTTTTTTTTTTTTTTTTTTTTTGTGGTGCTGGTTTTTAATGAGTTTAGAAAGGTTAATATTTCAGTGGCAATTTTATTAAAAAAAATTTTTTTTGTATACAATATTTAAAGCCAGACATTACTTTTTAGGGGTTTCTGAGGTCAGCATATCTACAGATGGAAGCTTAAGTCTATCTACAATATTAATTAACACACCATTGCAGAATTACTCTTAAAAGAATTGTTCGAAGATATAACTAGAGCAGTTTTTGTTGGCAACTTCTGGAAAACTGGATCTGTTGTATATTGTAATTCAGTTGTGTACCAAAAGATCTCAGCTTGTTCATTTCTTAGTGTCCCTTTTAAAATGATCTCAAGGCTCTAATTTGGCAGAGGATTACTTATTCTCAAAAAGAGGAGAAGATGAATGGTGTGATAATAAACTTTTTGTTTTGTTCATGTTGTAGCATTCTTTTGTGTGATTTTAGGGCCTGTGGACCAAGTAACTCTGCCTTTTAACTCTTAGGAGTGCCTCTTCTATGTATGTAGACATTTATTTGTAGTATTTTGGCTTTGTGCTTATTTACATTTCATCAGAACACATCTTAAGCCACTCAAGTAATTAATGAGTTTCGTTGGGTCTAATTTTTTAATCTTTCTTATTACTATGTATTCAGACTTTCTTGCTGTAATGGGATGTGTTGACTCTACTAGGTAGATGTATTCATTCAACTTTGTCATTCTGGAGAAGATGGGAAAACAGAACATTAGAATGTCATATAATCAGCATATTATTAGTTGACAGTCTAGACAGTGTCTTTGGATTAAAGCATGAGCTGTAAAATTAACTGGTACCATATAGTCATATCCTTGGAGATGATAATGTCTGAAACCTGTTTAGAATAAATGCCCTGTGCTTTAACATGTTATTTCAGGCAACTCCATAAAGAAGAAAGTGAGGTTTTGAACTGGTGGTGATTTTCAGAAGGATAAAAATATACAAATCACCTGTATATTTCATTATAATAGATTTGGTTAGCTATTCTACTGCTTTCAATTCAAGTCTTCAAGGGGCAGCAGCCAAAAGGATTGTAAATTGAATATGAGAATTGAAGTGTTTTTTTCAGAGAGTGTGACCTTGAAGGTCATTGCTAGGAATGAAAGTCTTCTAAATAGTAATTTAGTTAACAGGAGGAAGTCACTGTACTCAGAAGTGCTGTCTTTCTTGGGTTCTGAAACTAGGAAAGTGAGTGAAATTATAGAAATCATTCAAGGGGACAAGGAAATGTGTGAGAGAGTCCTCCTAAAAAACCTCTATCTGTGATACTCCACTCCCAATGAGTATCTAAATTTCCTTCTATCGTTCTTTTTTTACAGGACAATTTTTATTTTATTCATATCCACTGCTCCAGCTTGCTACTTTTTTAAGAAAAGAAAAAGTGAGGTCAAATTTATGCCCTCAGAATTTCTGTGTATACGATAGGGGTAGCTTATAAATCAGGTTTTATAGCCAGATAGTAAATCTTGCCCTGTGAAGTGCTGCTAGGATGTGATTATCTCTGAAATATATAAAGTAAGAGAATACCTTTTTCTCCTTATATAAATCTGCCAGGAAGTAATGTTTTGATTGTATCATCCTGCCCAACTTTGATTTTTCTTTCACAGCTCTTGGGACTTCTATAAATTCAGTCAGCAGAGTGATTAGTACTCAGACACTAGAATCAGATACAGGCCATGCGTTCGTATTCAAGCATTTTATCTTTTTGGGCTGTATTGATTAAGCAAGTCACTGAGTTCCTCTATTTATAAATTCATTTTTAAAACCTGTTTCCTTATCTGTAATAGGTAGATTTTGATAGCCGCTACATTAGAGTTGCTTGAGGGTGAATGGCATGGTAAGTGTTCAATAAATTTTAGCTATTGCTGTCTTTTGTTTCTTTGTCCAATTCTTTTAGGTATAGTGTAAGGTAAGTCAAAACACAAGTTGCTTATGTTAAAAAAAATTCAGCAGACTTCAAGGGTCCACTTCGAGCTGTCAAATTGAAGGGAAGTGTGTAGTTACAGCAGAGAAAGGTTTTTTTAGCATTGAGTGTAATTTGATTTATACACAAACATGTGTGTGCATGCTTTTGCATGTATGTATATATTTGTGTTTAGTGTCTATAAAGGATACATATTACATTAGGTCTGCAGGGGTGGAGGTGAGATAGGAGGAGAAATGTTTAGTTGCAGTCTCCCAAAGAACAGAATTGACTGTAATTGGGAGGTAAGATGAACTAAAAACAGTTTGGTTTTTTTTTTTTTTATGTTATGGGATGTATTCCTTTGTAGCATAGATGCAAGGACAAGTGAGTTGTCCTATATAATCCAGCTATACTGTCTTGAAGTTAATGTTTGCCTCCTTGAGATTCAGTGTGCTAGCTCATTTTAAGTTTCCGTTAATGTAAGAGAAGCATGGCTTCCTAACCAGGAGAACTCTAAGCAACCCTTAATGGATCCACCTCAGTATGTTTCTAAAAATCTAGCAGTCTGAATGTGAAGATTAGGAGATGAAAATGGCAAGGTATTAATAGAAGGGATTTTAAAGGAATAGCGGTACAGTTTTGTTCAGCTCAGTTGCTCAGTCGTGTCTGACTCTCTGTGACCCCATGAACCGCAGCACGCCAGGCCTCCCTGTCCATCACCAACTTCCGGAGTTTACCCAAACTCATGTCCATTGAGTTGGTGATGCCATCCAACCATCTCATCCTCTGTCGTCCTCTTCTCCTCCTGCCCTCAGTCTTTTCCCAGAGTCAGTGTTTTGTTATTGGGGTGCATCTCTTCTGGTCAGCCATTGGCTCCGTGACCATTTGGCAGTGACCTCTTTTCCCAGTGCAGACTTTTCTGAAGATAATCCTGTAATCTGATCTCTGGGTCTTTTAATCAGGTTTAGTTTTCCCTGTTTCTTTTCTTATTTTAATAGGATAAGTGGAAGTTGCCTCTTTTACCACCAGATCGTACACTTCATTAGCTGCATTATATCCTTGGTTTAATTTCCAATTATGTATGATGATAGCAGAGGAATTATAAATGGTTCCTCCTGTTCAGTATTCTTCTGTTCTCTTTCCTCTCCTTTGCTTTTTGTAATTCCCCCAATCCTCCCCTTTTCTTTTATGTTTCCTGTTAACAGACCTTATATTTAAATTTTTTAACAAGAAA
This sequence comes from Odocoileus virginianus, assembly GCF_023699985.2. Taxonomy (NCBI): domain Eukaryota; kingdom Metazoa; phylum Chordata; class Mammalia; order Artiodactyla; family Cervidae; genus Odocoileus; species Odocoileus virginianus. The sequence goes on along the minus strand of NC_069690.1, from coordinate 13,693,089 downwards.
AAGAAACTGGCAGAAAGTCAGTGACAGGACATTTGTTTTGGACTAACTGGTCAAGAGTGGGCATGTGTTGACAGCAAGAAAGGAAAATAGGTATTTGGTCTTCCAGTGTGACATTTTGATCCGTTATCCTTTATCATCCAATATATCAGGCTTATTATACAGGGAAAATATGTCTTTTCCTTGCATGTAAAGCACTGAGATGATGGAGATTATTTTATTTTCTTTTTCTTTTTTTTTTAATCTATTTTTTTTATTAGTTGGAGGCTAATTACTTTACAGTATTGTAGTGGGTTTTGTCATACATTGACATGAATCAGCCATGATGGAGATTATTATTTCACTCTTCATGCTTTTTAACTTTCATGAAAGCCTTTGCTTAATGGTGTGGTTGGTAAACAAAAATTGTCAGAAAAGAACCTCATGCATGCTGCCATGTGATAGATAGGTGTGATAGATAGGTGAACTAGATAATCCTTCATGGTTTGTCTTAATAACAAGAAAATATTATATCCATAACCATACTTACCAAGTGAACCATTGGTTTTTTTCATCTTGGAGTTTTTTGACCTGATCTCTAGATTATAGCCAAAGGTGATTACTGTTTGTGGCATCATTATCTTTTTCATAATAATGGGTACTGTCAGAAGTATATTATTTCATTAAAAAAATCATCTTTTCTAGAATTCAATCTTCTAGGTAAAATGCTGGGATAATCTGCAGATTACTCAAGTGATGTAGATGTTAAAATCAATAGCTTGGGACTTCACTGGTGGTACAGTGGTTAAACTCCTCGCTTCCAGTGCAAGGGGTGTGGGTTCAATCCCTGCCCAGGAAACTTAAGATCCCACATGTTGTTACCACCTTAACTTTGCTTAAAGCTTTTAGAAAGCACTTATATGTTATCTGATTTTATCCTCAAACTGAAGCTCATCTCTGAGGTGGATTAAATTATCTCTAGTTTTTAGTTGAGGAAATGGAACTTTACAGAGTTTATGTGCTTTCCCAACATCATGTTACAGTGAACTAGTGTTTTAAGGTCACAGTTTCTTATTCTGACACTTAAAGGGAGTTGGACTATAAAGAAAGCTGAGTGCCAAAGAATTGATGCTTTTGAACTGTGGTATTGGAGAAGACTCTTGAGAGTCTCTTGGACTGCAAGGAGATCAAACCAGTTAATCCTAAAGAAAATCAGTCCAGAATAGTCATTGGAAGGACTGATGCTGAAGCTGAAACTCCAATACTTTGGCCACCTGATGCGAAGAACTTATTCCTTGGAAAAGACCCTGATGCTGGGAAAGGTTGAAGGCGGGAGGATCAGGGGATGACAGAGGATGAGATGGTTGGATGGCATCACCAACTCAATGGACTTGAGTTTGAGCAAGCTCTGGGAGTTGTTGATGGACAGGGAAGCCTGGCGTGCTGCAGTCCATGGGGTCACAAAGAGTTGGACACTACTAAGAGTCTGAACTGAACTGAACAGATCACCTCCCTATCTGCCATACACCCATAAAATTATTTGGCCTAGATTCTTCTTTTTGTTGCCTAATGTACATTTCAAAATTAAAATTCACTGCTTTTTTTTTTTTTTTGGCCACGAGGCATGAAGAATCTTAATTCCCCAACAGGGATTAAACCCATGCCCCTTGCACTGGAAGCACAGAGTTCCAACCATCGGACTGCCAGGGAAGTCCCTAAACTTGACTGCTTTTATAGCTGTTCATTTGTCTTAGTTTTATTGATGGTTTGAGTACTGTTAAAATTAATGTTTTAGTAGTAAACCATCAGTGACTCTCTGCTAATATGTGAATTGTTTTAATTCTGGGTTGCCTGACCACAGGGAAGCTATATAAGCCATCATTAGTGGTATAATACATATTTTGAAAGCAGTTTATCTTTTTGTATATAACCAGGTAAAATGTTCAGGAACAGTTATGAATTAAGATCTTTGAAGTGATTCAGAGAAATAGTTGTACTGTTCTTGACAAATCAAGGTCATATCTGCTTCTTTTTCCAGGTGGTGGCTAATGCTGTAGCAGCACTATCTGAAATCAGTGAATCTCACCCCAACAGCAACTTACTCGATCTGAATCCACAGAACATTAATAAACTACTGACAGCCCTGAATGAGTGCACCGAATGGGGCCAGATTTTCATCCTGGACTGCTTATCTAATTACAATCCTAAAGATGACCGGGAGGCTCAGAGGTCAGTCTGTTTCTCTGGGTAGCATGTAGGAGTCTTGCCTGGTTCAGTAAGTTTTAGTGTGTCTGTATTAGAATAAGGGTCTGTTATGTTAGGAATAAGGAAAACAGTGACTTATGGGATAGATATTGCTATCCCTGTGGTATTTTCTCTTTGTAATTAGGAACATTTTAGGTAGCAGAGTAAGCCATGCAAAAATAGGTCTTGCTAAGAGGAGATGTGTATCTGCCATTTCTTTTCTGAGCACTTAAAACAGTCTACAAAAATCGCCCTTATCACCTTCTCACATCTCCCATACAGCAGTTCTTAGCCACTTGGCAAAGGTTTGTGAGTGTCTCTCATTTTAGTGACCATTCTCATTCTTTAAGATACTTAGTATGTGGCTTGATACTAGTTAGTGAGGTGCCTTATACCTGTAATTTAGTACTAGAGAAAGTGGATGGGAGCCTGCAGTAAGTATGATGTCTTCCATTAAGTATGGAAATTATATATTTGGAGAAGATTTGAAAGGCACACCTGAATTGTTCTGCTTAGCTCTCTACCACTTTAGTGTTGGAAGGTTTTTTTGGCTTTCAGATACTGACTGCTAAATTTCATGTACATATACATACATTCTGGTGTACAGAATTGGAGTTATATCAATTTTTATTGAGCATTTTGTGCATATAGGCACTGTAATTCTGGCAAAGTAATTCTGAAGAATTTTTGGCTCATTTTAACCATGGTAGGTAGTAAGTAACCTTCCTTGCCTGGCTCAAGCTCGAGCTGCTATAATATAAATGTTCTTCACTTGTCTGAGAAATTGTTCCCTCTGGATTTTATCAAAACTCACCCTGATAGTTTCTTTCCATCACTGAAAGTACAAACGTCTCCTGGAAAGAACTTTACATACAATTTTATTTTCTCTTGGGCATTGACATCTCACACTTACTCACTCAGCAAATGTTTTTTTTGAGCCCATGCTGTGTGCCAGGCATTGTTCTAGTCTCTGAGAATACAGCACTGGACAGACTAAAATCATAGCTCTTACAGAAAATCTATTCTGAGGCACAGAGCAGAAATATATATAATATGTGTATATGATCTAACATATAATAGGTCAGATGATGATAAGTGCTAACAAGAAAAATAAAGAAGAGAGCTAAGAAATATTGGGTGATTAGGTAAGGCCTCCTTAAGAGAAGGTGGCATTTGTATAAAGACCTAAAGAAGGGCAGGAAGTCTGCTGAGTAGATACAGGAAGAAGGGAGAAAAACACAGCTTAACTTAATCTCGTATCCTTAACTGAGTCAGCTAGTCAACCATGTTGCCTAAGAGCTGTCAAAATTAGGTTAATTTCTGGAGAACCCTCAACAGATAATTAAATATCCTATATTTTATGAGACATTTAAGTATATCGTGACTGAGATGAGGAGAAGGGGATGACGGATGAATATTGCAGTGGTATTGTTGGCTTCTTTTTTGGTATTGTTAAACAATCAAAAACCCTCTCCAAGATGAATGGTTATTGTTAACAGCCAAAAACCCTCTTCAAGATTCCCTTATTATCCTGAAGACAACAGGTTGGGTAGTTTTCCCTGTCAGTCCATCTCCTCCTGCATCTTATAATGAAACTTCAGCCACAGTTGGTTGATATCTTTCATTATGCAGTAAGTCTCAGAATGCTTAATTTGACTTCCTATAGGTTGAGGAGAAATGGGCTGAGTCAGGGAGCCCTTACATAATATGGGGAGACAGAGAGAGCTATAAAACAGGAAGGTAAATGGCGTGAGCTTCAAGTGTTTGGGGTATTGGCTATTTTCCATTTTGAACGTCCCTTATTGCTGGTTTCCTAAAGCCTTGTATCCCTGCTCTGCCTGTAGTTTGTTGGGAATGAGGCGTCTGCAGTGTTGAATTCCAAATTTACCTACGCATGGAGTTTTGACTTTTCTAACTGATTCTCTAATTTCTTGATACCTGGGCCATGGGACCTCTGACAGCATTACCGTGTAGGTTGGATTGAGCACAGAAATTGTCATTTCGGGTACTAATTTTCGTTTGCTGCCCTCAGCATCTGTGAGCGGGTAACCCCCCGGTTATCTCACGCCAACTCAGCGGTGGTGCTTTCAGCAGTGAAGGTGCTGATGAAGTTTCTAGAGTTGCTGCCCAAGGACTCTGACTACCACAACATGCTGCTGAAGAAGCTGGCCCCGCCGCTGGTCACGCTGCTGTCTGGGGAGCCAGAGGTGCAGTACGTCGCCCTGCGGAACATCAACCTAATTGTCCAGAAAAGGTTGGGGAAAAAATGAATTGGTGATTAAAGTGTTTGTAATTTTGAATTAAGCTTAATGATATCAGTGTTTGAAAGGACTGTGTTAAGCTTTGTTTAATGTGTAGAAATAAAAATATTGTATGGTAGAGCAACTTGCCCAGGGTCAGGAGGCTGGCGGTTGACTTTAGAGTGTTCCTGCAGTGAATGAACACAGTGAATGCCTGGTGTTGCTTTATAATTTAGTTTCTTTTCTGAAGGACCTGTTAGTATGCTTGCTAGTGTCTGTTTAATATGGTTCAGGCCATGGTTTGGATCAGGTTGTTGTTCTTCCACTGATTCTTCTTAGCAGTATATACTTTGCCCCCTTAAAAAGCATAAAAATAGTCTGCTAAGCGGATCTGGTTAGAGGGGTGTAGAGGAAGATTCTGAGTTTTTTCTTTTCCCTGAGTCGGGTGCGTGGATGGAGAGGATAGAAGCACAGGTTGGGTATTAATGCAGACTCAGAAAGATATATCAGTATATACCTCACCTTCCTTACCTTGTATTTCTATACATCACAGGCCTGAAATCTTGAAGCAGGAGATCAAAGTTTTCTTTGTGAAGTACAATGATCCCATCTATGTGAAACTAGAGAAATTGGACATCATGATTCGTTTGGCATCTCAAGCCAACATTGCTCAGGTCAGACTTAAAGTAGATTCAAGTGAAGGTCTAGTAACTTAGATCTTAAGAGCTGATCTTCAGAAAAGCCTGGACCTGGAAATTGTTGTTGCAGAATCCTTAACATTGTTCACTTTGTGGATGTTTAACAGGTTCTGGCTGAACTGAAAGAGTACGCCACAGAGGTGGATGTTGACTTCGTGCGCAAGGCCGTGCGAGCCATTGGGCGGTGTGCCATCAAGGTGGAGGTGAGCGTCCTTGGCGGCGTGGGGCTCTGGGCGTTCTCCTCCCGAAAATATGCCTTCAGTTTATCAGACTAGTAGAGCACACTGGTAGAGTATTGAAGAGTTTCTAACGAGGAGCAGCTATCCCTGATCTCTTTCTTTCCTGAGGGAATCATTTTTAACTCTGTTCCTAGTTATAGTTACTTTAATTACTTCCATATCTCTCCTTTTATGTATTGATTTGCCATTAGTAGACATTGTCTGTTAACTTTCTGCTATGAGATAAATTAGTTCATATACTCCATCACTCCTATTTCTCCCCTTCTGTTCTCCTGTGTAGTTAACATGAGGTTTTTGTTCCTGTATTATCTTTGTAAGTTGAGATACCTTTATTTCTTGTTCTATCAACTAGAGTCTTGGAAAACTTACTATGCATATTATGCCTATAAATAAGTAGAAACTACACAATACAAATGATTGTATTTTCTTTCTTATAGAGACTTGGTTTTTTTCCTGAAGTTTATAATGGCTTTTTTTTCCTTTTTTTAAATTTCATTATGTCTTCATTGCATTCCTATCTTCTTCCAGCTTTTCAAGCATAATATCAAATTTATAAAACTTTTCCTTTGTTCGTGGCCCTTCTGTCTTCCAGTCCTCTGTCTTTCAAGTGCTTGTCCAGTCTGACTGTCTGCTTTCTTATTTTCTGCACAACCATTTTTCTATACAGCCTCCCTTCATTGCTCTTTCTTGTTGTCAGTACTTTTTCATAGCATTCTTTTTTTGTGGTTGCAGTAGTTTCTTAAGTCTCTGGGGATGTGAATTATAGTTTTGGTTTTATTTCTACAGTTTGAATTATCTCAAATATTTTACAGTGATGGTTGCATGTCTATATATGGTTTTTTAATTGAGATGTATAAGGTGGTGCTAGTAGTAAAGAACCAGCCTACCAATGCAAGAGATGTAAGAGACGCAGGTTCGATCCGAGTTGGGAAAATCCCCTGGAGGAGAGCATGGCGACCAACTCCAGTAGTCTTGCCTTGAGAATCCCATGGACAGAGGAGCCTGGTAGGCTACAATCCATAGAGTTGCACAGAGTTAGACATAACTGAAGTGACTTAGCACACACAAACCATGTATATAATAAACGGGTGCCCACTTATATTAAGAATGAAATAACAGGAAAGTTGTCAGGATTTCTGTGCATGTAGGTAGGGCTGTTGACTAGCAAGTTTCTGCTTTAGGACAGGGAGTTGATTGTTACTTGTTAAGTCCTCTGGAAGAGTGTCTCTGTGGTCTTAGGGGGCAGATTTTTTTTCTAGCTTGATTGAAATGTTCCAGTAGATATTAAGGATTGCAACTGAAATTGTGCTGCTTCATCAGTTACTTTTCCTCACTCAGAAATTTGTTGAAATTAATGATGGCTTCTATTGACAGTGATAGTGTAGATTCACAGTTCCATATTTGTTCTTACTACTGGACTGTATGCAGTGCTTTGAGTCAGATTGGATCATATGATTTCACAAGGATAGTTCTAAAACAATTTGTACAGTACAACCAGTGCTTCATAGGATCAGAAGGAAACAGATGCTGTGTCAGAGAAAAGTGTCTCTGAAAGCCAAGTTCCTAATTGGCCTTCCTTATTTTTATTTTTGTCAGTGCTGTTTCATATAGTTACCACTGATAAGTCATTTAGTAGACTAGTTGTTATAACAATAAGTTAATTCATACTGGTTTCTACTCCTGGTTTTGCCAGTTCAGAGGCTTCAGATATTTAATATACATGCTTCTGTTGCTCCATTTGAGAAATGGAAAAGTCTGTTTATTGGATCTTGGTGTGTTCCATCTTTTTTTTTTTTTAACCACCACACTTCACATACTCAACTTTTGTCTTTTTCTTTTCTCACTGAGCAGTAGCCACCTACTTATGGTACTAATGTAGACAATTTTCAGAACTTTTCTGATGGCAGAAGAGTCGTTTTGTGCTTTTCACTTCCTAAATGTCATTGCCTTATTAACCTCTCTGACAGTACTGTCTAAAAAGTCTCATTCCAAAGTTAAAAGAGATTTTTTTTTTTATCCCTGGAATTACTGGAAAGTGTTCTTAAAACCTCTAGATTCTTAGAGGCTGTTAGTACTGTTTACTGTGACTAACAGGAAAGTTATCCATCATTTTCTGAAAGAGATGAGCTTCTGGTGGCTCTTATTTCTTGCTTTGACTCAAGATGCCCTGGTGGGAATATGAGAGTGTGTGAGGAATGAATTTCCTCTGGAAGCTTAAGATCAGCCTTCAAGAATCCTGCCTTTTTGCTAATGTTCCCTTATCTCAAGTTACTTGGATTTGCTTGAGAACTTTTCCTAGAACTGTTTCAATCATTAAAGTTATTAGTTGGACAGAGTTGCCTAGTCCAGACACAGTTACTGGGGCAGGAGAGGTCATGACTGCTTGTTTTTAACTGGCCTATCTGGGACAAGGGCAAGAACCAGTGACCCAGTTGTAATAGACTTTCTCTGTAGCTTATAGACAGCTGCTGCTTCCTCTCAGTGCACCTGACCGTTTTTTAACGTGGATCTAGTTTCAAGGATGTGACAGATGAGAAAAAAAGAATTTTGGTTTGGTGCTTAGCTAAGAGAACAGGGCCTGTTGTAAACTTTGGGTATTGTTAAGAGTTGCAGTGGTTTTTGTTTTTTTTTTTTCAACCATGACTTTAGGTACAGATGTCTCTCTGTTGCTTTAAGTAGCCTGAGGTGAAAAAACTAATTTTGTCACATTAAGTTGTTTAGGTTAAAGGTTAAGCATAAGTTGTTGAGTCAGTAAATAGCACTGAAAAAGAAATCTCATAATACTATTTTTTTTAATGCTTTTTGTCTATACTTTTTTTACTTAATTGCCTTTTAAATAGATTTTACTCCATATGCCACCCTTCTCCCAGTTTTATTGAGGTATGATTGACAAATCATAGCTATATATATTTACAGTATGCACTTGTTTCTTTAAGGAGGAAATAAACACTGGCCCTCCTTTTCTTTTACAAATAAAATAATTTTGAGAGCGATTTATTTGTTTGATTTTGGTTTTGAGAGATTAAGTCATTAAGACACCACCATTATGGCAGAAAGCGAAGCACTAAGGAGCCTTTTCAAGAAAATTAGAGATACCAAGGGGACATTTCATGCAAAGATGGGTTCAATAAAGGACAAAAATGGTATGGACCCAACAGAAGCAGAAGATATTAAGAAGAGGTGACAAGAATACACGGAAGAACTGTACAAAAAAGATCTTCACGACCCAGATAATCACGATGGTGTGATCACTTACCTAGAGCCAGACATCCTGGAATGTGAAGTCAAGTGGGCCTTAGGAAGCATCACTATGAACAAAACTAGTGGAGGTGATGGAATTCCAGTTGAGCTATTTCAAATCCTGAAAGATGATGCTGTGAAAGTGCTGCACTCAATATGCCAGCAAACTTGGAAAACTCAGCAGTGGCCACAGGACTGGAAAAGGTCAGTTTTCATTCCAATCCCAAAGAAAGGCAATGCCAAAGAATGTTCAGACTACTGCACAGTTACACTCCTCTCACATGCTAGTAAAGTAATGCTCAAAATTCTCCAAGCCAGGCTTCAGCAATATGTGAACCGTGAACTTCCAGATGTTCAAGCTGGTTTTAGAAAAGGCAGAGGAACCAGAGATCAAATTGCCAACATCCCCTGGATCATCGAAAAAGCAAGAGAGTTCCAGAAAAACGTCTATTTCTGCTTCATTGAACATGCCAAAGCCTTTGACTGTGTGGATCACAATAAACTGTGGGAAATTCTGAAAGAGATGGGAATACCAGACCACCTGACCTGCCTCTTGAGAAACCTGTATGCAGGTCAGGTAGCAACAGTTAGAACTGGACATGGAACAACAGACTGGTTCCAAATAGGAAAAGGAGTACGTCAAGGCTGTATATTGTCACTCTGCTTATTTAACTTATATGCAGAGTACATCATGAGAAACACTGGGCTGGAAGAAGCACAAGCTGGAATCAAGATTGCCAGGAGAAATATCAATAACCTCAGATATGCAGATGACACCACCCTTATGGCAGAAAGTGAAGAGGAACTAAAAAGCCTCTTGATGAAAGTGAAAGAGGAGAGTGAAAAAGTTGGCTTAAAGCTCAACATTCAGAAAACTAAGATCATGGCATCTGATCCCATCACTTCATGGCAAATAGATGGGGAAACAGTAGAAACAGTGTCAGACTTAATTTTGGGGGGCTCCAAAATCATTGCAGATGGTGATTGCAGCCATGAAATTAAAAGATGCTTACTTCTTGGAAGGAAAGCTATGACCAACCTAGATAGCATATTAAAGAGCAGAGACATTACTTTGCCAACAAAGGTCCATCTAGTCAAAGCTGTTGTTTTTCCAGTGGTCGTGTATTGGATGTGAGAGTTGGACAGTGAAGAAAGCTAAGGGCTGAAAAATTGATGCTTTTGAACTGTGATGTTCTAGAAGACTCTTGAGAGTCCCTTGGACTGCAAGGAGATCCAACTGGTCGATCCTAGAGGAGATCAGTCCAGGGTGTTCATTGGGAGGACTGATGCTGAAGCTGAAACTCCAGTACTTTGGCCACCTCATGCGAAGAGTTGACTCATTGGAAAAGACCCTGATGCTGGGAGGGACTGGGGGCAGGAGGAGAGGGAGACGGCAGAGGATCAGATGGCTGGATGGCATCACCGACTCGATGGGCATGAGTTTGAGTAAGCTCTGGGATTTGCTGATGGACAGGGAGGCCTGGCGTGCTGCGATTCATGGGGCCGCAAAGAGTCGGACACAACTGAGTGACTGAACTGAACTGAAAGAGCCTCTTGAAAGTGAAAGAAGAGAGTGAAAAAGTTGGCTTAAAACTCAACATTCAGAAAACTAAGATCATTGGATCTGGTCCCATTACTTCATGGCAAATAGATGGGGAAGCAATGGAAACAGTGACAGACTTTATTTTCTGGGCTCCAAAATCACTGCAAATGGTGACTGCAGCCATGAAATTAAAAGACGCTTGCTCCTTGGAAGAAAAGCTATGACCAACCTAGACAGCATATTAGAAAGCAGAGAGATTACTTTGCCAGCAAAGGTCTGTCTAGTCACAAGTGTGGTTTTTCCAGGAGTCTTGTATGGAAATGAGAAAGTGAGTGAAGTCACTCAGTCGTGTCCGACTCTTTGCAACCCCATGGACTGTAGCCTACCAGACTCCTCTGTCCATGGGATTTTCCAGGCAAGATACTGGAGTGGGTTGCCATTTCCTTCTCCCCCAACCCAGGGATTGAACCCGGGTCTCCTGCATTGTAGGCAGACACTTTACCATCTGAGCCACCAGGGATGAGGGTTGCACTATAAAGAAAGCTGAGTGCTAAAGAATTGATGCTTTTGAACTGTGGTGTTGGACTCTTGAGAGTCCCTGGGACTGCAAGGAGATCCAACCAGTCCATTCTAAAGGAGATCAGTCCTGAATATTCATCGGAAGGATTTATGCTGAAGTTGAAGCTTCAGTACTTTGGCCACCTGATGCGAAGAACTGACTCCTTGGAAAAGACCCTGATGTTGGGAAAGATTGAGGGCAGGAGGAAAAGGGGATGAGAGAAGATGAGATGGTTGGATGGCATCACCTACTCCATGGACATGAGTTTGAACAAGCTCCAGGAGTTGTTGATGGACAGGGAAGCCTGGCATGCTGTGGTCCATGGGGTCACAAAGAGTTGGACACGACTGAGCGACAACTGAACTGATCTGAAGTCGCTAAGTTAAGATTAAGGTGTTTCTCGCTTCCTTGTCTTTAATTTTAGCTGCAGTGGGTCTTTGTTGCTGTGTGTAGGCTTTCTCTAGTTGCAGCGAGTAGTGGCCACTCTGTATTCACAGTACTTGGGCTTCTCGTTGCAGTGGCTTCTTTTGTTGTGGAGTACAAGCTCTAGGGCGTGTGAATCATTTCTGATTTGTGTAGGTCAGGATAAGGTACTAACTTATGTCTTATATAAACAAAAAGCATGTATTTACTCCATCAAGTCATCAAATAATAGAAGTTAAAAGTAGAACACTGCTTTCTCCTATGCCTATTCTTCCCTCCCAGAGGTGACGTGGACATAATTTTAAGTTCCCCTGAATCTCCCAGTTTTCTTGAAGAGATCGCTAGCCTTAACCATTCTTTTGTTTTCCTCTGTTTGCATTGTTCTTTTAAGGCCTTCTTCTCTCCCCTCGCTATTCCCTGCAGTTATGCTTTCAGTTGCTTATATCTTTCCCTCTTTCCCTTGCCTTTGGCTTCACTTCTTTCCTCAGCTTGATGCATGGAAGTTCGCACTTCCTTGTGAGTTCTGTCCATTTTCTCTCAATAATGTCTTCAGTGGCACACCCAGAAATTTATGGTTCACCTCAAAAGTTATATAAAATTCACCATTATTTTCTGCTTTAATGGAAATGGTTTGGTTAAAGATAAAGAGTATGGGGATCAAACACCAGAACATTTGATCCTTTCCTTACAGCTGTGAATGTTGCCTTTTTAAAAAAAAAATCACGTACTAAATTGTATATGTCTGAATTCCTTTGTTTCTGGACTTATTTTTTATTTACAGTGACTGGATATTTACTTTTGTTCCTCTGCCATACTGCTTTTTTTTTTTTTTTTTTTTTTGCCACATCAAATCTTGATTGTGACATGAAAGCTCAGTAGTTGTGGTGCGCAGGCTTAGTTGCCCTTTGGCATGTGGGATCTTAGTTCCCCTGCCAAGGATTGAACCTGCATCCCCTGCATTGGAAAGCAGGTTCTTCAACCACTGGACCACCAGGGAAATACCTGCCGCACTGCTTTAATGGTAGTTTTAAAAATTTATCAAAAGCAATGTGAGTGAGATGACAATTTGCTTGAAAATTACTATCCTAGACTTAAATATTTTTGAAAGTTGATGCATCATGGGAGATAGCCTTTATCTTTATTATAATATTAACACTAAAAGCTTAGTAAATGTTCGCTTTTTATCAAGTCCTATGCTGAGCAGTTTATTTGTACTATCTAACTTGATAATTTAGCCCTTATGTGCTTTATAATTCATCATGACTTATATATTTAAAATTTCCTACTTCCTAGTCTTCGATTCCTTCGTGTTTACCACTTCTAATTTTTTTTTTCTTTTCTTTCTTTCTTTCAAATTTCCCAACTGTTTTGCTCTTGTAATAATAGCACGGGAATCACTAGTTGAAAATGAATTAAAATGTAATTTAAAAATGGAAAAACTACATAGAAGAATACAGAATCATCATATATATGACCTTATATACATAACCTCAAGATGCAGTTTTGTTCTCATTATATTACTTGGAATGTTTTAAATTATAATATCCTTAAAAGATTTTATTACAGATTTTTAGGCATGCACTAAAGTAAAACTGATTTATGAGCTCTCATGTACCCACCATCTGTCTTTAATAAATATCAATACATTGCTGTTTCCAATTGGTCTACTTCCTCTCCCTTCTCTTTCAAGGAAGTGGGTTACTGTTGTATTTTAATGCATATCTCAGATATGGTCTTACTAGAGTAGTCCAGTGTATATATTTAATAAGTCCTAAAAAGTCCTATGGTACTCAGCAACTAATTCTTAATCTCATTGAATATCCAGTCCATGTTCAGTTTTCCATAATTGTGTCTAAATACAGTTGCCTTGTTCAAATCAAAATCTCAGAAGAACTACACATTGCATTTGGTTAATATGTCTTTTAAGTCTTTGCTTATTTATTTGGGTGCCATTTACTGAAGGAACTAGATCGATAGGCTTGTAGAATTTTCCGGAATCTAGATTTGACTGGTTGTATTTTAGTGATGCTTATCTCATCCCTTCATCCCCGTTAGACAGTTAAATCTAGAGGTTTGGTTTGGTAATGTTCGTGTTCATTGTTTTTGGTAAGGGTTCCTCTTAGGTCATGCTGTGTACTTCCTGTTGCATCTTATCAGGAGGCATATAATGGAGTTATCCATCATAGTATATAATATATGGAAAATCAGTCCTTGGATTTTAGGATCTCTCTTCTGCTACCTTTCTTCTTTTAAAAACTATGATTTATTGTTTCAATACATTGAGTTTTGTCACTTGTATTCTTCCATATTCCTTTCATTAATAAAAGACTAATATATAGATTAAATTGTTTTATAGCTGAACCATAGGCTATGGAAAATTGCAATTTATCTAAGTCCATAAACTTTCAATTATATAGTCCCAAAGATGGCAGATTTTCCTTAAGAGTAATTTGAGTCACAGATAACTTTGAAAATACAGTGAAAATTGTGGACCCTCTTCCTGGAAAATATTCTTGTCCGCACAGATGAAATTTGACAGTTTCATTTCAAGAGGTTTAAAAATGCCCTCTGTCTTGCTCATTCATGAATTGCAGATAAAGACCTCCTACTTTGGTGTATTTTGTCATTTTTACTCTTTCCTCATACCTTGACTTATGCTTTCTTCTCATTTCTGTCATCCTAGCTATCCAAGATGATTTTGTTCATCTTGGATGAACAGTTTGAACTGACTCTTTTGTAATGAGTAAAATTTGGGGTGTATCTTGAACTTCTGTGCATCTCCATCAGATAACCCTGTGTCTAATACAGTTATGATCAAATTAAGTGCCTCATCTTTTAATCTAGTTTAGTTGATGTACCTGGATGTTCTCTCCCCTCTCCCCCATTTTTTTTGTTGAGGTTGTGTTATTGGGTAGATATCTGACTTCTCATTATGTTCTTCATTGTAGCAATCTGCAGAGCGCTGTGTGAGCACGTTGCTTGATCTCATCCAAACCAAAGTAAATTATGTGGTCCAGGAGGCGATTGTTGTCATCAGGGACATCTTCCGCAAATACCCCAACAAGTATGTCCAAATACTTCTGCCCCTTTTCCTCAGATCATTTAGGAAATGTTTAAGTAAGGCACTTTGAGATTGGCTAGGTAAGAATTATTTTGTCATAATTAAATGCTTTATTAAAAATCAAACATGTAAGTTGGTGAGCACAAGGATTAAAATCTGATTTTTACTGTTTCATCACTTTTAGAAGAATTGAAGCTCTGTCTGAATATGCATTGTCGATTGGCGTATTTTTAAAGTTAACCAGGTTCTTTGGTGATGAAGTTATTGTTAAATAGGATATTCATATATTCCAGGTTGTCTGGGCATAATCCATTTTATGCTCATCAAGTGTAATTAATAAATGTGCCCCCTTTCACTCTCAGAAACGTCTCAGTTTGAATAATATGGCCACCCTATTATAAAATCCAGGAAGGTGACAGCTTCACTATTCACTTTGTATGTTACATAGTACTTTTAGAAAATTATAGAACATGTAACGATAAATTATCAGAGTTTTAGACCCTTTCTCAAGTATGGTAGCTGCTTCCATTAAGATACGCAAAATCTACATTTTCACTCCACAGAAAATTTTCATGTTGAGGTCTCTTAGTCTGTGAAACATATACTTTTTCAAATTTGTTTTTGAAGGCAAGCAATTAAAAAATCTGAAAGAGTGAAATAAGCAGGTTCAAGGGGGAGGGGATATATGTATAATTTAAGACTGATTTGCGTTATTGTATGGCAGAAATCACGACACTGTAGTGCAGTTACCCTCCAATTTAAAAAAAAGAGCAGATCATATAAGCATATCCTAAATGTCATTTTACCTTATAATCATAGAGATAGGTTGTGCTGAGGCTTCTGACTAATCTTTAAAGATCATGTGAAATGAAGTGACTTACAATTAAGTTAGTTTAATGGTTGACTCAAAATTAGTAGAAATATTTTAACAAGGTAGTGGTTTATCAAGTGTTTTATATATATATATTTTCATTCTAGAAATGGTATTTTTGGGAAAAGGATATGCTTTTACCTCTCTCTCAGGAAAGAGGGTTTGGGTTTCTAAGTTTCTTGATTAAGTGCGGATACCTTGTCCATGGTTTTGCTTTTAGCCTTCATTGTTAAATACAGTTCTCAGTTTTGCCCTCAGTAACCATAATCCGTTTTGTTACATCAGATACGAAAGTATCATTGCCACACTGTGTGAGAACTTAGATTCACTGGATGAGCCAGACGCTCGAGCAGCTATGATTTGGATTGTGGGAGAATATGCTGAAAGAATTGACAATGCTGATGAGTTACTAGAGAGCTTTCTGGAGGGTTTCCATGATGAAAGCACCCAAGTAAGTTCTCTTCTATACCTTATGAAATAGATGTTTGGGGGAGGATTTCAGGAAAGGTTAAGGTTAGGCAGTTTTGTATATCTGAACTTAAATATATGTGTATATATAGAGAGAGTATGTATTATATATATAGTGTGTATATGTATGGTGTGTATATATGTATGTGTGTATATGTTCATTTTTCTCCCCAAGGGGGTGAGTGAGCTTTTTCAGTTGTGCTGACGTCTGTTGGAACAAGCCTGTTTAGCTTACACTAGTGGTTCTCAAACTTTAATGAGCTGTTAAGCACCTAAGCACTGCTATTTAACCTCTGTTAAAGCTACAGGTTGCTGGAACCCACACTAGAGCTTCTGACTCAGTAGGCCTGAGATGGTTCATTTTTACAAGGTTCAGGGTGGTGATGCTTCTGCTGCTGCTGCTGTTCCAGAACCATGCTTTGACAAGCTACTGTCTAGAGCGATAGTTAATTATAATTTTCTGTCACCTAAAGATGATTCCCCATTACTGTTAGTAGTGGTTGTGGCTCGGTTACAGCTGGAGTTTTTGTCGGGGCGAAGGCTGACATGTGCATTTTGAAGAGAATCTTCCTTCCCACGTTCTAACTGTCTTCTACCAAAACTGAGAGACCTTGAGAGACCTTTGAGTCAAAGGCCCAGAGAAGCAAATAAATTATTAAACCTTTTCCCCCTGGTGTTCATACTGACTGCAAATTGAAGTTCATATATGTATTCTATCATAGTAATTTTAATAGGCCCTGACAGGGAACACATACAAGCCAGTAATTCCATGGTTCAGCAAGCCACTCTTAATTGATTGTGATCTGGCTTAATTCTATGGTCTTGACTCTTGCCTCAGTATGATAAATGATTCTTCAATTCCCCAGAAGTTGTAACTTTCGGTGGAAGTAAATAATAAGGAATTTGGTCAGGAACCAGTTTTATTGCCATCAGCATGTTAGCATATACTTTAAGAAATATAGATGATTATTTGGGTCAGAAACAAACAGGAAGTTTTTGATGCTAAAAATGCAATTTGGAGATAGGAGTCTAGTGAGTTTTCAGTTGATGAAAACCTTTGACTGCTATTGTTGATATTGGTGGAGTTTTCTACCTTTGTCTCTTAATCAAAATCAGAAAGGCCTCATAGTAAGTCAGTCATGTTTGGGGAAACACCACTTTGGAATTAATGGTGTGGAATAATGCAGAATTCCTTTCACTTTATCTATTAAATTTGTTTAGGTGCAGCTCACTCTGCTCACTGCCATAGTGAAGCTGTTTCTCAAGAAACCATCGGAAACACAGGAACTGGTACAGCAGGTCTTGAGTTTGGCAACACAGGTAAGAAATCTGGAAAAAACATAGAGTTGATTTGTCTTGTTTTAAATTCTTGGAAATTGTAAAACTTCTTCCAAGAAGGTTCATTTGGGGAGGTTTTGAATGTAAAGAGTACAGTCTTTAGATTCTGTTTAACAATTAGAAACAGTGCTCCTTTTACATATTCTGCTGAATTAGAACTGGTTGTGTGGCTTTTAAATGAGTTGTGACTGACTTTTGTTTTAATGGTAATTCATGAAAATTGAACTTAGAGTAGACTCTTTAGTGTGAATGAAGGACATGCCTCTCTGAAAGTGACATTGAGTCTCACAGTACCTCCTTCTGAGGGGCTTAATTTCAGCTTTCAGATGGAAGTACCCTGTAGAGATGGTAGATGCTTTGACAAAGATCTAATTGTGCTGTTCTGCCTTCTAGATGGTTGGTTTCTCTGAAAGTAATTTTAAAGTGCTAAAGCTACTTCCTTAATTATTTAATATTTTTGGTCTTTGAAGGGAGAGTTCTCATTTCAGGAATGTGGCCCCAAGCCCAGAAATTGAAGTAATTACTTTTTCTGATGTGACTAGTATAGTGATAATCAAACCATCATGATCCAGTGATGTTCTTAATTGGATTTGAGAACAGGCTGACTTTAGCAGACTGTTCAGATATTCAATTTACCATTTCCTCTTTCATCTCTTTAAAGTTGTATATTTCAAAATTTGAAACTCTTTTATAGTATTTTGCCTAGTTCTGAGGTGTCATCTTTCTTTATATTTTTATTTTTTACTCTTTGTTCTGGTGAGCTTTATTTCATATCAAAAACAAGCACAATTGGAGGATTAGATATGGTAAATATTGTAATTAGTACAGTTGAGGTATATATCTTGTACACTGCTTGAATCCTAGTTCTCAATTGAGACCACAAATGTGAACCTACAGTAGTTGCCAGTACATTATCTGTTAAGTGATCAAAGCACATAATTTACTGCATATTAAATGCAAAGTTCTTCTTTCCTCTGACAGTATGTAATTTTAGAAATGCCAGGAATCCCTTTTAAGGACAAGAGGTTCCATGGATAGATAAGGCTTTTGAATACTTAATGGAATACTGTAAATCAGACAACATTACCAAATAAGTTGTTTTTAGAATATACTACACAACTTTGAAAAAAATACAGCCAAGAAAACAGCTAGAGTCAGAGGCTGTTTTCTGACACTTGATTCAAATACAGATGTTTCACAGTTGGTGAACTCAAACATGAAGAAGGCTTGAAGCTAAAAATTAAGATAATTTTCTTATCTGATTATTGATTCATATAAACATTATTGAGAATTATCTGCTTGATTATCTTTTAATGGAGCAGTTGACCAGCAGTAATTGAGTTAAAGGATATTGTAAAATTCATTTCGCAGAAAACAGAAGTGTCTTGTCCCACCCCTTGTACCTCAGTTTTCTTCGTCTCTCCGACAAATAATCAGCATACTGTTTTCCGAAGTCTCTAAGCTTTCACTTGCCCCCATTGCAGTTAGTCTGAAGAAGCATTCATTTGATCATGTGGAGCCAAGGGCAGGCCATGGCTCACCATCTGTCCATGAAAAGTGGATGGGAGGTTGTCCGTCACTGATCAGGCATGTCTTGGTACTAAGGGCAGAAATTGGTCATCTTTTGAATCAAAGCAGTTAGGTTGGACACAGGAAGTCATTTTCCCATTAATATATAATAGGTCATCTACAGGGGGCCATTTTGAATAGAAATTGCCACTTCTTAATCATGTAGGGCTTATTACAGACACTGCAGGGTGACTGCCATTAAATTAGTGATGTGTTTGACTTCATCTTAGGGCCTTGAAGCTCATTTCTGCCTTTTGTTACAGGCTTTGGAGCCTCTCTGCTTTGTATGAAAGAAAGAGCTTTATATAAATTAACAAAATCCAAAGATGTCTGGTGTTTATTCTAGATGGTAAAATAGTAAACTTGACATTAACAATGACTGTGTAATACTTGAGAAAACCTCCTAAACACTGAAAAAATTCACATTTATACAGTCTCTTAGCTTTCTTGAAAATAACATTTTCTTCAAGAATCATAGGATTTCTGTTTATTACAGTGTTTACTTGTATTCAAGTTTTAACTCTCCCTTGAGGGCTACATTTCAAAGCATCAGCAGTATTTGGCCCCTTGTGAAAGTTACCGCAAGAAGTAGAAAAGAAAGAGAGAGAAAAGGTAGAGATGAGAGTGCTGGGTCACTCAGCACCTAGAATTACTCAGAAGGTAAGGGACTGTCTCAGCTCACATTGTGTGACAGATTCATTCCTCAGCCAAATTAAAGATGACTGTGTTTAGCTATGTGTGGGATAGTCAGAATCATCTTAACTGCTGAGACTCCACTTGACATTCATACCCATTGGAAATAGAGACATCTTTTGCAATTTATTCGTAAGAGCTCTTCAGAGGGTTTTTAACTTTATGCATCTTCCTTTGCCTGAAGCAGAATAATTTCCATTTTCATCAAGACAGTGGTTGTTAATATTATCTATATTGAGCATTCTAGATTTCCTAGTCTAGACCCATGACCACCCATTTGTCTCTGTTAAGATGGAGTCAGAACAGTTTTCTAAAAAGACTTTTGACCTTGGTCCTTTTCAGTCACCTCTGAATAGATAAGGCTAGTCTCACAATCAAGTGAGTGTCTTTGGTAGATTCCTTTGTGTTCACAAGTTCTGAACTCTGTCTTTATCTCCATTTTCTCTTAAATCCTCTGTATTTGTATTTTAACAGGCAGCATGGGAGAGCTGTATTTTAGATTCTTGTCAGAGTTCAGACTCTTATTATTTACCTGAGATAAAGTGTTAGGGCGAATTCCCTGTGTTCTTACAGATGTTGGAATGTACCACTGAATCAAGCCAAATTAGTAGAGAGCTGGCGATCTAGTAAGGATTTGACCCTTATTAGAATTGTTTTTCGGAGAAGGCAATAGCACCCCACTCCAGTACTTTTGCCTGAAATCTCCCATGGATGGAGGAGCCTGGTAGGCAGCAGTCCATGGAGTCGTGAAGAGTTGGACATGACTGAGCGACTTCACTTTCACTTTTCACTTTCATGCATTGGAGAAGGAAATGGCAACCCACTCCAGTGTTCTTGCCTGGAGAACCCCAGGGACAAGAGGAGCCTGGTGGGCTGCCGTCTATAGGGGTCACACAGAGTCGGACACGACTGAAGTGATTTAGCAGCAGCGGTAGCAGCAGAATTATTTTTACTGAATTATATTGGTATCATCATCCTGTAGTAAAGGTTGTACATGAGAAACTATCCTGTTTGGGTTTGTTATCAAAGTAATTATTTATTTAATCATACATTTTCTTCTCTTGGAGACCATGTAAAAAATTCCTAACAAGTTTTGGGTTCCCTTGTGCATAAGTATGTAGTTAACTGCCCCTCTGAATGACTTATCTGATTTGATTTCTTTCTCATATCAGATGTTTGAAACCTCTGTCCATGGGATTCTCTAAGTAAGAATACCGGAGCAGGTTGTCATTTCCTTCTCCAGGGGGTCTTCCTGACCTAGGGATCAAACCCGTGTCTCTTGTGTCTTCTGCATTGGCAGATGGGTTCTTTACCACCGCGCCTCTATCTTCATAGTAGACTTAATCCTGTTGTTTATCTGTGCTGAGGATTCAGAAAAGTATGTGTGAAATCTTTGTGCTTCTAATTTTAAGTAAAATGGTGGTATAATTAGAAATACTATTGTTACAAAAAAAGAACAACCCTTGAATCCATGCCTTTAATAAGATTTCTTTTTCACTTTGGTGGTTTTAAAGGAAATAGTAAAGAATACACAGAAAAGAGTCAAAACTTTAGTAATTACCTTCTTTATATTCTTTAGTACATGGAAAGACGTCTTCACCTTGGTATTTCCATCTGTGAACTAGACACTACCATCATCAAAATCACCTGTGCTGCCTGTTGAAAATAAAAATTCCTGGGCTCCCCTTCTGATATAATGAATCAGAAACTCTGGTTTAGTCCTGGAATCTGCACTTTAGATGGCTTTCTTGGTGTGTTAAAATGTTGACACATGTTATAGTTTTAGGAATGACTGTTTTAGAGCTTGCCTGGTAAGAATTGTTTTGGAAGCTCTCAGATTTTGGACAATACATTATTTTCTCGAGATCCTTACGAGGGCCTATCAGACTAGCAGTACAGTGGATCCCCAACAAAATTTTCTGAGTTGCCCAACACATAATGGCACACTGTAAAATCATAAAAGGTTCTGGTGTTTTGTCATTAGCCTTGACTGGACCTGATTTATCGTGACTTCCATGTGAATAGTGAGGCAGTGAAGGCCTGCTGATAGTAGGCCTATCAGATCAGCCCTCAGGATAACCAAGTTTGGACAGTGGAAGTCCTTGTCCACTCTTGACTTCTGGTCATGAAAAACTTGCACTCATTTTCTCATTTCTCATAGGACTAAATTTTTAAGTCAGTGTACCCCCTTTACTCCATTGATTCTATCTCTAGAAATTTGTCCTATTGTAGTGTTTCAAATTTGTGGGGGGACTCAAGCTTTTTTCACAGAAGTATGTATTTTGTGAATCTCCACAGGAATTTTTTTTTTTTTTTTTGCTATTTGGTCAAGTATGTAGCTGATATATGAGAAGAATAATTTGAAGTAAAAAAAATTTACTTTGATTGTATTATTAAGCTGTGTAGTAGAGTTTATTTTAATATGTTTAACAACTTACTAGACAAATTAATATTTTCCCAGTTAAGTGATGTGTAGTATTCATTTTCATTGTGTAATAAAAACATAACTAGTCTACAGATTTTAAATGACACACTTTGGGGACTGAGTGTATAGATTAAAACTTTTAATTTAAATATCAATAAAAGCTGGGATGGGGATTGCTTTCCTGATGAGATACTTGGAGAAACTTGTATTCTACTCTTTAAAAAAAAAAATCAACTTATGTTTTATAATATTTAAGTTTTGTTTCCAAATGAAAATCTAAGGAGGTTTCAGTCAACTATTTATAAGCACTTCCTCAGGAGCAAACTTCCTGCTTCAACATGCAGCAAAGCAAATGCATCTAATTTGGATATTACCAGTTTTTTTTTTTATGGCATTTCAGATACTACAAATAGTTTGATATAAGTAATGCATGTATATGTGCAGTTCTTTTAGAATAATGCAGCCTGTGAATATGATGAAGATTATCTGAGAAAAAATTTACCATTTTTATGCTGTATTAGCTTGTATCTCAATTTTCTTTATACTTTTTAAAAAAATTTTTTTCTTTATACTTTTTTTTTTTAACCAGCAGTCCATTTTTGAGTGCCAGTAAAACAATATATGATTAAGAAAATATATGTAAAGCAGTCTGGGTCACTTCTGGTATTGAGCTGAATGCTCAATACCAAGTGCCTTAAGTGGCTAAATTATGAACCAGTTCATCTGCTTATGTACAGACTCATGGGAAAACCCTGGCCTACTTTAAAGAAATACTTTTGTATGTGTGGTTTAGATACAGAAATTGAAATGGGACTGATTGTTGCCTTTAATAACATAATACCACTGAAACAATTCATGGGTAGATGAATGTCACCATATAGACAGACTCTTGAAGGTAGATACCAGGATATTTACTGCCACTTTGTAATGACCACAAAACTGAATAGTATAAAGGAGGGAGACAGAGGCAGCAGTCTCAATGTTCATCAGTAGGACACTAGTAAACAATGATGCAGTGCTGTGTATATAGTGGGAAAACGACAGCTGTATGTGCCACTGTGGAAAGAGGCGTGAGGAGCAGTATAGGATGAAACTGGTTTTGTGTGAAATGAATACATGAGTGTGTGTGAGTGCACTGTTCATGTGGATGGATACCTGGAGGATGGGGAAGGGCTGGGTGACCGGGGGAGACTTATTTTTATATTATTCATTTCTAAATTGTGATGTGGCATTGATAATAAGTTTTCCTTAGCCACAATCATGTATAAAATTATTTTAACCACCACACAAAGAAACGAGGTCACTAAGTTCGTCACCCTTTTTAGAAGCACTTAGTTTTATAGGCTTTCTTAAACAGTTTTTTTTTTATTATTTAGATAATAGCGCCTCTCATATTTTAATAGATAATTAATGTTCTTTGAGCTCTTTGAAGTCAGGCCCCATGTGTTGTCTGTATTGCCAGGGCCTAGCCAGTGTCTCCATGTGAGATGCTTAATATTTGAATAAAGAAAGAAGGTATGGGTGAAATACATGTCAGATGTGTTTCATGAATACTTCTGCTAATATTTATAGCAGTTAAAAACATTTTTATGTCCCAAGGCCATTTGAAGCAATTGATT
This sequence comes from Odocoileus virginianus, assembly GCF_023699985.2. Lineage (NCBI taxonomy): Eukaryota > Metazoa > Chordata > Mammalia > Artiodactyla > Cervidae > Odocoileus > Odocoileus virginianus. The sequence continues at coordinate 13,669,883 of NC_069690.1, read as the reverse complement.
TTTCTTGGGTTAAACTTTATTTTCTTCTTCCCAACTTCCTTTCTGAATTTGAGTCTTAGAGCTAACCTCAATTTATATTTAAATTCTTTGAAACAGTAGAGATTTCAGAATTATGAGTATATTAACAACATTGAGTCTAAATATCTTCTAACAGCCAACCCTGCATAAACTGCTACACCATTACCTTGATAATAAATCAGCAATTTGAGTTTCTGTATGGAAAAGAGTTACATTTAAACCTTCTTGTGTTTACGTTTTCGTTAGGATTCTGATAATCCCGACCTTCGAGACCGGGGTTATATTTATTGGCGCCTTCTCTCAACTGATCCTGTCACAGCTAAAGAAGTAGTCTTGTCTGAAAAGCCACTGATTTCTGAGGAGACAGATCTTATTGAGCCAACTCTACTGGATGAGCTAATCTGCCACATTGGTTCTTTGGCCTCAGTGTACCATAAGCCGCCCAATGCTTTTGTGGAAGGAAGTCATGGAATCCATCGCAAACACTTGCCAATACATCATGGGAGGTAAGCAGGTAAACTTGGTTTGATTGAGAAGTGATTCTTTGTATAGATGAAGTTGGTTGGTCTTAAGCTTTGCTCTGCATTTGGCAAACCTGTTCTGCTGCCTTGGGGGCTTCATCTGAATTCTAGTGACTACACACATGTAATGGATAAAAGACCTTTTTGAATTCTAATCTCAGGGTTGGTAAGATTATGCCTTTAGAAAATTGTGGTAAAAACTTTCTGAATGGAAAAAGTTTGAAAGTTGCTTAAGACTCTTAAAAGATGCAGCTAGAAATTTTCCCATATTTAAAAACTTGGTAAAAAAAACATATACAGGCATACCATAGAGATTTTGGACTTTGGATACAGAACACTGCAATAAAGCAGGTCACAAATTTTTGTTGTTATTTCTGAGTGCATACAAAAGTTACATCTGCTCTATAGTGTAGTCTATTAAATGTGCAATAGTATGACGTCTTAAAAAAAGTCTTTTGTTTGGTCACTAAGACGTGTCTGACTCTTTGCGACCCCGTGGACTGCAGCACCCTGGGTTTCCCTGCCCTTCACTGTCTCCTGGAGCTTGCTCAAACGCGTGTCCATTGAGTCGGTGGTGCCATCCAGTCGTCTCATCCTCTGTCATCCCCTTCTCCTCCTGCCCTCAGTCTTCCCCAGCATCAGGGTCTTTTCCAGTGAGTTGACTTTGTGCCTCAGGTGGCCAAAGTACTGGATCTTCAGCTTCAGCAACAGTCCTTCCAGTGAATATTCAGAGTTGATTTCCTTTAGGATTGACTGGTTTGATCTCCTTGCAGTCCAAGGGACTCTCAAGAGTTTTCACCAGCACAATAGTTCAAAATCATCAATTCTTCAGCAATCAGCCTGCTTTATGGTCTAACTCGCTCATCCACGCATGACTACTGGAAAAGCCATAGTTTTGACTGTATGGACCTTTGTTGTCAAAGTGATGTCTCTACTTTTTAATACGCTGTCTCAGTTTGTTGTAGCTTTCCTTCCAAGGAGCAAGCATCTTTTAATTTTATGGCTACAGTCACTGTCCACAGTGATTTTGGAGCCCAAGAAGATAAAATCTGCCACTGTTTGCATTTATTCCCCATCTATTTGCCATGAAGTGATGGAACCAGATGCCATGATCTTAGTTTTTTGAATGTTGAGTTTTAAGCCAGCTCTTTCAGCTTCATCAAGAGGCTCTTTAGTTCCTTTTCACTTTCTGCCATTAGAGTGGTGTCATCTGCCTATCTGAGGTTGTTGATGTTTCTCCTGGCAATCTTGATTCCAGCTTATGCTTCATCCAGCCTGGCATTTCACATGATGTACTCTGCATATAAATGAAGTAAGCAGGGTGACAATAAACAGCCTTGATGTACTCCTTTCCCAATCTGGAACCAGTCTGTTGTTCCATGTCCATTTCTAACTGTTGCTTCTTGACCCACATACAGGTTTCTCAGGAGGCTGGTAAGGTGGTCTGGTATTCTCATCTCTCTCAAGACTCTTCCACATAATGTGTTCCACATAGTCAAAGACTTATGTGTAGTCAGTGAAGCAGAAGTAGATAGTTTTCTGGAATTCCCTTGCTTTCTCTATGATCCAGTGAATATTGGCAATTTGATCTCTGGTTCCTCTGCCTTTTCTAAACCCAGCTTGTACATCTGGAAGTTCTTGCTTCACATACTGCTAAAGGCTAGCTTGAAGGATTTTGAGCATAACGTTACTAGCATGCAAAATGAGCGCAACTGTGCCATAGTTTGAATGTTCTTTGGCATTGCCTTTCTTTGGGATTGGAATGAAAACTGACCTTTTCCAGTCCTGTGGCCACAGCTGAGTTTTCCAAATTTGCTGACATATTGAGTGCAGTTCTTTAATAGCATCATCTTTTAGAATTTTAAATAGCTCAACTGGGTTACAACTGATATATTACAAGACTTTACAGTTTATACCATGTTTTCATTTGGACCTTCTCTGGTAGTTCAGCTGGTAAAGAAACCACTGGCAATGCAAGAAACCCTGGTTTGATTCCCAGGTCAGGAAGATCTCCTGGAGAAGGGATGGGCTACCCACTCCAGTATTCTTGGGTTTCCCTGGTGGTTCAGCTAGTAAAGAATCCACCTGCAATGTAGGAGACCTGGGTTCGACCCCTGGATTGAGAAGATCCCACTACCCACTCCAGTATTCTGGCCTGGAGAAATACATGGACTATATAGTCCATGGGGTGGCAAAGAGTTGGACAGGACTAAGTGACTTTCACTCACTTCATTTGATCCTTCCTAAAATAGAGTGCTTTGTTTTGTTATCATTTTATTGGTGAGGAAGCTTTGTCTCAGAGAGGTGGTCACTTGCCCAAAACAATGCATGCAACTAGTTATTAGTGGAGCCAAAGCTTGGTCCTGGTCACCTTACTCTGATCGCCCCATTCTTAGCACAACACCCCCAGTGTTACTCTGCTTATTTCACTGGAAGTGTGTACATGAATTTCTTGCCAGGTTTACTCCTGTAACTGACTGCCAGTTCCTTGGCCTTAGCTATCTATTGGACGTCCCTGTTTGTTTTTCTTCCTTGAAACTTGAACAGAATTGAAAACAACATGTAATTTTCCCTGTTATCCCTCCAGATTCCTCTTATAAGGAGCATCACTAGTCTTTTGCTTCTTTGCTTTTGTTTGTTTTTTTTTTCTGAGTTTGATTCTTCATTCTTCTTTGTTCAAGCATTGTCAAAACATAACCAGGAAGAGGGGATATATGTAAACATACAGCGGATTCATTTTGCCTCTACAGCAGAAACTAACACAACATGATAAAGCAAATTTACGCCAATAAAAAAGAATTAAAAAAAAACCTACCTAGGGTTTTTAGAGAAAGCATTCGTTTATTAATGGGATTTTTACAGAATCTTTTTTGTTTGTTTTTAAAAATTTACTTTATGTCTTAGAAAACATGCAAGATAGATGGTTAAAACATAATCATCACTCAGCTTGAACAGTCATCAGTATTTTGCCAATCTTATTTCATTTATCACCCCCACAATTTTTCTTTTTTAGGGAACTGAAGTATTTTAAATTTCAGACTTAGTATCACTTCATTCATAAGTACTTTAATTGGTATCTCTAAAAAATAAGCAGTTTTTTAAAGGATCATAATATATCATCAAGCTGAAGTTAGGAATAATTCCTTAATAGTCAAAACTGAACTTCTTTCAGATTTTTTCAGTTGCCATTCTCTATTCTATTTTACTAAAGTTTATCTAAAATTGGTTTTACTTTTTGCATAAATGTTTGGAATACTTCACAGTGAAGCCAACTGAGTTGGAGATTTTCTTTTGAGATTTTTTTTTTTTTCCACTTGGTAGGATTTAGGGGAAGTGAAGACGAAGAATATACAACTCTGAGAACAGATCTAGAACATTACTCTAGCGGGTGTGTGTATAGTGGACTGAAGTTGGGAGAGTGGACATGAAGATGAGCTAAGAGTAATCAATTTAACTGCTACTGCCACCACACTGTAAAAAAGAGAATAGTGAGTTCTAAGACATGTTAAAAGAACTAGTCCTCTCTTAAAACTCAATATTCCCTTTTTAAACAATTACTCTTAGCTCATCTTCATGTCCATTCTCCCAACTTCAGTCCACTGTACACACAGCTGCTAGAATAATGTTCCTCTAAATGTTATTTTTAGTTTTGTTCAACGAATAAAAGTGATTCTCCATTGCCTATCATATAAAAATTAACTCTCCAGACCTGTTTTCAGAGTTGTATTTTTCTTATCTTCATTTCCCCTAAATCTTGTAATTACAGTGTCTGCTCCTACCAATATAATTTTTTCACTGGCCCTAAAAGTCAAACTGTTTATTTCTATGCCTTTACACAAACTGTCCCTTCATTTTTGGAAGGTCTCTCCCTGGTAGTTCCTTATAACTATACTATTCTTGAAAATCTAGCCCTAAAACCATCCTCAGAAGCTTTTGGGAATCAGCCCCTCCTGGTTCTGAGAAGCCCCACCTGCTTATCATCTGTAGTCTTGTCATTGTGCCAGACATACAATACTCATTTCTGCTGTTACACAGTGAATGTGCTTTTCACTTGTTTTGTCAGTACTGGTTTTAGGGTTGGTTTGTTCGAGTGTAAGTTATTTGAAGACAGGAAATATATTTCTCTATTTTTTTTAGATACTTCACCAGAGTTCTCATTACAGTGTTCCCTTATAGAGTAGGTGCTCAATTAAAATTGATTGATGAGGTCGTTGTATATATAGTATAATATAAAATTGATTGAAAGGGTTATATTGTATAAGAACATATGACATTGACTTGTTGCCTTGTTACCAAGTCCCTGCTAAAACTGAATTTTCTCTGTTCCCCTCTTCCTGTTTGTACCTTGCAGCACGGATGCGGGTGACAGCCCTGTTGGCACCACCACTGCCACCAACCTGGAGCAGCCTCAGGTTATTCCCTCCCAAGGTGACCTTCTGGGGGATCTTTTAAACCTTGACCTTGGTCCCCCAGTCAATGTGCCACAGGTATCTTCCATGCAGATGGGAGCAGTGGATCTCTTGGGAGGAGGACTAGATAGTCTGGTAAGCATCTTTCTTCTTTCTTTTGGTTCTTTTAAATTCTTTTTGTTTTTAAATTTTGAGAGTTATTTTTAATTCTTGATATGCTGAAGAACGTTAAATCTTTCACCTTTTTAGAACTATATGACAAGCAGAGCAATGTCCTTTGATAAAGGACAGGATTATGTGGTGTCTCTAGAGAGTTAAATGATACTGTTACCTTGGTGTGGGGAGTGTTTGCCTGTGTACAGGATCATTTGGTTGTCCTGCGTTTGAATAGAACTTATGGTGTTTAACCAACCTAGTTGCCTTTCCAGAGCTTATTTTTGCTCCTGCTGCTTAACTCTGGATAGCTGCTGTAATTCCCCTTTTGACCTGAACATCATTTAAATGATCTCATAGTGATCATCCTATTTTGAGACTTTCAAGCTTTTGCCTTTTTTTATTTCAATATTTTATTGGCTTATACCTTATCTAATTCTGAAAGATTCTGAGGCAGACATTTGAGCCATTTGTGGTGTTTTTTTTTTTATGTATCTTTCTTACAGTTGGAAAGTACTTCTTGATTGGTTCTTTTTTCCTCTTCTCCATCCACATCTCGACTCCACACTGTCATACTTCCAATTTAATTAGCTTCCAGGATTCTAATACTAAAAGGCTCCAAAGTCCAAAGTGTCTGTGAACATGTGCCAGTTAGTTACTGTTGCTGTGCAGGGTACATAAGAAACATAAGGATGACCTTCCATCTGGGTAGAGGGGCCAGGGAAATAAGAGGGATTATCACTTGGCTCCCCGCAAATTAGATACTTAGTTGTGGTGGAATTAGAGAAGCTTTTTCAGCAGGACACTTGCAAATAAGATGTTTGTCAACCTGATGACTATATATATGCCCAACAAACTGATTTATTTCCCAGCATTAGAAATTGAAAGGCAGTGCCTTAGATACAAAAATATGATGTCCTCAGAGATTACATAAACAAAACAACCTTCCTTTCTGCTTCATACACTGGCATTTTGTCTTCTACTTTATGAACTGTGTTGTTATGTTTGGGATTTATACCAGCCAGTACATGTGCATTTACTTTTGGCTGACAGAGAGTCTAAGGAGATAGGGTTACCATCATATCTCTGTGGATGATACATTTTACTAATGGAAGATCACTCCTTCCAGGGTCTATATACTGACCAAGCTCTGGACTGTAGCTAATGGTGGCACAGATGAGCATTCCTTTTGTCTTTCTTGGGAATATAAGCATTGCTTTTCATATTCAGATCTCTTTAATGAACAGAGTTGACTGAATGGCTTCCTCATGTGATATCCTGCATTGCTCTGTAGCCTCCTTTCTAGACTCAGGAGACTGACAAATGAATATTGAAATATTCATGCAGACTCCCAGAAATCCCTTCTAAGCATTGAAACATTCTGTTGACATATGAACTGCAAGTTAAATATTAAATCCTCCTCACGTTTATGCCTTAACAACCCTGCTTATTTCTCTAGAAGTTTACATCATGGTGGACTCGTTGAACCTAAGAAGACAAATTAAATTTGAAGGATGGAGGGGATAAAGAGGCTCTGTATTTCGATGAAGCCTGGCCCAGGATTCTGTCCTCTTGTTTCTTGACCCACTTTAGCATGGAAGGAAAGGGAATATTATTTCCATTTGGCTTGGTATCTTAACTCTTTTTTTTTTTTTTTATCTTAACTCTTTTTATCTTAGCTCTTGCTGGTCCTTAACACCAGTGAGTTTTTTCTTTTTATTTTATGCAGCCAATCCAGTCATCTGTTAGAGTTCTGGAAAGTTTACATCAGGAAGAAAATTGATTAGAACTTTCTTAGATTGTAGTAGACTGTCACATGTGGGCTTTCTCTTGTTTTGTTTTGCAAAGGATATTCTCTTTGGGGCAGAGAATAAACTGTTTTTATAATTGGATGTCTAAATATTATGTAGGGGTTGCTGTGTAAGCCCAGTAATGCTCCTGTAACTCTAAATTTTAGCTTATTCTGACTTTGAGATTTAAAATGGCATACTTGGTGTTATAGCCCCAGAAAGTGTTTACATGCAGGTTTCTTCAGCTTATTCTGTGATACAAATATATCCCAGAAATCAGAATGAGGAGGAAAAGCCTTTCTTTTTGCTTTGAATCTGTCTGCAGTTAAATATATATTCACTCAAAGAACCAAGATTACTTTTAAGAGAACATCACAAGGAAGAGACCTAAATCTGGCTGTGTGAAAGAACGAGTTTTTCTGGCAGCAGTAGTTTGTGCCATTTTTAAAAAGCTTTTATTGTTCTTGCGTAAATTATCTAATTTAAAGACGAAAATAGTTCTCAGGTTTTTACTTCATCTATACAGATAGTGCTGTTTCTTGAATGAATGTTACCTTTTAACAGTGCTCCTCAAATTAACATGTACATACATCAAATGGAGATCTTGAACAAGACAGTTGTGTTGGTCTGGGGTATGACCTAGGAGTCTCCTTTTCTAACAAACACCCATGTCTGCGGACAACATTTTGCATCGCAAAGACATGGAATATCTGTAATCACTGTGAAGCACTTCATTTTGGTGTTGGAATAGCTATTGATAAACCTCCGTGCCTGTTTCTCCTGACTTCAGTAGTAAACACAGTCCTGGAAAGATGGCTCCTACTCTGCCTCATATTGAGGGAGGGCTTGAAACTCTTGAAATTATTTTGTTAAAAGTCTGTCTTTTATTCTCTAGGAAGAAGAATGTTGCTGGGTATGGTAGAATTTGACCCAGGTCCCCATTTAAAATGTAGCCTGGATCAGAGTTTAATATATGGTTGTCTGGCAAGCAGCGCTTAGGTTATGTCGTCAGTGTTTGTCTCAGAAAGGCTCTCGGCAAGGCTTCTGCTTGCTTTTATCATTGGTTTCTAACAGAACCTTACCATAGAGGTCAGTGGTGTGCTGCTAAGGAAGCGTGACAGCTACTTAGCTTTTATTCCAAGCTTTGTGTTCTCAACTCTAGCTGCATAATTGGTATTTAAAAAATACATACACTGGCAGTGTTTGTACCTAGCTCCAGAACAATTAAACAGGATTTCTGAGAGATAGGGCCCTGTTGTTCAGTCGCTCGGTCGTGTCTGACTCTTTGCAACCCCATGGACTGCAGCACGCCAGGCTTCCCTGTCCTTGACCATCTCCCGGAACTTGCTCAAACTCATGTCCATTGAGTCAGTGATACCATCCAACAATCTCGCCCTCTGTTGTCCACTTCTCTTCGATGTTGTTTTTTGTTTTTTTTTTTAAATATCCAGGCTATTTTAATTTTGCAGCCAAGACTGAGAATATTGAGCCAGGTGAAGTTCCAGATGAAGTTAGGTAGAGAGTTAAAAAATTTGTCTTTAAGCCAAGACAGTGATTTACACAGAGTTATATTCTGGTAAGTCTTGGTACCTCCTACAGAATAGTCCTCTCTGAATTTACCTTTGTTCTGTCCCTCCCCACCTCACCCCTTACCCCCAACTCCGGGGCATTTTCTTGCTGTGATTTGCTGTTAGGTGATCCAGCCTATCAGAAATCGGCCAAAGGTTGAATTTGACCAATTTAGATTTAGTTGCTCATTCCCAGGGTTCTTTAACCCTTGCTCATGGTCCATAATTAGACACTGAAAATTGTCTTGTATTTTAGATTATCTATCCATTTTCTGTTCCTTCGTCTTAAAACTTGAAATTCACTAGAGGATAGTATTATTCTTCCGTTTTCATATCTTGGTGAACCTCCCATTAGATTCTATTTGCCCTCTTTCATCATCACATTTACAGAGTTTTGAGATTTAGTGAATTGTGACTTGTAGAGCTGTCGTTCAGGAAATACCTGTCAGTTAATTCGTTCATGATTGTTATTTATTACAGCCTGTCTGAAGGCTCCAGCCTTCATCCATCAATAACAGTGACTCATAAACCAGAGTGAGCTAGGTATGTAGCTGTGACATAAAAGAAACACACTCGTGCACACCATTCCTCCCAAGTGATTCTTAACATGGTGTTTTTTTGTGTTGTTTGGCTTGTTTTCTTGGGTGTTTTTTTGTTTGTTTGTTTTTTCTTTTTTTTTTTTAGAGGTAGGTCTTTGAAAACGGTTGAGTTTCCCTGGTAGCTCAGCTGGTAAAGAATCCACCTTTAATGCAGGAGACCTGGGTTCAATCCCTGGGTTGAGAAGATCCCCTGAAGAAGGGAAAGGCTACCCATTCCAGTATTCTGGTCTGGAGAATTCCATGGACTGTATAGTCCATGGGGTTGCATAGAGTCGGACACAACTGAGCGACTTTCACTTCACTTTACCTTTGAAAATCATTGATGTGGACAGAGCTTCAGATTTTAAAAAATGTTTCTGTATCACTGGACTTAAATAAAAATGGATTTCTGATATACTCTTCTCTTTCCTCCTTAGTTTTTTCTTGTCCTTTAGCATATTCTCTTTTGCTTAAAACATAGTTTCCTTCTGTTGGTATAAACTAAACTGTCTGCTTGATGTGGAAAGAATTTCAGTTAATGAAACTTAGGAGGTTGATCATTTCTATGTGTAGAGCAGTGTAGTATACTATTTCAGTGTTATCGGGGGTTTTGCTTCTTTGTTTGAGAAGCTGTATGGGTGTCTTTTGATGCCCCAGCTACCGAATCTGAGAAACTGCTCATCCTGGGTAGTGTAGCTTTTCTGACAGCGCAGACCCTTCTGGTTTGGTGTAGTATGGGAGGTGACCCGGCACCCATGTGTGTAAACCTTGCATACACGTTACATGGATACAGCATGTGCTGTTGAGTGTGATCTCTCTAAGGAGCACTGAGGTGATAATTGAATCTTGATTATTTGTTTCCATTATTTTCAGACTGTCAGCAGAGACCTTGGCTAAATTATGGCCTTCTTTTTATCCAAGGTGCTGTGTGTTACTCTGTTTAGAAAAATGGTGCTATTGTATATCAAGAATGGAAAGGAAACATTATCCAGAGTGCCCCTTCTCTGTGCTGACAGAGGGTTTCCTGCCAGAGAAATGTGCTCGCAGTGTGCCCAGCTAGAACAGAGTAGGAGAGAGGAGAAACTGCCTTTTCCAGACTCCAGTGTATGTTTTTCCAGAACATCCTGTTTCTTACAGGTTGTTACCTTGCAGATATTTTAACTCATGCACAATTATAATAATGATTTTGAGGTTTCTTTAGCCCATGGGAAATCCATGCTACATCTTCATCTCTCTTCCTCTGGAATAGATTTGCTGTGATTTCAGAACTTAAGTTTTAGAGTTGGAAGTGTTGTGGAGAGAGCTTTGTAAATTGTAGCCTAGTTTTGCCTGGTAAATTCTTAAGTGGCTTTTTGTAACCACTGTCTCTCTTATCATTGCATAGATTTTGTGAAGGCTGGCCTCAGGCAGTTTGGGGAATAATTACCAAATACCGAGTGCTGATCTCTGTGCTAGAACTTTTATAATTTCTAATCCTCAAAATAAGTCTGCAGGGTAATTGGTATTGGGTCTCATTTGACAGATAACTGAAGGACACATAGCTAACAAGTCTCAGTCAGAATTTTGAACCCAGGACTTTTTCAAAACTTTAAAGTTTATACACACCTTCAGTGTCCTGTGGTTCCTGCAGTTTGTTATTGTCATCTTCCATAATAGAGTCCGGTCTCACTTAACTTTGATCCTTCTCAGACTGGAGTACACAATCTCTGGAGCACACAGCAGAGCATAGGGTGCATCTAAACCTGCAGGATAAACCTGGTTTCTCATCTTGTAGTGTTAAGTTTTACTCTATGGCAAGCAACAAAAACACACCATAGGAAGGCTTAGAATGTAAAATTGTATGAATGTTTTAAGATAAAACACAAGACTTGCTTGCCCTAGGCCTTTCCATGATATACCTCCTAAGTGCCCTGTATGTGAATTTGAGCTAGTTTACCACTAGGAGGCACTTGAAAGTTTGAGAAAGACAATAAAAATATTCATTAATGAGAAGAAGGATTAGTTAAGTTTATACATCTGTCTCCCAGCAAAAGGACTAAGATTGCTTAATCCTATCCTCTTTCAAGTAGAGCCACAAAATCCTGTGTTCCCAGCTATTTGGTGGTGAGCTATGATATAAAGCAAGTACTTTCAAGGCAATAAAATGATGCATGGGGCATTCTTGTGATGAAAACTCACAGTCAAAACCACTCAGGCAATACATTCAGATTCTAGAAAAAGCTTTGGCTTTGGTTGGGAATAGAGGGGATGGGGCCATTTTTTCCCCTTAATTGGTTCTATTCATATGTCTTGGCAGTGTTGATGGAGATAAGGGTACTCTCAGCAGTTAGTGAAACAATTTTGTCAGCCTTCTGTTTTGTGATAATTTTCACCAGTGAAGTGATTCATTTGAGAATTATCTCCCCAAGGAATAATAGTGCTGCTTATATGGTTAGTGAAACATTCAGTCACTCAATAAATATTTGAGTGCTTATTCTATGTCAGGCTCTATTCTATGTATTGGGAATGTAGTTGTGAACAAGTACATAGCCAGATAGTAATTACTGCAAAGGAAGATGAGGCCAGATACAGAGCTGCTCCTGTGGACTTTTACTACATTGAACGTGGCCATTCTAGGAACTTCTTGTCACATTCTGTTCCCTGTCCCATCTCAGAAAATAATCTATTACATCACCCTCTTTTTCTGTTGATACAAGACTTTTTTTTTTCCTTCAAGCTAAGGAGTCTTCTGATGATTTTGTATAGTCTCAACTCCTTTATGCTATTCTACATCAAGTCTGTTCTGTTCTCATCATAAGTTTGTCTAGTAGCTTTGGCACAGTTTCAGAAACTTTTCACTGGTTCAATTAATTATATTTTTTGGTGCTTTTCTAAATAGCTTTGTGAAAAATCAAATTAAAATTTGCAGCCTAACAGCTGAAAACCATACTTTACCTTGGAAATAGTGTGTGCCTACTAAAACCTAAAACTAATAGGAAAAACACAGATTGACATTTTTTATGACAATAAGATTTTGGTATAAGTTTTGTTTATGATGGGAATCATTATGTACTGTTTTTACATCATTCTATGTTGATTCCTGCCTAGCAGAGCTATCGGTAAACTGTATGCCCTGAAACATTTCTTAGACTCTCTTCAATTAAATCAGTTCTGGAAAGTGTCAAATAAGAGGTAATAATTCCAGAAAGGAGCAAAGAAATGTGTGAGCTTAAGATCTCTACCTCTTATTAAGAGAATGTCTTCAGATTCTCAGAAAGCTACATAGTTTCAGAAGCAGACAGGCATACTTTAGACTGGTCAGATGGACCTTGTCAAGGGGACTAACCCAGATCAGTCTTTGTGAACATTTATAGGGTTTTGTGTTTTGTTTTATTTTCAGTCTACTTGGTGGCCACGTCAAGACATCCTTTTCTTAGAGTCTGACAGACTTGTTGCCTTACAGAACCTCAGTCTTGAGTTCTTTTTTTGTACTTCTACTATTAAAACATGTTGCCATTGGATGAAGGAATTTCCTTTTGGTATGCGAACTCAGCTCTCAAACTTTTGACTCAACCAGGTTCTGGAGCAGAACTCTTGTATCCGTGCTGAAATCTCTTTAGCCCATAAATTAAAATAAGTCACCATGAAATCACTGCTCTGCATCCAATTACTGAATGAACAAAGAAACAATACATTATTATGTAGTTCAACATGAACTGAGCTGTTCAGCACTAATTCAGACATGCTGAAGCACCCCACTCTTTGGCAGTAGCCAATATTAGTGTTACTGTTAATGTGCCATTTAATGTGATTTAGATTAGAGCCTGGGGAAGCTTTACCACTAGCAGAAATTTTAGACATGGGTATCAACTACAGACCTTTAGGAAAATTCGGTTTAATTTGCAGCATTTAAAATATTCTTTTCTTGAAATTGGTACCTCTCCTTTCTTCATCTTCCTATATACTGATTTAGTTGGTCTATAAAAAAGTGTTAGTTGCTCAGGCATGGTTGCTCAGGCATGTTTGATTCTTTGAGACCCTGTGGACTGTAGCTCACCAGGCTCCCCTGTCCATGGAATCCTCCAGGCAAGAACACTGGAGTGGGTAGCCATTCCCTTCTCTGGGGGATCTTCCCGAACCAGGGATAAACCTGGGCCTCCTTCACTGCAGGCAAATTATTTACTGCCTGAACCACCAGGGAAGCAAGTTGACATTACTTCCTTCATGGAGAAAATAGCAGCCTCATTAAGGCAATCCTGGGAATAATGGGAAATAGCTCCAAAAGACCACTTAAAACATATATAGCATTTGAGATTAAAGTCATACCTTACTTTTCACTCACCTCCCCTAGCTCACTGGATAACAGATATCACTGAATTTTTACAAGTGCACTTTGATTGATTTTGTACCTGACCTGATTAGAAAGTATTACCAGACAGATGAATCTTGTCTGACTCAGGGTAATACCAGCAACTGAACTGAAACATTAGCGGCTGGTTCAGGCTAACATGACAACAACTTTGCTTTGTTTACTTCGGCTTTCTAGCCTCCCTGCCCCACCCCTACCTGCCCCCCAATTAATATCTGCCTCAACCTGCTTGTCACTGTAGATAGGAGAGGCCCTCACTGGGGAATTGGCTCCTATCCTTGATGACAGCTCCCTATTACTCTTTGTCTGTCACTCTGCTGCCACCTGTGTCATATTTTCAGAGGAAGATGACAGCCTCTCTCAGAAACTTGTCAGTCAAGAGGAAGGCTGCCAAATAAAGTCTGAATAAGCTATAGTTTTGCTAGTTAGAAAGCATACTGAAATTGTCCTTTACTTGTGCTCTGTGGACATAGCCCAGTTAGGTGAGCCTTTTTATTTCTGGCTATGTGTCTCTAATACCCCTTGCGTTCTGTCTCTGTAAGATCAGAGATCTTGAGTCTGAGTTGCAGGTCAGGTGTATCTGATCAGCTGAACATAAATGGAGGATTGTCAGAATTGCTTTTCAGTTTCTCTTATATGGTTTTGAATAAAATTTGACAAGCAGCATGGTGGGGGGGGGGAGGGGAGTACATTTAGATCCTGTCCAGCTGAGATAATACTCATATAATGCTCAAATATAATAAGAATGAAATCTAGGAAAATAAGAGCTATAAATGGGCTTTTTTTCCTTTGGAAATAACACCACTAGTGAGTGTGTTTTCTCAATACCTTTTATTGAATTTAGCATCTTTGATAATATTGCTTTTTCTCTTCCAGTGTGTTTTTTCTTTCTTGCCATCAAGTCCCAACTAGGTCCATAAAGAATTCCATCTCTTTCAAACTTGAGTTGTGAGATAGCCCAGAAGGGAAGATAATGGCTGTGGAGAGAATGTGTAAGCCCATCAGAAAGACATAAAACCAGATCAAAACCAGCACTGGGACAAATGAGACATTCTGCATCATTGCCTTCCTTAGAAAGGGCTTTTCTTTCTGCTCAAGTTCTAGCTTCCTTTTCAATTTAGGAGATAGCTCCAAAGTAATTTCTAAACTGATAACTCTTTTCTGACTCCAGATAATAGTTAATTCTCTAAGGCAGTGGTTTTCAACCTTGTCTGTACATTGGAATCACTAGGGCAACTTTTTAAAATTCTGACGCCCAGGCTACACCTCAGAACAATTAAGTCACTATGACTAGAACTGAGACTTGGGCATTAGTGGTTTTAAAAGTCCCCTTCCCCTGATGTGCCACAATCCATGGGATCACAAAGAATCAGACATGACTTAGCAACTGAACAACAACTCGCCACACTGTACACACAAAGGTGGTTGATTCCACTTTGTCTTTAAGGTTGAAAGCCATCGTTATTAGAACAAAATTGAGATTGTTATTAATACTCTTAGAAAGTTTGACTCTTAATCTAAGAAGCCTCCAAGTTTCATAAGGAGAAATTGAAAACTAAAGACCTCCATAAGCAGCTTGCTTTTGCAAATTTGTTTTCTGTGGCTTCTTTCTTTTTTTTACACCTATCTACCCTGTGCTCAAACCTAATTAGACTGCTCATTCTTGATCATGCTTTTATTCCTACTTTTTAACCTTTGTTCGTTCTGAGAAATAACCTCTCCCGTTTTTGCTTTCTGTAATTTCACAAGCATCTTTCCATTATCCTTCAGCCAAAAGGAGGCTCTTCTCTCAGGAACTTTGCTTTTTTTGTGTTAGCATGTTCTGTATGGTTTTGCACTCGTGTTTTATTTTTCTGCTAGTTTGCAAAGCCTGGATCTGGTTCGTCTATGTATTCCCCTCATCACCTGGCATCTTTACATTCCCCATCCTACCTTTTCTCCAACAAACGTTATGTAAGTGTGTGTTTGAATGAAAGGACTCTCATGCTCCGGATGTGTGCTGTTCTAGAAACAGGGAGAAGGCAGATGTGTAATGTCCTTTCTGTTTGCTCTCATGTTTCCAGTTACTCAGAGTCTTGGTTGTGGTGACCTTTGCATCTGTCTGAGCCTGTGACTTCTCCTCCCAGGTCCAACCACTACATAGTCTTCAGAAATCAGATTTTGGAAGTGTTGACTCTGAGGTTTGGAGTGCTCTGTAGCTTAGTGCAAAGCAAGCTTATTTGTGCCAGTTAGGCAGCACCTGCCTGGGTGGGTTTTTTTTTTTTTCCTGCCATGCTGGAAACAGAATGTTGTCATAAGTCCCATTATTTTTCAATATATATATTATTTTTGAGATTTGACAACTCAGTTTTATGTATCTCTTCACTGAGAAGATAATAAATCCTCTCTCTCAAATCCTGAAGATAGTAGTTTTTTTAAAACACATCGGTAGCATCAAGCTCTCAAAGTTTCTATCAACTAAATGACAATAAAGGAAACTGTTTTGTAAAGCAGACAAGGCATTTGGTGATTCAGAGATGAATTTTAGATACACAGGGAGAACAAGGGAAGCAGCAGTGTGAAATTGTAACACAAAAAAAGTGGCGTTTGCCTTTTCAAGGGTACCATTAGTTGCATGTATGTATGTTTTATGTTTCTTTGTGCTAGCTGTTTTCAGCTTCAGTTCTTTTACTTTTGTCCTGAAATTCAGGGTGAATTATATCAGAGCCCTGGGGGGTGGGGGAGGCAGAGCTAAGACCATGTGGAATTATTTTCCTGTCACCAAGCTAATTACGTTAATCTAATTCTGTAATAGCTGACATCCTTTTAAATAATCTACTTCAGAGAAATCACAGCATTTCTCCTTAATTGTACTGGCTGTGAGAGAAAGTTGAAAAATGGCAAGCCTTCCCACTTCCTCCCCAGGTAGGATATCTTCCTAACTCAGCTGTTGCTTTCTTAGCACAGTTCTAAACTGAAAATCTCTCTTGTTCCAGCTGTAATATTTGGAGCTTGAAATCTCAGTTCACTACTGGTTTGGCCCCTACTTTCTCAGTGAGGCAGCAAGTTTTATAGTTCAAAGCACATTTTCATTTTTATTTTCTTTTTTCCCCCTCAAATTTCCTTTTAAAAAATTAGATGTATCCAAAACATTACTACCTGGAGATAGAGCTTCCTGGAATATGTAAATTCTTTAAATGCTGTTTGGGTTTGTGTCTGTGTACCCCAGTGGAAAGATTGGATCTGAAACATCCCTGAGGTGTCCCAGCTCCATCTTCTTTCCAAGTTTTCTGAAAACTCCCACACATCATGTCCCCTACTTAGTTCCCCTAGGATGTATTTCTGTGCAATCTAGAATTTCTTTAGCCTTTGGGAGTCAAGTTGAATAGCATGTGTTCCCCACAAACTTGGTAGAGCAATTTGCACATTCTGTATGGGCATCTAGTACTTAGCTAAATGAACTCTACCTTTCTCTCCTCTCTCTCCTTTCTCTCTTTCAGCTTGGCAGTGACCTTGGCGGGGGCATTGGAGGAAGTCCGGCAGTAAGTGCCCTCAGTTTTTCTCACCATGGGATGCGCTGCCCCCTGTTTGATGCCTTTCCTATGCGCACCTTCTCAGACCAGCCACCGCTGCTGCCTAGCCCTGTACACCAGAACCTCTGTAGCAGTGTTAAGAAGAGTAGACAGTAGTGTAGGCTTATTTAGACTCTTTGGGACCATACACCACATGTGCTGTAGGGGTGTCTTTAGGGATTGGCGCTCTGGTGTCTACTGAGTTCTTTGTCTTCCTGATGGTAAAGAGCCAAAGGAAATGGAACCTCCCATCTTGATGAGAGAATACCCTTATTCTCTTCTGTCATCTAGAAAGAGCTTGAGAGTCACTGGACTCCAAGTGAGACTCTCCTCGTAAAAGAATTGGGGAGTATGAGTATCCATCTCCCCCAGGAGAGTTTCCTGGGGATACTATAGGCCTTTTGCACAGAATCATGGAAGCTAAAATTGGAAACAAATAGAAAAAACTGTGGGTTACTGTTTTCCTGATCCTGCTGATTACTCTTTCTTGATAGAACTTCTAAAGAGTGTGTGTATCTTTTCAATGATGAAAAAATAACCATGATGATTTAAAGGAAAAAGAATATATGAATTAAATTCCTAAGAATATTGTAATTATGGTCTGTTCTTATTGATTTACCAACAACTATTAAAATAGATAGCAACATTTTAAGGACTGTTAATCTGTTCTTCCTGATCTCCCTGCTCCCCTTCCTTTCATTCCCTGCAGGTGGGACAGTCCTTCATTCCGTCATCAGTGCCTGCAACCTTTGCTCCCTCCCCTACTCCTGCTGTGGTCAGCAGTGGTCTGAATGACCTGTTTGAACTCTCCACGGGGATAGGCATGGCACCTGGTGGATATGTGGCTCCTAAGGCTGTAAGTAACACACTTTCTTAGTGGACAGGACCTGAATTATTTAACGTTTAACATTTGCATTACTCCTACTGATGATAAGTCCAAGGTTGGGGCCCTTATTCTAGAGAATTTACAAGGAACATGAATGGTGGCCTCAAACCTAGCAATATGAAGCGCCATAGCACCCTTATTAACCATTTTTATAATTAGACTTAAAATTGGAAATATTAAGTGTTTAGGTTTTGTTCTCTAGTTTAGAAATATTGCCTTGCTTGTCAGCACTGAAATCAATCTAGTGATCAGTCTAGTGATTTGAACTGTGTATCAGTTCAAAGCAGAGGGGAAAAGACATAACATTTTACTTCACTTTCCTTCTGCTCTCCTTTTCCATTGGTATTGCATGTGGATTCTAGAGTGCCATTGCTCAGACTTGGTTTTCATGCATCTTAGTGCACCTTTTTAGAGTTCTGATTTAGGTTAGTGTCGTTAATATCTTTCTAGTCTCAGCCTTGCTTGATATCATGCTCAAAAGGAAATTCAGAAGAGGAAGGGGAAACTCCTGTAAATGAAGCTTATTTCAGCACCTTAATTGCCTAATGAAGTGAAATCTTAATTTCATCTTTATTTACTCAAAAACAGCAGTGAGATGAATCCTGTCTGATTTCATTGGGCTTTATGCTGTGTTTTAGGTCTGGCTGCCTGCAGTAAAGGCTAAAGGCCTGGAGATTTCAGGAACGTTTACTCACCGCCAAGGGCACATCTATATGGAAATGAACTTCACCAACAAAGCTCTGCAGCACATGACGGACTTTGCAATTCAGTTTAACAAGAATAGGTAAGAAATCTGAGTTCCCCAGCTCAATCCTGAGATGGCCGTGTACTTTGTGTCTGACAAGTGAGTGTTCCGTTCAGCAGTGGGTAGAAACTCTTGTGTTGGCGGATGCCCAATGTAGACTGAGCGAAGGCTCTTGTATATCTCTTCAGTGGTCAGCTTTAACTCTGGAGGCCCTAGGGAAGTCTGCTGAGGAGGTTGTCCGTGTGGAATAAGGAAGCCAGGACTGACTGACTGCCATAAAGGATTCTAGAACTTGTATGTCTTTATTAACACAGTTTACCAAAAAAACACTTTTAGTTGAAACCCATTTATACAGTTAATAATAATTGTTTTGCATTTGAGTGCCAGACATTTCTGGGTACTAAAGCTTGAGTGATGAAACAAATAGTGTCTCAGATGTGTGCCCAATGTTTGTAACTTGGACTTCCCTGGTGGCTCAGCTGGTAAATAATCCTCCTGCTATGTGGGAAACCTGGGTTCTATCCCTGGGATGGGAAGATCCCCTGGAGAAGCGAAAGGCTACCCACTCCAGTATTCTGGCCTGTAGAATTCCATGGACTGTATAAACTTTTGTTTGACTGTCCAAGTCCATTGATTTTTCTAGGATATTCCCAGTGTTGACCAATGTTACTTTTTCCTGGAATAAGGTGTGCCCTTTCAGTGTGTGAGAAAAATGAATTTTGGTTCTCACATTTTGGTGAGAAAAATGAATGGACTTTGGCTGCTGTAAAAAATATGGAAGACAGTCTGCCTGTTAACTGAATAATCACATATAGGCAGACGGTTTGCTTTTAGCAGTGAATTCTCTGCCATAATAGGAAAGAGAGTTACGACAGATGAGAGCTTATTCTGCTTTCTACCTGCTTGTCTCCTTTTCCTCTCATTTTTGTCAGTTGTCATTTCTACATTTTATTCTTTCACTTTTATCCTCATCTTTGTTTCGTCTTGAGTTTGTGCTTGCTGCCAGTCCTTTTACTTACATCTCCATGATCATCTCTTGTATGTCTTCTAGTAGGTTCCTCAACAAGGCCTCAACAGTCCTTGAATTCTTACATGCTCAAAATCATGACTTATACGCTTGAAAATTCTTGACTCAAGCTCTTCGTTTTACTTCAGAGTCGTTTCTCATTTAATATTCCTGAGGAGAAGTTCATTGCCAGCATGGTTTTCCCTGTACCTATAAGTAATCTGATCATTCTGTTTGACTGCCCCGAGTTTTGAAGCCCAGTACCTTTTCTGGGAGGCTCCCTGTGTTGACCAGTGTTAGTCAGTGTTTCCTGGAGTAAGGTGTGCCCTTCCAGTGTGTGCCTTGAGGTCCTGTATCTCCGGAAGGTTTTCAGGGTTTGTGTGTGAAAATGTTCACATTTTCTTCTTTGGAGAATTATGTGTTTATTGACTTTGTCTGTTATATGTACTATTTTTCTCTCTAATATTTTCTTATCTATAAATATTGGAATATGTATCTCATGACCTTTTTTTAAATCCATTAACCACAGCACCATTATTAAACTCAAAAATTCTTTAATATTATTAAATTCTTTAATATCATTAATATTATTAAGTTCTTTAACATCATTAGCAGATTATTGCAATTCCCTAGTGTTGTACAACTTGTTTTATCTGAACAGGATCCCGTTGGTCCCCATGTATACCAATTAATTGATACGTGTCTTAAGTCTCTTTTAACCTATAGACTTTTCCTCCTCTCTCTTCCTTGAAATTTATTTGTAGAAGAAATTAGATCTTTTATCTGTAGAATTTCCCACAGTCTAGATTTTGCTGATTATATCTGTAAATTGGTCTATAGGCTTAATTAGACTTAGACTTGATCTTCTGACTGGAGTGCTTCATGAGTAGTGGTGATCTTTTTCTTCATTTCTGTTTTATTTTATTTGCTTTTTCTTATTTATTCTCTGTGTCTCTTACTGTTTTACTATGATGTCTCTTGTTCTTTGTAGCTCTGTCTCTGCCACTATAATCATACCTTCTCTATAATGTTTTGTAAATGAAATTACATAGTATGGAGTCTTTTGCATTAGATTTCTTTCACTTAGCATAATGCTTAGAGGTGTTTCAGCAGTCTGTTTATTGTTGAGTAGTATTCCAGTGATGCTTGTAGCACAATTTGTTTACAGTTTCACCAGTTGGTAGAAGTGGGGGTTGTTTCCACTTTTATCTTTCATGGCTAAAGCGCCTATGAATATTCATGTATATGTCTTTGTGTAGAATTGTGTTTTCATTTTTTCTGGGTAAATACCTAGCAGTGGTATTGCTGGGTCATATGGTAAGTATGGATGTTCCAGCTGTTCCATGTTCTCACCAATGCTAGCCATTCTTGTAGATGTATAGTAATATCTCTCTACTAACTAACAATAGTGAGCATTTTTTTCATAATCTTGTTGACTAATCTTATATCTTCTTTGGTGAAGTATCTGCTCAGATCATTCCTTTTTCTTTTTTAAAAAAATTGTTTGTCCTGTTATCAAGTAGTAAAATTTTTTATATTTTCTGGCTATGAGTACTTTTCAGATATGCCTTGCAAATATTTTCTCCCAGTCTGTAGCTTACTTTTACTTTCTTAGTGTTTTTCAAGGAACAGGTTTTTTATTTAAACACAGTTTATTTTACAATTTTTTCCTTTATAAGTCTTTTGCTTTTTGTTTTCTGTTTATCAAATCTTTGCCTGACCCACAGTTATTAATACAATTCAAAAAAATTTAATAGATATGGCAATCAATAAAGCTCTTATGTTTACCTTTATAATTTATTTTGAGATAATTTTGGTGAGATAATATGGTGTAATGTGCAATATCCAATTGTGTCTGACTCTTCATGGCCCCATGATTGTAGCCCACCAGGCTTCTCTGTCTGTGGAATTTTCCAGGCAAGAGTACTGGAGTAGGTTGCCATGCCCTCTTTCAAGGGATCTTCCCAACCCAGAAATCCTCATCTCTTGAATTGGCAGGTGGATTTTTTACCATTAGCGCCACCTGGGAAGCCTAAGATGGTGTAAAGTAAGAGTCAAAGTCAAATCTTTTTCTGTAGTAAATTTTGAAGTCATATAGTGTAAACCCTCCAGCTGTGTTCTTTTTCAGAAATTGTTTTGGGCAAGTCTAGGTCTTTTTTCTGCTTGGATTTTGATGGAAAGTATAGGGAATATATTAGATCAGTTTAGGGAAGAACTGACAACAAACAATACTGAGTCTTCTAATCCATCAGCATAGCATATCTCTCCATTTATGTAGGACATCTTTAACTTCCCTCTACAGTATTTTATAATTTTTCATGTACAGATCTTACACATCTTTTGTTGCATTTAAGTGTTTCATAGCTTTGATGTTATAGTAAGTAACATGTTTTAACTTTCGGTTGCTAGTATATAGAAATACATTTGATTTTTGTATATTGAACTTGTATCTTGCAACTTTAATAAACTTACTAGTTCTGGTAGCCTTTTTTTAAGATTCCCTATGGTGTTCCACATAGATGAATCATGAGAGCAAGATCAAAAGGGCAGAATGGTTTTTGACCCATAGATGTTAATACCAAAATGATTTGATGTGTCTACTCAAAATCATTTATTACATTTGGGACTCTGAAGTATAGTTTATCTAGGAAAAGGAAAATTTTTCTCCTGCTGTTCTGTGACTCTTGAAATTGATACTGCCTAAAAAACTCTAGTTATTTGTACAATCTCATCTTTCTTCCTGAAGCTAATTAGAGCATAAATTCAGTGTAAATTTGTATCATTAAGTTGTTCATTTGTTTTACCTGTGGCCCAACTTTTCCCTTTCAGTCTTCCTTCATACATTTTGTTTTTATGTGACTTCAAACTCAGACTTTTCCTAGCTCTTTACTATTCTTATATTATTATCATGCAGGCTTCTGTGAGAAGTCTTAACTGTGGTGGATACCCACTGCTTGCCTTAGGCTAAGAAAGTGGCCAGATTTGAGTCTACAGCCTGTCTTTTGTCCTTTGGGGTGTTGTTTTGAATATTTAAGCCAGTCAATTCTGCTTTACTTAGAGTGGCTTTTTCCCAATGATTGTATCCTATGTAAGTAAATAAAGAAAAAAGAAAGTGAGTTACCATAAATCATCCTCTGGGCTGATTGGGCAGGTTATCAGGCTAGTGAAATAGTAGTAGTGTACTTTGCAGGGCGGGTATTCTCCCAAGGATTATCTAAAGACAGATGTATAAAAAACGATGTTTATCAAACCTGCCCCTCTAGTGGCATGGTAAACATAAGAAAACTTTAGCATCAGGCCATTACCTAACCAGTTCTCTGCTGCTGAGTGTTTTCTCCTTCCTCTAATCTGTTTCTTGGAAAACAGAGGTTATGTGGTAACCAGTGTTACAGCAAATTAGAATTGGGCACTTTAGCTCCTGCTGTTCCTTCCATTTAATTTTGTTAAAAATGATGTTTCCTTGTAAAAAGCCATTGAAACCTAAAGATGGGTCTAAATCCTGCCTCCTAATTAACCTCTAGGATTTCTTCACCCTCTCTCCTAGCTTTGGTGTCATTCCCAGCACTCCTCTGGCCATCCATACACCACTAATGCCAAACCAGAGCATCGATGTCTCCCTGCCCCTCAACACCTTGGGCCCCGTCATGAAGATGGAGCCTCTGAACAACCTGCAGGTTAGACATTTACTTCACTCTGGGTGTACAGGTTGATATCTTGCCAATTTTATTTTATTTATGTGTAAAGCAACTCCCCTCATATCAGATTTAGTCATGGAATAGGGTTTGAAATAACTCTGTGGAGAAGACTTATTTTTCGTTAAAACATGCACACAGAAAAGTCATACATTGACACAGAAAGTTATTAATTTTTTTTAACTCAACAAACAAAAACTTTTCAAGGTGTTATTTACAAACTTTTTTCTTAAGACTTTCATAAAAGGGAATTTGACCGTTGTAAGAGTAGATTTCAGGAAAGCTATGTGGCAGTCATCTTTGAACACACTGCTGTAAATAGTTGGGTTATCTGTATGATATGCATGTGGTAAGTGTAACATCACCTTAGAGGAGCTCAGAACTTTATCATGTCTACAAGAGCCTTTCCATCTTGAAAATACTGAATTTTTAGAATGCTTAAGTCCTAGCTTAGAGTTTCATTTCATTTGCATCACTTTGAATTTCTTTTTGAAATAAGCCTTCTGGGGTTTAAGCAACATGAAGACAGAGTAGTAAGCATGTAAATTGAAGCCACAGCAACCTGAAGAGATAAAATACAGATACAAGCCCGGAAGTTGAGGGTTTTAATGCTCACAAGGACAGAAGAGACCACCTTGGGCTGACCTGAGATGGGGAACTGTAACTGAGCTTTGCATAAAGCTGAGCCCCTGGAAGGGCAAATCCCTCAGTGAAAGGGGAACTAGAAACAGATATCCACAGAGGCAAGTGATGGGAGAAAGTTCTCTCTGACCAGGGTTCTGGATGGCCTCTTGTGGAAAATCCAGGGCCTGAATTTATACTGTGTAGGTACAGAATTCTCCAAACCAGTAAATTAGTGTAAAATTGGACCAGAACTGATAGAGCCTAGGATACCTGGCAGAAGCAAATGCAATAATGGCCCTTTTGCAACAATTTTGAACTTTAAGGCCATCAGGACTCCCATCTGAAAAGAAAATCTCTACTGAAAGTGAGCTCACAATTTAACAAAAAAAGAAAAAGGGAACAATGTACTATGACTGACATAAGACTCAACAAAGAGGATTGGGCATCCCCTTCTACCAAGAACTTGAGAGAACAGTTTGAATGAGACTGTAAAATATGCTTTAAATGATGAACAAAAAATAGCAACCTTCCACTTTGTGGTCAAGACAGGTCCCATTGCTCAGTGTCTTGGAAATACCAGTGTGGGATCCTAGTACTCATGGTGAGACATCAACAATAAAATTACTTAGAGTTGAAACTAATGTTCTCCAGAATAGTTTAAATACCAGCACACCAGGCCTGCTTGCCAGTTGACTGATTACCATGCTGCCTCGGTAGTTGACTGCTTCTTTTTCAGCAAAGGGTTTGATGATACAGAGTGACAATGAGTGAGTCACAGTATAACTTGGCTCAGTTTAGGAGAGCAGAACAAGGATTACTGTGCAGAAGGAATTGGCTGTGCTGCTATGATGAGACTAATGTGTTGAGGGGCTTTTCCAACATAGAATCCTAAAGTAAGTAACTAACCCAAATTTACATCTGCTCTCTTTTCATGGAAATCTAACCTCCTGTTGGCTTACAGAGCCTCAAGCCAAATATTTGAGGTCAGTCAGCATGGGTGCGAGAATGCTTTACTTTAGAAGTAGGAAAAGGAATTTGGGTCACAGAAATCAGGGCAAATTTCCTCCTCTTAAAACCGAAAGGGAACAGTGAATAAATGTCAGTTTACTTCCCTATTTGCATTTCCATTTCATATTCAGTAAAATGAACATTCCAGATGGGAACCCTCACATGAGTTGATCTTTTTGTTTGTTTGGCTGCATGGCATGTGGGATCTTAGTTCCCCAACCAAGGATTGAACTGGTGTCTCTTGCATTGGAAGCCCAGAGTCTTAATGACTAGACCACCAGGGAAGTCCCAGGAACCCTCATAGAAGAGGTGAATCTTAGTCCAAATCCTTCTCTCGAATTAGAACTAGTAAGTTTTCATTTTCACAAACCTGACATTAAGAAAAAACTTAAAATTTTTCCATCTAAGCAGAATGTAATAAAGCAGTTCAACTTCTCTAGAGAAAACAAATTTTCCATCTATAGTCAACTACTGATTCTACATGCTTTCCCATGGATTCTTTCCTTTCAAGGATGTCATAATTATGCCTATTTTCTCATTTAACTGGCATTGCCCAATGGAGAAGATAAGCAAAAACTTGGAAAGAGATGAAGTTTTTCCCCCCCTGAGAACAGTTCTATTTAATGTCTGCTAGTGGAAGATGAAACTAATGATTAACTGAAGATGGTGGGTTACCTTAGTTTTCAGCTTCTATTCTGCTCTTGTCCCAGTATGAATAAAAAGAGTCAGATCTTAACGCAGATCTTAAGACTGTTGAAACCGGCTTTCACCATAAAGATCCAGATAAAGCCAGGTAAATATTGATTGGCATTTAAACAATATGAATGTATATGTTTAAATTCAAGAGCTCATGCAGGAAAAATTAGTACTTTTCTTGTACTGCAGACCATAAAATCAGAAAAGAAAGAGGTTTAGGAAATGAAATTTGGGAAGCAATGTGAGTTTTAGCTGTTTCAGCTAATTTGATATCTATGTATAGGACAGAAAAACTAACCTCCACAACTGTAATGTAGCATTTACTACAAAAACTTTTCATTAAAAACATTGTCAAACTACTTATTGACCTATGGTCTTTTTGAACCACTATTGAAAAAAAGACACTGTTCTCTCTTAAAATGTAAAATAGATTATACCTTAGAGCATTAAATACCTAGTAGAAATTTGAACCTAGAAAATCTACTGTACTAGTAATGTTGGTTATCAAAAGCCTTTGTGAATCCAACTTATAAATATTACACAAAGCAAAGTTTAGCTTGCCCCCCTGGGAGCTTCTCTTGAGTTTAACATATTGCATTCCTTTAAAAAAAGAGAATTGATTCCCTCTATTTAAATAAAACAAAAATCTTAACAAATGTCTAAATGAATTTTGTCTAAAAGAGCTTTCTCTGACTTTGATATCCTTTTCACTTCATCTGTTTTTTTTTCCCACTTCATCTATTTCATCTGTGTTAGTTGCTCAGAAACATTTTCCCAGTACACTCCTTCAAACTTGACACCTGGCAGGTGACTGCTTCTTCAAGCCATTGTCTTCAAAAGTGAATAGAAGCGAGACATAGCATGTTCATCCCAGTCTTTGTATGGATGCTGTGGAGTTCTCACATTTGCTTGGCCTCCTTTTTCACCAAGCTGTGAACTTTTTGTGAGAACGTTGATACTCCTTTCTTTGAAGTTTTAATTTTATCAGGTCTGTGAATATACAGTTTAGAATTAACTAGTTCTAGAGTTAGCTAAGAAAAACCCAGTCCCCAGCCTTCTCTTCCCACTTCCAGCCATTATCTGTGTATATATTCCCAATCCTCATATTTTCCTGATAGGACTCTCTTAGGATTTGCTTTAATTAGTATTCATTGTTTATGTTACTATGATTATATATACTCCTCAGAGCTGAACTATATAGTGTGATTATTTCTCACCATAAAAGTTATTTTTTTTTCCATAAAACTTTTTATAAGTAATTAGATATTTACCCATTAAGACTTGTCTCTATTTGTTTGCTTAATTTTTTGTGTTAACTGCCATTCATTCCCAAATTCCAGTGAGATCAAACTCTTCAAAATAGTCCTACCTATTTCACTCTTAAAGTCTCCTTTGGGAGCCGTTTGATGCTTTAATCTGGAACGATTTTCTTCCACACCTGAAACTGTCATTCTATGAACTCCCTTCATCATAGCCCTGAGGATTCATTCTCTTCATCTGTTTTGTACGTTGGGTCTCCTCTTGTATTTTTCTTTCCTTGATTTATTCCTTCATTTTGATGAAGAACATACTCTAGTAGCTTCCTAAAAATAGGTGTTCAGTTCAGTTCAGCCGCGCAGTCTTGTCCGACTCTTTGCGACCCCATCGACTGCAACACGACAGGCCTCCCTGTCCATCACCAACTCCCGGAGTTTACTCCGACTCATGTCCATTTCATTGGTGATGCCATCCAGCCGTCTCATCCTATATTGTCCCCTTGTCCTCCTGCCTTCAGTCTTTCCCAGCATCGGGGTCTTCTCAACGAGTCAGTTCTTCGCATCAGGTGGCCAAAGTATTAGATAGGTGTGTAGAGTAAAGTTTTAAACAGGTAGCGACCTTACATGTTTTAGAACGTTTTTTTTCTTCACACTTACATGATGGTTTCTGTATATTTTTCTAGATTAGAAATAGTTTTCCTCCTAGTCTGAAGTCATTCTGATTCTTGGTCCTTTTCTGTGCCGTGTTCTCTCTGAATGAAAGCTTGTACAATCCTTGTTTTTCCTTCTTCTGAAACTTCACAGTGATATGCCTTGGTTTGTGTCTCTTTTCTTTTCACCCACTGTACTAGGTCCTTATTGTGCTCTTTCAATGTAGAAACTTGTATCCTTCAATTCTGGGAATTTTTCTTTTTTATAGATCTCCTTTCATTTTCTTTGTCTCTCTTATTGGAAGTCTTGCTCTTGGAGTGCTGACTTTCCTGGACCAGTCTTCTGCTTTTTGTCCTATTTTCCATCTCCTTCTGCTCTGCTTTTTTTTTTTTTTTTTTTGCCATAACCATGTGACTTGCAGGCTCTTAGTTCCCTGACCAGGGATTGAACCTGTACCCCCTGCAGTGGATGTGCAGAGTCTTAACTACTGGACCACTAGGGAAGTCCTTCTTTTTGCTCTTTTTTCTAAAAACTTTTTATGAAAAAATTTTAACTCTACGAAAGTAAGCAATTACATGATGAGTCCCGTGTGCTCATCCCTCAGCTTCAATAATTGATCAATCCAGAGTTAGTAGCATTTCATCTGTGCTCGCTGTGCATAGCCCTGCCCTCTATTATTTTGAAGCAAATCTTAGACATATCATTTCCTCTGTAAATATTTCAATGTATATATTTAAAACAGATGGTTTCTTTTTAAAAACATAACCACAGTAACTATTGTGCTCATTAAAAAATTAACAAGAATTCCTCAACATCAGATATCCCAGTCAGTGCTCAAGTTTCTGATTATCTCCATGTCTTAAATTTTATTTTTATTTATTTATTATTGTTTGAATCAGTAAAGTGCACATATTAATGATGGGTTGATACCTCATAAGGCTCCTTAACAACCCTGTTCAATAAAATAACCCTTAGCCACATGCAGCTATCTAAATGGAAATTAATTAAAATGAAGTAAAGTAAAAAGTTGATTTCCTCTGTTGCATTAGCCACATTCGAATGTTCACGTGGCTGGTGGTTACTGAATTGGTCAGTGCAGAAGTAGAGCCTTTGTCATTATGGGAAGTTCTGTTGGGCAGTGCTCATCTACGGGCTTCTTCATTTTTAGGTTTGGTTTTCAGCAGCTTAAGACTGTTATGTACCTTGGTGTTTTCATTACATTTATCTGGCTTCAGATTCACTGAACTTGGATCTGTAAATTGATAGCTTCTCCCAAATTTAGGAAAGTCATTTTTTTTTTTTTTTAATTATTTCTTCAATTTTTTTTCAGTCCCAGTATCTCACTCCCCTTCCTTCAGAATTCCACTTCTAAGGTGACACAAGTGGTAAAGAATCTACCTGCCTGTGCAGGGGCAGTAGAGATGTGGGTTTGATCCCTGGGTCGGCGGATCCCCTGGAGAAGGAAAATGGCAACCCACTGCAGTATTTCTTGCCTAAAAAATTGCATGGACCGAGGAGTTTGACAGGCTGCAATCCATGGGGTTGCAAAGCGTCAGACACGACTGAGTGTACACACGCCACTGTCCCGTGTTACTGCTGGATTGTCCCCTCAGCCCCTAAGGCTGGTTTTCAGTTGTTCCTGTTTTCTTTCTGTTCTTCAGAATGGGTAATTCCTATTGATCTGTCTTCAAGTGTACAGACTCTTTTCTTTTATAGGCTACAACATTCTGGTTTATCTGTCCAGTATAGCTTTCATTTCAGATACTGTACTTTTTGATTCTAGGATTTCCATTTGGTCCTTTGCTAAAATTCCACCTCTGTTCACTCAGGAGTACAACTGGAGAACTGTGTTTCACAGCCTTCTCTTCTTCTATTCCACTTCCACACTTCGGCCATCCCTTGGGCCTGAGGATATGTTTACTGACCCTCAGAAAAAGTGACCAGTAGAAGTATCTCAGACAGGACCTGGAAACAGTGTTGGGTTTTTAGTTAGGAAATTCTATGTTTTCTACCTGGGCATGTCTCTTTGGCCATATGGATTCTCCTGTAGAAGGGTTCTGAGGAGGCCAGAGAAAGGTCAGTGTGTGGCCCTCTAAACCGTAAGACCCAGGGTAGGACCTCCACCCACCCATCACTGAACTCATCTGGAATCTTCTGTGTCAGTACTTTCATGTCTTTCTTTTGGGAGCTGGCTTTATTCTTCCAAAAATTACCCTTGACTCTCCTGTTTAGAATTTAAAGGCTTTCTACCAGCCTCCTAGGAGCTAAACTGGGAAAGAGGACTGGAGAGTCTCAGCACTCAGTATGCATAAATTCCCTTACTCCACCACCCCTCAGCCGTGTCTAGCATTCCCTTCAAAGTACTATCTTATCTCCTCTGAAAGAATCAGTCTTTTAGTTTTATTGAAGGGCTGAGGTAGCTCAGGGTAGTGTGGGGATCTCGGACTCGGTTTCTTCATCCTCTTTATTTAACGTCCCCTCCATCATTTCCACTTCATACTATTCCAGAGGTGCTACCAGTCCCAAGACTTTGAGAATTGAGCGGTGTTATTGCTAACAGCATTTGTTTTACAGTTACCAAGATTTTGTTGCCACTGTGTGTTTTTCTTTCCCATCTTTGTAAACTTATACCCTTAATTCTTTTTTCCTTTTAATTATGGCCGAATTCTTCCAGGAGAAAGAAAATTTAAATGTGATTTTAAGTCTACTGTCTTTACCTGAATGTCCCATGACACCTTCATAAAAATCCTTCTTTCGTTCCTTCTGTACTTCTTTGTGGTTAGAGGTTAACCTGTAGATAAATAATTGATCCTTTAGTGTATATGGTTTTTTATTATCTGTCTTTGTATCCTCTTTAAACCCCACTTACCTGTTGTTTAATAAGAGGATGGATATTATTTACAGAAAAGAAATAATGTCTCAGTTTTTTATTTGAATGTCCCTTCTAAAACAAGGCAAGAGTCATCAACTCTCTTCATTTAACCTTTGAATGATTAGGGCAGTAAGTGCTAAGGATGCTAGCTGCAAAGGACACAATCTTACAACCCCATTTATTCATGTCTTTAAGATCTTTGTTAACCAAAAGGGGTTTTTTTTGGCCGGGGTGGGGGGGATGTTTTGTTTTGGTTTTTTTGGCAGTGTATGGCCCTGAGAAAATTCTGTCCCTTGCTACTCCCACATTGCACTCCCAGCCTATGAGACAGTCAGTTGCAGATGGTGCCTGTCCCTGATATTTCATGTCTTACATATGTCCATTCACACTCAGAAGGCCCACAGCTGTAGCTATTGTACCAAAAAAACTGGTAAATGCTTCCAAACGGAAGACCTTTTAAGCAGCTTCCATCAAAGGAAGCAAACCAGCTTGGCATTTACTAACTTTTCTTGACTATTGTGCAAGCCAAACAAGTTCAGTATTAAAGCCTCCTTTGGTCTTCCAGGATCCACAGCTGAGGACTGCGCACTGTGGTTGCTTTTATGGGACCACATGCTGCTTGACTAGACATTGAGTCCTTGAAGTGGTGGATCTTAGGAAAACTATAAGAGATTCCCAGGTCACAGATAGATCCAGTGCTGAAAATAACCCCTGTAGACAGGACAGAATCTGAAATATTCCATTAACAACCTGTAGGAAG
The DNA here is from genome assembly GCF_023699985.2 of Odocoileus virginianus. Classification (NCBI taxonomy): domain Eukaryota; kingdom Metazoa; phylum Chordata; class Mammalia; order Artiodactyla; family Cervidae; genus Odocoileus; species Odocoileus virginianus. Next base: position 13,638,751 of record NC_069690.1, on the reverse strand, counting down.
TGGTTATGAAAGATCTTGGTTATGAAAGATAAAAATATTTCACCACCAAAGAAGAGAAAAGAGAAAATTGCTTTTCGTGATTGCTGTTTGAATTTTGATTTATTTTTCATGTCACATCAGTACTATAAATGTGTCCTTTAATCTCATCTGAGGAGTAGAGTATCTTATATACTAGATGTTCCTTTATCACTCAGTTGTCCTTATAGAGAACCCCCTTATCCTTTTTGTCAAGATAATCAAGATTCTGCTCGACAACACCTTTTGTCTTCCTATAACTGGAACTCAACTACTGGCTTCTGGTACCCTCTTCTACGAATATGTTTGTCAGTAGCAACTGCCTTGCTTGAATAACCGCACATAAGCAGTAGATAAAAATCCTGTATCCTGATAGGCTGACATGGTCTAGCAAATTATAAATCTGACTTCAATGGTAGGAGACAGTTGTTCCTAAAACCCAGAATTCAGTTCTTGAAACACCCAAGCTTGAGAACTAGTTGTCATTAAAAAGAGCCTATGAGATGGTTACCCAAGTAATAGAAGCCCGTGCTTGGCCAAATGATACTAAATTTCACATAGTTCTGCAGGGTAATAGAAGTGATTTGTGGGTGTTCGTCTATTAAAATTTCAACCATCTTTATATGATGTTAGTAAGTCAAGAGTTGATAAAAATTGAATTAGTTTTGTATTCCTAGTCAGATAAAAGATTGGAAAATAGATCTTTATGCAGTAGAGGACTTCAAATTCTGAATAAAAAGTAGGTACCTCTTTCTAGTCCTTAGGTTCTCATTGTGGCTCGTAATTTTTACACAAAGCTTTAGGGGACATTATAGGTTTGAATTAAAGGAGACACCTTGGGATTTTCCTAAACTGGATTGAAGCCCACTTGAGAGCCATATCTTGCCCTCATTCATGTTTAGCTCTCTTAATACTTTGCTGTGGCGTCATGTTCAGTGAGATTGGAAAAGAGTTTCTTTTATTCACAATTTTGTGGTGTGAGGTTATAGATAGGTTTCATGGTATTGAGATCAGGTTTTATACAATAAGTTTCTCTCTGAATCAAGGCTCACAAGGCCTGAAAATCAGTCAGGTGGACCTATAATGAAAATATACCCAGTCTGAATTCATTTTCCCTTTTATTCTACTTCAGGAGAGCCTAAGTTTGTGGAAGGACTTTTGTGTTCTGCAAATAAATGTCAGTTTTATTATTTTAATTTTAATGGGAAAAAAAATGTAGAGACACTAGTAAATGTGCTTAGACTCAGTTACACTGGAGACAAAGGAAAACATCATTTAATTGTTTTGAAAAGTGTGTGAATTTGATCTTGGGCTTAGTGGCAACATTCCACTGAAGGAGTTAGAAGGCAGAGACTCCAAATATGAAAGCACAAAACTTCTCAAATCCATAGCTCAAGCTCATGCTGTGTTTCTGACATTGGTTTCTGCCCCTTCCGTGTATGACCTGATTCCCTGCACAGTGGCCTACCCATGTGCCCAGTCATCTGACAGCCACCTGGGCCTGCTTTTTGTCTGTGCTGAGGTTAGGCACACCTGTGAACCCTCTTGATTTCTAACTTGCTAGAACCTAGATTAGATTCTAGATCAGTTTCATCTCAGAATTTTTAAATAATGTTCATGGAGAAGGAAATGGCAACCCACTCCAGTATTCTTGCCTGAAGAATCCCGTGGACGGAGGAGCCTGGTGGGCTACAGTCCACGGGGTCGCAAAGAGTCGGATACGGCTGAGCGACTTCACTTTCATTTTCATTTTCAGCCCTCAGTTGAGAAGACTTGCAGCTCTTGTGTTTGCTACTGATTGTTTTCTTGAGTTCTCAAAGACCTGTGACCATATATTTTTTTAAGTTGCCGGTTTTCTAATTGCTTCACTTTGCACACTGTTGTCTAATAATATGTGGTATTTAGAATGCCTTCTTAATTATTTTGTGCAGCCATTGCCTGTATTTTCTTAGCACCTCCTTGGTTTTCTTACATGAACTCATCTGACAGGGAAATGTAGCCTTTTTGTTTGCCCTCTCTGCATACTGGACCGCCTGAGTCAGTGTTCTAACTAATCTCTGATGGTCTCTGAGCTACTGTTCTACCAGACTCAGTAGTTATGTGCTTCAGGAATTTTGGGGTAGAATTGGTCCTATTAGGAGACTCTTGGTGTCACCTTTGTTATCTTAAAAGCTGGTCCCTTCTCTGAGGCTCTTAATTTTTTGAAAACTTGATGCTATTTCAGCTGAAAAAAATTGGCAAGACTATTTAAAAAATTGAGGGAAGCCATTTAAGAAATTGAAAAATAATCGCAAACAACATTGGGTAGTTGTGACTTTCAGTTCTTTATCAGTTGAATTTTTGTGCTCTTTTCCTTGTGTACGTGGTGGTTCTATTTTTCTCTAATAAAACTTTCTATTTAAAAATAAGCAAATAAAATAATGTTCATTCACTCTCATTACTAAAGGAATGAGAGTTTTCTTTGTGTCTTCAGTCCTGTGACATACCAACTGGGGTGTGGAATATCTAATAACTTACACTGATAGTTTATTAGTCCTTTCTTCACCACTTTGTGGTTCAGTACAGTATGTACAAAATGTATTTTAAAGTTTTAACAGTAAGCTCTGCGTAGCAAACAGATCATGGTGCTTAATGGTAAATAGTATTCAGCAGTGCAACAGCTGCAGTCATGGGCACGTCAGCCTGTCACAGCAAGGTACACAGGGCTGTTCATAAAGGCTAAAAGAGATCCTGCTTTTAGGGTTAGAGTCTGTGTGGGTTGGGCAGAACCTGTTTACCGTAAGACCTTGGGTTTGGGGAACTTACCTGTTGGAAAGACTGAAAGGCCTCTGAAAATATTTTTGGCTGTTTCTGGCAGCTGAAACGGTAGAGAGTAATTCTTTTGAAGGCTGCTGGAGGAGGAGGACATCTGGGGTGTGTGATAAAGGTTTCTGGGTGGTTACCAAATTGATTAGTATAGCATGGAAGGTGGGTTCTGTATTGACAGAAAAGACATCAAATTACCTTTGCTGTGAGTTTTCTGATTTATTTTGCTTAACATGTAAAACTAATAATGCCTGGAGCAGGAACAGATGCCGTATATCTTAGCATCATTTTCCCTTGACCCCGCGGTCCCTGTGAGGCACGCAGCTGCCAGTGACCCTCTCCACAGGTCCTAGCAGAGTTGTAACGGTTGCTTAATTCTTGCTGTACCAGTGCCCTGTTAGCACATGTTTACATCACTAGTGTAGATGAGCTTGCATTGGTATTCTTTCCAAGCAGAAAATTCCAAGTCCTAACAGTGGTCTCCAAGTCCCTGTCTTATCCAGCCATGTCTTCCACCTCCCCTCTACCTCATTGACTTCATCTGCTACGCCTCCCCTCACTCCACTTAGCCACACTGGCTTCCTCCTGGATCCTCAGACTGACCGGTATGCTGCCACCTGCAGGCCTTGGAGTTGGCTGTTTCCCACGTGTGGGATCTTCCTTCTCCCAGTTGCCATATCTGCATGACTCATTGCCTCCCTCAGGCCTTTGGTAAAATAGGGCCTTTCTGATAAGGCCACCTCACTCTACTCCCAGTATTCTTGATCCCCTTTACCCTTGTTCTCTCCCCACCCCCAGAGCACTTATCCATTTTAAATGCTATTTATTGTACTTAATTCATTTTCGCCTCTCCCTCTCCCACCCCACCCCCACCCACCACCTCCCGATTGGAACACAGACTTCAAAAGGGCAACCATTTTTGTCTTAGTTTTTCTTTTTTTTTTCCCTTCACTGACTTATCCCCCCAGTGCCTGGAACAATGCCTGGCACACAATGAGTATTTAATAAATATTTGTTGTTGAATGAATCTTTTTGCTTTCATTTAAGAAAGTGTTTACATGTATCCGGTGCCTCCAGTTCTTGAACCAGACTTAGCAAGGCCATCTCCTCATCATAGCAAACGGTATCCCTAGACACACTCTGCCTCTTGTTTCTCAGTGGCCTTGCACTCTGCCCACTGCCCCTTTAATACCTTTTCATCTGGATGGGTCAGGTCCTGCCTTAATCTGAGGGCTACAATCGCAAATTCATTTTTCTCTCAAGTGGGCAGACAAACATTAGAAGCTACTGCTTTCTTTACTCTGTTCATTGATATTTCTAAAGGCAAGATCACAGCACATTAATGGACCTTATTTCCAAGACTGGTGATAATCAGGATAATATAACATGTGACTGTTACAACGTTTAGGGAACTTTTTCTGTTACTAACCTATTTTATGCCACTTCAAAACAAAAACAGTCACCACACAACTATTAAACCATTGTCCTAATACCATCAAATTATTTGTGTAATATTCTCAGAATAACTTTGGAAACTCAAGGATGCTCTGTAAGTGTCTCAGAGCCCCAGGGAAAAGCAGAATCGTTCAGATATCTGACAGGAAATGGAGCTGAGCAAACCTTTTTTTCTGGGAGACCAGAAAGAAGCCTATCTGTTTCCTAATCTGGATGGAAGTAAAGTGATAAGGAGGCACACTTTGAAAGGAAGGGCAAAGAGGGATGTCTTTGGCCCCGTGGATGAATCTCATCGCTCATTCTTTGCTTTCAGAAAATAGTTCTTTTCAAATAATATTCAAAACAGTCTAACTTTTGCCTTTAAAAGGGAAAAAAATTAAAAGGTAATGGTCTAGCACTTCCCAATTCCAGATTTTTCTGCATGTGCTATCAGAAGAATTTGCTTTTTTGGGAATGGGTGTGGTTGTTTTCCAGTCCAGAGGTAAGCAGTATAAAGATTGGAAATCTAAACTGAAATTCACTTTGGGATGGATGAGGTGTCAAATGCTGGCACTGGAGGTTGTCCTGAGAGTTGAAGGGTTTGAGTTCAACCTGACTGGTTTAGCTGGCTTTAGAGGTGGCTTTGGGTGGACTTCGAAAAGAAGCTTCTTGAAAGAGTCCCTCCACATTTCGAAGCTTCGTGAAAGAGTCCCTCCACAGAGGCAGTCTTTCATGAAAAGTGTGACCTTTCTACTTTTTTCCAAATGGCTTTGAAGGAGACAGGAATGCTTTTTTTTTTTAAGCAGTACTTGAGAGTCTTAACTTAAGTTGCAGAGAATTACAGGATTTGATTCCAGTAGTTCTAACCCTACTGTGCTTTGGGGTTCTTCTAGTGTATACAGCTTTTGGAGACCATCATTCTGATTTACTCCTGTCTAAATCAGAGGCTTTTAACAGCTTTTTGTTTGCTTTTTAAAATATATATTATTTATTTATTTATTTTCAGCTGTACTGGGTCTTCGTTTCTTTGCACAGGCTTGTGGCAAGCAGGGGCTACTCTTTGTTGCCATGCACAGGCTTCTCATTACGGTGTCTTGTGGAGCACGGACTCCAGGGCACACCGGCTTCAGTAGCTGCAGCATGTGGGCTCAGCTGTTTCAGTTCCCAGGCTCTAGAGCTTGGGCTCAATAGATGTGGCTTAGTTGCTCCATAGCATGTGGGATCTTTCTGAACCAGGGGAACCCATGTCTCCTGCATTGGCAGGTGGATTCTTTACCACTGAACCACCAGGGAAGCCCAATTTTTAACAGTTTAATCCGAGAGTCTTCTAAACTCATGTCTATCTATATCTCTTTACATCTTCATCTTCTCTTTGGTGTTCTGGTGATTTAATCTGCCTACATCCCAGTTCATGGTGTAAACTATGTGGGAGGTTTCTGAGACTGAGATTAAGCAGATCGCATGACAGAATGGGGACTCCAGGAGGAGTCAGAGCTACATCAGCTTTAGTAGCTTTTGGTTTCTACTCCTTTTCAAAAGGAGAAGGAAATGGCAATGCACTCCAGTATTCTTGCCTGGAGAGTCCCGTGGACAGAGGAGCCTAGTGGGCTGCTCTCCATGGGTCGCACAGAGTCGGGCATTACTGAAGCGACTTAGCATGCATGCATTGGAGAAGGGAATGGCAACCCACTCCAGTATTCTTGCCTGGAGAATCCCAGGGGGAGCCTGGTGGGCTGCTGTCTGTGGGGTCACACAGAGTCGGACACGACTGAAGTGACTTAGCAGCAGCAGCTGCAGCACCTTTCAGAAACAAGACTCATTAAGAGAGCTTGTTTCTTAGGTTCTCATTGCCATTCTAAAACCCAATACTTATGAGTACCACTAGAAAATTTATAGTTTAAGAGATCATCTGAGGGTCTCTTCAGAGCTTTCCTTTCTATTCTGAAAAGCCTCTATTCTGTAAAGAGGTACAGATAGATATTAATTAGCCTTGGAAATATCAAATGCTGAAGTGCAAGTTGCTGCCCAAGAAATTAGGGATTTGAAGCTATTGCTTTTATTGGGACAAGTGGAACCTTTCAAATTTTCCCTGTAAAGGACTTTACTGGCCACATACTCTTAACAGTGAAAGTAAACAGGTATGGCTTTTATCTATCATAAACAGCAGACAGGGACTCTTTGAGGGCTGTTCAACTGCCATACAATCCCTCTGGTCTGTTGGGTGCACTAGAAAAAAAAGATAGAGGGTTTTTGATTGAATCTTAGCCTTGGAAGTAAACCAAAGATGCTTCTTCAAGTTAAAATGTAATTAGCATTGGAAGAAAGTAAATTGATATTTTCTATGGTGGATGGTGGCACTAGTGGTAAAGAATCCACCTGCAGTGCAGGAGACATAGGAGATGGCGGGTTCAATCCCAGGGTTGGGAGGATCCGCTGGAGAAGGGTATGGCAACCCACTCCAGTATTCTTGCCTGGAGAATCCCCTTCGGCAGAGGAACCTGGAGGGCCACAGTCCACAGGGTCACAGAGAGTTGATCACAAGTGAAGTGACTTAGCACACATGCATGGTGAGTTGCATGCCTATTCCTGCTATATTTTTAACTCTATTCAGACAGTGTCAAATAGTATAGATAGACCTGTTTTGTCAGGATGTCTCTGAGAGGTCTCAGGTAGTTTATTGGTCAATAGGGTTTGAAGTGGAAAACCATATTTAAACTAAAAATGGTAGATATTTTTTCACATTGACTGGGAATGCAGCACTGCAGGTGGATTTAACTCCAGCAGCTTGCAGAGAGCCTCTTCTGCTTGAGTCTCAGATGACATATCACACAGTTGGAGGCAGTATCATTAAAAACCTGTCACTCAGAGCCATTCCTCTAGGTTCTGTTGACTATATAGTGTGGTGGTTAAAACACATCTGAATCATCATTCCTCAGACAACTGGTGATGGTTGGCGTCACTGCCTGGTCCTCGGTTGGACCAGCCTGCAAATAATCTTTCCCAAAGCTAAATAGAGAGGAGGAAAACAGGGGGGAAAATTGCTCAGAGACTGGGAAAGGTCACAAGTGACGTCACGGACGAGTAGATGGTAATGCTCTCAAAGGTGAGCTGTGTACCGCTTGCCTTGAATTTTCTTGTGGCAGTGCCTCCCGTGGTGATCTGTGGGGAGAGGTGTAGAGAGAGACCACATTTTCCAGAGTTCAGACCGAGTTCATCTTGTACCTTTTTATAGTACTTTTGAGCGCACTGGAACAAGGTTGGAATATTAATTCAGCCTGCTCGTCTCCAGCTGTGCTGCCAGAAAGGGGCTGCAGCCCCTGCAGCAGGCTTTCTGTACTATGGAGAGAAACTAATTGCTGGTTACAGGCTGAAGCTGACAAGCTGCTCTTTCCCCAGCAGCCACTGAAAGTAACTTGTAAAACTCATTATTATTATTAAGCATTTCTAGCCCGCTTTTGTGTTTTCCAAGTGCCTCATAATCATTTCTTTTTGCTCTCCCTATTGATGTCCCTGAGAAGCAAGTTAATATTACTGTGTCCCCATGTTGCTCATGGCAGACCGGAGGAACACAGGATTAGGTAATTTGGTTCTTGGTACCATCTGGGATCTGCTTTAGGCTTCCTCAGAGCAGAAACTGAGGTGCGCACCCTGTCTCTAAGCTCACTGAGCCCAGTTCCTCACTACTTGCTTTATAATTTGGTGAGTGAGTATTTAGGGCTTTTATAGTTTTTGGCTGCAGCTTACATAAGGAGGTATATTTTGCATAGTATATTCACACATACAGTATATAAAACTGAAACAGTTTCAGGAACCATTACTTATTCTTAGTGAGATACACTATGACATTTTCTATTCTATTACTTATTTGGCCACACTGTGTGGAATTTCCTTGACCAGGAATTGAACTCATGTCCTCTGAAGTGGAAGCATGAGTCTTTTTTTTTTTTTTTTAAGCCACACAACAGTGTTATTTCAGGAAAGTGAAACAAGACAAAGGGAGCAAAACTAACCATCACTTAGTACATTTCTATTATGTCAAGCCTGGGCTTCAGCCCCTTTGGTCCTGTTAAACATTCTCATTCTGTAGGAAGCAGCGTTGTTCTGCGTTCTTCCTAACCCACGTGCGTCATGTCAGTGACGTGTGATGAGTCTCGTTCTTGGCCACCCCTGCAGTGGTCACCTTGTGGAACTCTTTGAGAACTTCCAGCTGGCCAGGTCTGATGTAGATGTGGGACCGGATCTTGGTGATGGCTCTTATGGCCTCCTCTGGAGTCCAGTGGTACACCTGAATCAGATACGCGGCCACCATGGTGGCGCTCCTGGAACGCCCGGCCTTACAGTGCACGTAGACAGACTGGCCTAGCGACTGGTACTTGAGAGCAAACTGGACTCCTTTCTGGAGGTTGGACAGGGTGGGGACTCCTGTCATGTCTATCGTGCTGAGCCACAGCTGCTCCACTCCCTCTCTCCTCCACTCCTTGGAGGAGTTGCACAGGAACCTCGTCTCACACTCCTCGTTCATGGTGATCACCCCGCGCACGTTCTCGTCCTGGACCAGCTGCCGAGGCAAAGAGGTGGCTCAGACAGGGGCAGGCGGCCCCGCCGCCGGAAGCATGAGTCTTAAGCACTGGACCTCTAGGGAAGTCCCTTCTATTATATTATTTTATGCCAGTTACGTCCCATTAAACAAATTTGAAGAACCACCAATTGGCCGTGACCCACAATATTTAAAACCACCTTGTAAAAATAAAATAAAACCACCTTGTTAGGAAGTACTTGAGGCTGAAGAATACACATGATATATTCTCCTGGAGCATCAGTTTTGTTTAAAGGTAAATGAAGAAACACATTTCATATTAAAACACTTGGATTCATTATGGAATAGCACAGAAGTTCAAAGAAATTTTGTTCTTATGGGCTATTTCATACTGTGCCCCTAATCCTGATCCTTACCCCTACCTCCACCCCAGTATATATGTCCATTCTTTCTTCCTCTGTTAAAGGAAGTACACTGGGAAAACTGAGAAGTACTGTCCTTTTGGAAACTTAGTCCAAGTTCATGTCTTATCTAAGCCCAGTGGCTGTCAGGAACTTAGAGCCATGTATTTTACAGTCATTATTCTTACTGAGCCTTACTTACTGAGTGACTCTGCCAGTCACTGTTTCAGAAACTGAGGATCGAGTAGTAAACAAGAGACAAAAATCCCTGACCGTGTGGAGCTTGCATTTTCCTGGAGGTGCATTATGTGGCACAGGTTCAGGCAGTGCACCAACCAATCAGTAAAAATGTGTGTCAGATAAGAGCAAATGGGAGAAAAAAGCAGAGCCTGAGCTAGGAAGTCCTGGAGGTAGAGATTGGGCGGTATGATTTCATAAATACGTTGGTCATGGAAGACCTACATGAGAAGATAATGCTTGATTAAAGCGAAGACCTAAAGGAGGCCAGAATAAACCTTACAGATTTCTGGTGGAAGAGAATTTTGGACAGAGGAAACAGCAAAAGGTTATGAGATAAGGGCATGTCTGGTGTGTGCAAGGCACAGCAGCTGGCTCCCATGGCTGACATGAGAGTCCCATCTTGTGACAGCAGAGAGCTGACAGGCATCTGACCAGAGCCAGTTATAACTTTGGGAAACCATTGGAGGCTCAAACACGGAGGTATCTATGAACTGATAAATATTTTAAGATCACTCTGATGCTATGTTGAGAAGAGGCTGGGAAGTTAGGTGTTGAAGGTGGAAAAGACGAGTGCAGAAGCAGAGACACCATAGGGAGCTTTGCAGTATTTCGTTTACTGGGTTTGGAAAGTCAGCAGGAGGTTCCATTTAGGGGTGGGGAGAGGAGATCAAGAATTTGGTTTTGGACATGTTCATTTTGAGGTATCCATTTGTTATCCAGGTGAAGATACTAAGTAGGCAGTTGGATATGTATGTGATAATTGATTTGCCGTAGGCAGGCTAAACATCACTGTGAAAGCTCTTAGAAGGTACTTCTCCAGTTTGTATGGATTATGTCTTTCTGCTCTGTACCTGTTAGGATAGTGAATTTCAAAATAAGAAAACAAAGAACTCCCCTTTCTCCCTCTGAAGCAATCAATATCATACTATAAGGTTTACTCAGTTCTATTTCAGAGTAGCTGCCTGGCTAAAATTGAACTGGCTTCGTACTGTGTTTTCCTTGATTCTTTTTTTGCCTGGACTCCCGTAGAGTTATTGGCATATTTTTAGAGATTCTCGTATTGTTTGGGTTGTGATCTACCACCTGTGTTATTCTTCCTCCACATCTAGTTCAGTGATTTGAAACCAGGTGAACCCACATGTCATCCTATATTTGCCCCATCCTTGCCCTGTCATGTATCCATATGCCTAATGAGCCATGTTAGTGGTGAAATTATGTTTTGCCTATGAGTGATAGGGAGGTTTAGAGAAAAAAAAACGGTTGAGAAACCACTATTTCATTCCATTTGCTCAACTTCTTCCCTTTAATGAAAGGGGACAAGTATTTATTGAGTCACTGGATGTGAGTGAAGATGTGAGCCCCTGCATGGGCGAGAGATCATTGTGTTGTGGGGGAGGCAGAGATAAATACCTATTTATACTGTGGTGGAAGTGCATGGTGTGGGTGCAATGGAGGGGAGTTAGAACCTTCCTGAGAAATACTTGTCAAGTTTGAACTATATCTTCAGATTACATAGATATTTTCCAGACAGATGAAGCTTTAGGAAAAGAACATACTAAGCAGAAAGAACAACATTAATGTTTGGAGAGCAGGAAGCTACTTTGATAGGCTTGATGTTAAGGAAATGGACTAGAGAGATAGACAGGAGCCATGTCCAAGGGAACCATATACATTTGAAATAAATGCAGTTCTAGCCTGCATTTTACAGGCTACGTTTTACTCTACAAAAGAGTAAAAGTTTGAGAGCAGCAAAATGCAGATTTTGAAGAGCTAGTGTAATAGAGGTGAACCACTTCTTCCAAGGAGTGCTGTGTGCAGTTGATCCTATAAGGAGATGACGTTTGACCAGGAGCACAGTCGCGATGTCTCTCATTAGCATAGTTGTAATACTACATTTGAGCATGTGTAAGATTTCAGATACGTCTAATGTGGTTATCCTTAATTATGAAAAATTCTTGAGTAAAGTGTACAGCAGAAAATGGTGAAAGAAGAGGGAACTTTTCTTTAGGAAACATTTGCTAACAGTACTTAACTGAAGTCAGTCACCGTTCTAAGTGCTTTGCAAATATTAACTTGCCTCATAACAACCCCATGCGTTTAGTGTTGTGGTTATCTCCATTCTTTAGGCAAGAGACTGAGCTGAGTACTCCTGCCTCAGCTAGTAAGGAACAGAGTCCGCATTTGACTCTGTTGGTCAGGTGGTCTGGTCTGGTCCCTGAGTCCATGTTGAGAACCACTGTGTCTGCTGCTGCCAATTTGGGTGTGCCAGCTTCTCAGAGAACTTATCTAGAGTAGAAACCCAGAGATAGGTTTTAGGGTCTCCTGAAACCCTTGAAGTTTTGGTGGGAACAGTGCATGTACAGTTTGCAAAAAGAAGGTCCCTGACTTTCATGTGTTTGTCAAAAGGGTCCTCAGGACAGAATGGTTTAGCACTGCTGCCCTAGAAGAGCTTTTCACATCTTTTCCGTGGTTAAAGGGCTCCAGTTGGCTTAAGAATTCCCTGAGAAGCACAGGCTATTTATTAGAAACTTCTTCAAAAATTAGGTGTGCCAGATCCCAGATTTAGGAGTTGGTTTATTTGTTTTGTAAATACAGGATGGAGTCGAAGATTCTGTTTTGAAAAATCTCTCCAGATGATTCTAATATAAGTCTTTGGTTAAGAACCATTAGTATTCTCTCCTGGAGGACATATAACCCACATGAGCCCACTTGCGCCTCCTCCAGTTTGTACTTCTGAATGTCCTTTTCAGAGCCAGGCACTCCCTCAAGGTCTTCTTGGTGCCCTTCTTTGAAATAAAGAGTTCCCCTTCTCTTAACTGCTGAGTACCAGATGAATTAGAAAATACCTCCTTCCTGGAGACCTGCAGCTGGTATAATCTTTTGAAGTGATGCTCTAGTACATCTTAAAGAATGTCTAAGGTCCCTCTTTCCTGAGGTTAGTTACTCTGCTTGCATTCACTGGACTCAGGCTTTTGAGGACTCCTGCTGTCTCAGCATTTGGGGCATCAGATTATGTGATAGAGATTAGAAACTTCTGGGGGTTGGTAACTGAAAGCTTCAATGCCCAGGTTTCAAGGAAAGTAACTTGATAAATTCTTCTGGGAAGGAGTAGAAAGATATCAAGTAGATACACCCAAACCAAATTATGGAGGATGAAATAAAGTTACTGTTTAAGGTGGGGAAGATGAGTTGATAAGTGTAGACATTTTCCCCCAAGAAGGTGGGAGGAGAATGGTGGTGCTGGATAAGCACTTTTTACCTTTATTTTTTTAAAGAGAAATAGTCATGGTTACTGATTGTAAAACTCACCCAGAGAAATATTTTTCTGTGGCACCAAGAGCATAGATAGGAAAGTCACCAGTGACAGAAACCAGTGGGTAGCGTGGTTTCAAGCAGGCTTTCTCCTATGTCTCCCCTCATACATATTTGCTTCTTATAATCTGCCTCAGCATAGTCTGTTTCTGAATGGAGACACCAACAATAATTGCCCCTAAACACAAGTGTTATACTTACTGTATTTTTTTAAAAAATATATAAACAGCTTCCTCTGGATTGAGCAGGCCACGGTAGAATCACAGTCTGTGCACATCCAGAAGTTTGTGTTGTGAGAATAAAACTCATTTCTTCATTCACTCAAAGGCTTTTCCTTCTTTTTTTTTTTTTCTTTTTTTTAACTTAATTAACTTTATTTTAAACTTAGTCCTGAAGTGAAGTTGCTCAGTTGTGTCCGACCCTTTGTGACCCCATAGACAGTGGCCTGCACCAGGCTCCTCCGTCCATGGGATTTTCTCGGCAAGAGTACTGGAGTGGGTTGCCATTTCCTTCTCCAGGCTTTTCCTTCTTATAGTCATCAGATTTACAAGTGTTTGACCCAAACTTTTCTAGCCATATGACTTAGGAAGTAAGAGTGTTTAAAAGAAAACACTTTAAAACTCAACATCAGAAAAAAGGTAAGGGCATTATGACACCAGTTATTGTGGAGAGAGAAAAATCAAAGTGTAGAGTCAGCTTTGCATTTGAATCCTGTTTTTTTTGTGTGCTTACAATGTGGCCCTGAATGTTACTTAATCTTTCAGTTCTTCATCAGGATAATGAGAAGGGAGTACCAGTTACTACTTTGTTTGGGATAATTATAGTGAGGATATAATGAGTTATAATGAAGATTAGAAATACCTGTTAGTACAGGTACTTAGTAAGTGATAACAGCAGCTACTACTGAAATAACGAAGTAGATTATTACAGGCATAGAATTTATGCCTTGAATTCATTCCTCCTAGAGTGAGGCAGAGTTGCAGGTTGTTGACGGTGCTCTGACAGTGGAATAAGTAGGGACATGCTTTGTAGTATATGGGCTGGTGTGTCTTGATAAGGAAATTGGATGGTATATTTCTAGACAGTAACTGTTCTTTCCCTCCTACCTGCCTTCTTATGATGTCCTAATTTTCCCTTCCTACTTTCCTGGCAGGTGGCTGTGAAAAACAATATTGATGTCTTCTACTTCAGCTGCCTCATCCCACTCAACGTGCTTTTTGTAGAAGATGGCAAAATGGGTAAATATGTCCTCCTGTCCTGCCAAATATACCTTTGCCCTTCCTCTGAACGTCAGGTAGAGTATATCCCCAGTTCAATTTATTTTGAGGTTTAAAAAAATGGGGGATGGCTATTCTAAAGCTCTGATAACTGCTAATTATGTATTCGCCTGAGTCACAGTTGATCTTGCTGTGCTGTTGGTCTTTAAATCACCATGCCCACTGTCTGAATAAGCCAGTCACCACAGCAGAGAGTAAGTGGCTTGGTGACAAGTAGATATGGATTGGAACCTCAGCTTGGCTGTTTGTTAGCTTTGTGACGATAGCGAGATGCTTAATTTTTTTGAGTTTCAGTTTCCATGTTTACAAAGCAGAAATAGTTTTTTTGTAATGACTTGAGATAATACGTGCAGGTTTTAGCACTTAGCCCTGTCCTGAGTTCTTGCTGTCTCAAGATACGAATTCAGTAATTTATAATAAATTGTTAGTACTCCCCATGTGGTGGTTGATATTTCTCTTTTCCTTTGCTTAGGAAACCACCAGCTAATAAAACTAGCTTATATTGATACATATTAAGTTGTATTGGCATTTTATTGGTTTGATTCTTACAATAAGTCTTTGGATAATGTGGCAGGTATAATATATGATGAAATTAAGGATCAGGAAGTTAACAAGACTTACCCAAAGTCACCTAAGTAGGAAAACTATGGAGCCAAAACAACCCTAGATGTAAAGTCTTTTCCCAGTGTATCTCAGTCCGACTCATGAGGGATTAACTGACCTGAAGGCGGCACTTCTGCAGAGCTAAGCGCTGGCTCCAGCCGCAGACTGCCGCTGGATGTCCCGCTGGGGCCAGCACCCCGCAGGGGAAACGGTGCAAGGGCTCAGATGTCAGCCTGTTGCCAGATTGTGCACATCCAGCCTTTATCTCTGCTTCCCCCGAACAGAGCGCCAGGTCTTCCTTGCAACATGGAAGGATATTCCCAATGAAAATGAACTTCAGTTTCAGATTAAGGAATGCCATTTAAATGCTGGTGAGTGATAACTCTAAATTTCATTTTCATCTTAGTATATTCAGTTAGATAGTTGAAAATTCTGTTTTCTCTTTACCTATCTCTTTTTTTCACAGCTGCCTGTTTCTAGTGAGTAAAGGGTATATTACTTTGCAGACTTCTCATTAAAAACGGGATGATTTGATGTAGGCACTAGATTAGCTACAAGCTGAGATTTAAGAACTAGAATGGATCCACATGCCTCATTGTCTAGTAGTTGAACATGGATCAGTCATGTTACTTGGACATTCTAAGCATCAGATAACTGAGTGGCACTTGAAGATATGTGCTGTCCCAAGAATTAAAAGGACTGTTCGTCCTCTTACATCAGCCTGCAGTAGTGACTCTGTCTGAGATCCTTGTTTGGAATCCTCTGTTTGTTATTAAATAAGACTACATCATAGTTGATTAAAGCCTAATTGGTGGCCTTTTTCTTTCTTTCCTTGTGTCAACTGTCATATGAAGATACGACCTCCTTAATCACCATTAAAAAGTTACAGCCCCCTTAGTAGTTAGTTGTATTATTACACTAGAACTTCAGACTGGGAACCGGGGAGGAAAAACAATATGTACTGGCAGTGCCTAGGACTTGTTTCGCTGAGGCGTCCTCAGGCCTGGAGGGAGCCCTAAGCGGTTCAGGGTCTTGCCTTTGTCCCGGTCTCTCCTTGAGGTTAGTATAAGACTTGATGAGTTTGAATGAGGGTGGGCCCTGATGCTGGTCAGTGCCGCCTCTCCATTCCCCGTCACTTCCTCCTCCCGGCTGTGGCTAGAGTGTTGCCTTGGGAGAAAGAGGCAGAGAAAGAAAAACAACTCACTGGCTAAACATTTCGACTTGTTCTTTAAAATTTGTTTGCAGGGAGTGGGTGTGCTCTGTGACATGTCCATCCTCTGTGTTCCAGACAGATATTTTTCTTACAGGGCTTCTCCTTAGCCCTTGGAGAGGTGTTTGAGGAAGACAGTCTTCTGTAATGTCCACTGTCATGACAGTTTGTTGATTCTCTTCACGAATACCACATACCCTCTAGGTTTCTCAGCCTGACTGGTTATGTAGCTATTAAACAAAACCAGATTTTTGCTGAGTTTTTTTTTAATTCATATTTAAATTGAGCTGCTTTTTATGCCATGTTCTAGGTGGGTGACGGTGTTTGCTGTCTCTCCCAGACTCACTGGTTAGTTACCACAAGCCTCATTTGATGAGTTGGGAGGTTGGACAGTTTTCCATTTTTTAACCTCTTTTTCAGGAAACTTCAACTGCAGAATCCACAGTGGCTAATGGCTAGGATTATAGTCACCCTTGTGTGGTCAGTCCCAGGTCATTTCATATATTATACTCCTGATAACACTTGTTCCTCAGAAAAGGGTTCTGTGGTCATAAGATTGGGAAGTACAGTGTATGATGTGCCCGTCTTAGAAGTTGCATTGCACGTGAGCACACTGGAAGCTGAGGCCTCCTGCACTGAGGAAACCACTAACTCAGTATCAGCTGAATGTTTTCCCTGTGGGATTTAAAATCACAAAATGCTTATTACTAACGTCTTACGGAGAACCAGTGTTCTTCAACATGTATGATCAGGAAAACTCTGGCCTACAGAGAGCAAAGAAAGGCCAGAGTCCTGGGAAAGCAGATTTGGTCTCAGAGGTCTGATGTAAAGGGGACGTGATTTTTCAAAAAAGAAAATCGAAGTTTGGATGATTGAGGGTTTTAGTCTGGCCTGTCAGATTAATAAAATCCCCCTGCTTCCAGATGGGGGCTCCGAACCTTGGTGTACATTTGTGATCTTGCCAAAGAAAAGGTGTCTGGCCTTTCTCCCAGTGGAGCTATGTCTTCTGATGTAAACAGAAACAGTTTCCCAGAACAAATCCAGTTTTTTTGAACAGTTCGGCCGTGGCCCCGTGCCAGTTCCTGCCTGCCTTGGGTGCTCCAGATGCCAGCGAATCAGTTCTTCAGTGACGCCCTGCTCTGCGGCGGTGCGGCACATAGAGCCCAGGGAACGCTCCCGGCCACTTCCTCTTCTCTGGGAGCCCGAGGCCGTCCAGCACTTCCCACACTGAATCCCTGCCCGTCTCTTACAAGACCACTTCTGCAGCTAATCCTTTCTAGCTTTTCCTCTCCCTCCACCCTGAGGTCTGGAGTACCTACCCCAACCTTTACTTTTCCTTCCAGTCTGAGGGCTCAATTAACGCGAATGTTTTCAGGTTTAGTGCCTTCTGATTCAACACCCTGGGTTGAGAGCTAAAAATACCTTCTTTCCAGCTGATCTGTCCTAATCACAATAGCACCAACCCTTTAAATAGCTTTTCTGTGCCAGAGTAGACATTTGACAGATGGAGCTAACACTCTGAGGGCTACAGGAAGTCTCAGGCTTAAAGTACTGACCAGCCTAGCATTGAGCTTTTACTTCTGCTCTTCCATTTCTTCTAGAGAAGAAAGAAGAAAAGAAACCCTCTTACTCAGCCTTAATAATTTATCAGTTCTTAATAGAAAAGTGTATATGACAGTGTGCTTATGATGTGTCACTAGTGGTGTAAATACTAGAAAATACTGGTTCAGAAAAGGCATCCAGTTGTATGGGTCTCCTTGCTTCCTAGCACTGGTCATATCTGGGACCACTGTCTTAAGTAAGAAATAGCTGCATCTCCAGCCATATCCAGAAAAGAATCTTTCGGGCAAGTGGTCTACAAATCTATTTTTTAAATTAAGTGCTTGTTTTGCTTTGAGAAACTCAGAGACATGTTGCATCTGTATTTTCTAGTTAGGCTGTCTAATAAGGGTCGAATATTTATTCAAGCACAGGGACTAGGTGAGGGTGAGTTCTGTTTCTGTGTTTGGTCACAGTTCTCCCCATTTCATAAATATAGGTGCATATTGCCAGTCAGCACTTAAATGCAATTTGGTTGTTCAAATGATGGAAAAAAGAAAGGTATTCTTTTCAGCAGGCACAGTGGTTTGCAACTTGCTAATGACAGTGTCCCACAGCTGGATCCCATGTGCAGGTCCCTCTTCCCGCTCTCCGAGTACCTTCTTCACTCTTACAGCTGCTGGAAGAGGTGTGACCTTAGCTAAAGTAGGAAGATGAAGGAGGGAAGACCACATTCCCATCTTCTAAGATTTTAGGCCTCAGACCCACCCAAAGTCAGATACGAGGTAGGAGACAAATGAACCCAAAGAAATTACATCTTAATGCATGTGTAACCGTATGTGACTGTCTTTTAATAAAAGCTTTTATCCTGTAGGGCAGATCTCAGTGTCTTTACATTACATTCTCATTCTCCAAGTCTCACAGCTAGAAGATTCCGTTGTGTTTCCCCAGGAGTTTGGATATGTTTAAGAAACAAACAAACACAAAGAACTGTGACATTTTGTCAAGAAGTGTATCCCAGTCTGGCTGGGAAGCTTCTTTACGTTGGCTCCCGTTGCCATTCTTTTTCTTTTGTTTTTGTCTAAGTTGGCTGTGTGGTGTTTTCATTGCTTTGTGTAGGGTTTCTCTGATTGTGGCAAGCAGGAAATACTCTTCATTGCATCACATGGGCTTCTTCTTGCGGTGGCTTCACTTGTGGAGCACAGACTCTAGGGCGTGCATGGGCTTCAGTAGTTGTTGCTCCTGGGCTCCGTAGTTGTGGCTCACAGGTTCTAGAGCGTGGTCTTGGTAGAATCCTTCCAGACCAGAGATCGAACCCATGTTCCCTGCATTGGCAAGCAGATTCTTATCCACTCTGCCACCAGGGAGGTCCCATTGCCATTCTTAATAAGTTCTTATCCACTCTGCCACCAGGGAAGTCCCATTGCCGTTCTTAATAAGTTCACTTAGCAGAGTCTGGTTATCCTACACCTTCAAGCCCTCTAACTCAAACCTGCAATCTAAGGTTTATATAAATGGACTCACAGAGACTTCCCTGGCCATCCAGTGGTTAAGACTCCACGCTTCCAGTGCAGGGGTATGAGTTCAATCCCTGGTCAGGGAACTAAGATCTCACAGGCTCTGTGGTGCAACCAGAAAAATTGACTCACACATACTTATGTTATAGACCCCTCTTCCCTCCATGCAGTATTCTGATAGAAATCACAATAACAGCCATTCAGTAGGCGCATAGCCAGGTTCCTAACCAGAATGCTTCCAAACACATTAAAGTTACATCCATTCAACTGGCTTATTCCGTCTGGCTGTTGGCCACGTTTTTTAATTCTGGAGTGGGTGAGTGTGTATGTGTGTTTGGGTGCTTCCATTTCTTAGCCTATTATCTCTTTTTTAGCCTATCACCACTTACTTAGCTGTCACCTCTTACTTAAAACCATGACATATCTGTAGGCATCTGGGCCTTGCTCTCTATATTGTCTAGAACATGTGCCTGTGCAGCACGGTAGAACTTCAACAAAAGATCCTGTTGTGTGTATTTTCTGTTTCCTTGGAAATGGGCAAGAGCCTTGAAACTTGGGAATGGCTTTTACAACTTAAAGCAATCCTCCTCGCGTTAAAGACAGTCCTGTCAAAAGATGTAAGCCAAACTCCAGCTGGTGATGTTGCCTAGCAACTCAGTCTGAGCTGCAAGAGCCCTTCATAGTGGGAACCAAGGTGACAGCCAGAACTGCCTGACCCCCCAGAAGGTGATGAAAAAGTATACTGAGGCTCCCTCCTCCCTCAGTCTTGTACATAACAACCTTGAGATAAACATTTTGGCTTCTCCCATTCTTGAGTTAGAACTACTCTGCTTGGTGTTAGTGGAAACTGGAAATAAAAGGAGGGAAATTAAGCCATAACTAAGTGTGATGCAGTTGTTTAATGAATGGGCTTTAGTACCTCCTGCCTTGAGTGCTCGCTGGGTTGAATGTGGAAGAAAGACATCAGGGCAAGAATTACCTGCAAAATTAGACCACATCTAAATAGATGGTTTTTACATTCTTAAACATAGAAAGCAAAATTATGGTTACCAAAGGGGAAAAGGGAAGGAGGAGAGATAAATTAGGAATATGGGATTAACAGATACATCAGTTCAGTTCAGTTCAGTCACTCAGTCGTGTCCGACTCTTTGTGACCCCATGGACTGCAGCATGCCAGGCTTCCTGTCCATCACCAACTCCCAGAGCTTGCTCAAACTCATGTCCATCAAGTCAGTGATGCCATCCAACTGTCTCATCCTCTGTCATCTCCTTTTTCCTCCTGCCTTTAATCTTTCCCAGCATCAGGGTGTTTTCAAATGAGTCAACTCTTTGAATTAGGTGGCCACAGTATTGGAGTTTCAGCTTTAGCTCTTCCAGTGAAAATTCAGGACTGATTTCCTTTAGGATGGACTGGTTGGATCTCCTTGCAGTCCAAGGGACTCTCAAGAGTCTTCTCCAACACCACAGTTCAAAAGCATCCATTCTTTGGTGCTCAGTTTTCTTTATAGTCCAACTCTCACATCCATACATGTGATACGTACTACTATATATAAAACAGATAAAAAGGATTTAATGTATAGCACAGGGAACTATATTAAATATCTTATAATAACCCATCATGTAAAAGAATATTAGAAAAAGTATATATATATGTATATACGTACACACACACACACACACATATATATATATATGTATGTGTCTGAATCATTTTGCTGAACACCTGAAACACAGTTTTGTAAATCAGCTGTACTTCAAATAACTAAACAAACAGATGTGAAGTTTTTCTGGCAGATTTTTTTTTTTTTTTTTTTGGCAGCCTGACAGCTTATGGGATTTCAGTTTCCTGACCAGGGGTTGAACCTGGGCTACAGCAGTGAAATCTCCAAATCCTAACCACTAGACCACCAAAGAACTCCCCAGAGAAAATTAAAATTGGCTTTGTTTGTTTGTTTTAATTGAAGTGTAGTTGATATAAATATTGTGTTAGTTTCTGCTACATAGCAAAGTGTGTGTACATACATACACACACACACACACACGTTTTTGCATTTTTTTCCACCATGGTTTATCACAGGATATTGAATATCGCTCCCTGTACTATACAGTAGGTCCTTGTTCACCCATTCGGTATTCAGTAGTTTGCATCTGCTAACCCAAACCTCCCATTCCATTCCTCCCCCTGCCTACCTTGCCCATGACAACCGCAGGTCTTTTCTCTATGTCTGTGAATCTGTTTCTGTTTCATAGATAAGTCCATTTGTGTCATATTTTAGATTCCACAGATACATCACATATGATATAATATGGTATTTATCTTTTTGACTTAACTTCACATAGTATGATAATCTCTAGCTCCATCTGTGTTGTAGCAGATAGCATTGTTTTGTTCTTTTTTATGGCTGAGTAGTCATTCCCTTGTAGATATGTACCACATCTTCTTTGTCCATTCATCTACAGATGGACATTTAGGTTATTTGCTGATCTTGGCTATTGTGGATAGTGCTGCTGTGGACATAGGAATGCATGTATCTTTTTTAATTATAATTTCATATGGATATTTGTCCAGAAGTGGGATTGCTGGATCGTGTGGTAATTCTGTTTTGTTTTTTTTGAGGAACTTCCATGTTGTTTTCCATAGTGGCTACACCAATTTACATTCCCACCAACAGCGTAGGAGAGTTTTCTTTTCTCCACATCCTCTCCAGCATTTGTTATTTGTGGAGTTTTAAATAATGGCCATTCTGGCTAGTTTGAGGTGGTGCCTCATTCTGGTTTTGGTTTGCGTTTATCTATTATCACTATCTGTTAGGGGTGTTGAGCATCTTTTCATATGTCTGTCAGCCATTTGTATTTCTTTGGGGAAATGTCTTAAATAATGTTTTTTAATGCCTATGGCATTATGCACATATAGGCATCTCCAACACCTGAGTCAGAGGCTTATTCACAGGTATTGATGGCAGGTACTCATTGTGTCCCAAATACTGTGAGAAACACAGTGATGAAAAACCCTAGGATCCCTGTGCTCAGAGGGTTTACCATCTAGGAGAATAGAAAGACTGTCCATCACAGCAGCCTTCTCCCATAGAGTATGACTGGTTTTTTTGTGGGGAGAATTTAGTTCCTGAGTAAGTTAATTCTTATTAGAAGCAAATGTAATAAACTATCAACAAAGAAATGGTGTTTATCATCTCTGTTCTTAAAGTTTCTCTGGTGCTGCAGCATCTCATGTTAGCAGTCAGAGAACAAGGAGAGAGAAGTGACCTTTAATTCTAGAATGTCATGTCTTTGGTGCTATATGTAGTCACAAGGAAGACCCCAAACACCAACTTGTTCTTATCCTGTGTTGATGACTACAAAGGCCTCCATTCTAACCAGAAATTAGTCGAGGTTACAGGCCTTGGAATAATCTTTACACAACTTCAGTCTTTCTAAAGAACTTTTGTTGATGCAGTTTGTTTCACTATTAATTTGGGGTATGATAGTCCCCAGAGGTTTAAGAAATCATTCACCTGCTTTAAAAAACAAAAAACAGAAAACAAACACCTTAACGTCAAGGTTAACAAATTTGATTTGCAGGATTTCTGCAACTGGGTGCTTTTCTGATCCTGGCACATAAAGCCAGAGTGACTCATGGTGGAGTAGTAGTGACTTGGGAAGTATTGTTGGAGATTCAGTTGTCAGATCCCTATGGATCTGGGACCAATGTTCCAGAAGTGAATCCCAACATGGCAGTCACCCATTCACCCATTTCTGTCTCTGTCCACTTCGGTGCATTTTTACCGGTCTGGCTCCTAGTAGTAGTTTGAGGGTACCAGTGGCTTAGACCCACCATAATCTCCACAGGGAGCTCTTAAACACTGATGTTTAGTCACACCGTATTCCACTCTCTGGCCTGGAATGTGGTGCATGGGCACTTGAAGAGCTTCCTCACACTTGGCTCTTGTGGGAGAAGGGCTTTCTGAAATGTGCATATATGCATGTGATGGTGCTTATCAGGGGCTAATTGAGCACACATGGCTCACAGTGTCCTTGTTGGATATTTTAGCTGAAGGTGTTGCATTTTGAATCTGTGTTTCTAGACACTGTTTCCAGCAAGTTGCAAAACAACAATGTTTATACTATTGCCAAGAGGAATGTGGAAGGGCAGGACATGCTGTACCAATCCCTGAAGCTCACTAACGGCATTTGGATTTTGGCCGAGCTACGTATCCAACCAGGAAACCCCAATTACACGGTAAGGCCTTTTTCAGAATGGGTGAGAGGGGTTCACAGAGGGAGGTAAGAGCCCTTCATTTTTTTCTTAGCATTTTTTAATTTGCCAGGAAAGACCTGGTGGAGTTCCTTCACTCCCCAGATATCCAAAACAAGCAGTCAAAAAAGTCCCCAGTTGCATTCTTAGAAGACCTTGTTCTGCCCCCATTCACCAGGAAGGGGCCTCTGGCGCCAGAGTACCTCAGATTCCTCCCGGTATATACAGAGCTGCTCACAGAACCTGCAACTTCATCAGTATTGGTTAATGCTCATTTAGCGTATCTGTGCATGTGGTACTGTAACAGGCTGCTAAGAGGATTGTTTTCGTAGCTCATATCAAGCCCATTCCTGCTTTTGGACATAAGGATGTCAAAATCCCTGAACATATGAGCCTCTTTAGTGATATTGTATGTCCTAAATGCTTGTTGAAAAATTAAGGCAAAATGGGACACACTTTTTATAGCCTGAAAGGGAACTTTAGAAAACTTCTTCAGTGCCATGCTGGACTAAAATGGAAATCCTGGCCTTATTTTTAGGGGAGGAGCCAGTTGCTTTGTTAATCAGCACAGCCGTAATACCCTAGGCACTGGCCATTTGTTTACTGTTGCAAAATACCGTCTCCCAGTAAGATGCTGCTTGTCATCTGCATTTTGTAAAGTATAAGAAAACCCTTGGGATAGGGTTTTATCATATTCTTCTTGTTGTAAAATACCGTCTCCCAGTAAGATGCTGCTTGTCATCTGCATTTTGTAAAGTATAAGAAAACTCTTGGAATAGGGTTTTATCATATTCTTCTGTTATGTTCAAGGCTTTTGTACACCATTTTGAATGAGGGGAAAGGAAAGTGATGAGAAAAGTAAGGTTCAAAAATTCAATAACTGATAAAGCTTTATATTCAGTAGGTTAAGTGAGCTCTTTAGCCATTTAGCCAAGAAAAGTCTGTGACTCCATTCCTTAATTTTAAGGCAAGCGTGTGTTCATTAGCATACATCAAGGAAGTAGTACCACCCTGAACTGAAAATTCTTGTTTTCCCTTGAAGTAAGCTGGACAAGCATGTGTGTATGAGTGATACTACGTCCCATCTAACTAGATTTTTTTGCCCAGGCGTTTGTGAGCTGAGAAACTTCAGGCTTCTCCCATAAACTGTACACTCCTCCCACCCACCTCCTCCGCTGCCAGTCTTTTGTCTTTTTTTGTAAGAAACTATCCTGACATTTTCCTTGAGTTCCCCAAGAAAGGGAAAGCGCTGTCTGCTCTTCTGGAGGGACAGGTTTTTACTGTAAAATAAGGTCTTGTAAAATAGCTCCATTTACTTCCCTAGAAATTTTCTCAAAGTATGTGTATTTGTGTGTGTGTGTTTTTGTTTTTTTATCATTTATTATTTTATTGTCTGCAGTATTCCATCTCAGCTAGATTAGAGTAGCATGAATTGTAAAGTAGTTAGCCTCCAACTAATAAAAATAAATGGAAAAAAAATAGAGTAGCATGATTACCCCTAGATTGCAGATAAGGAAACCAAGGTTCAGAATGATTAATAACTTGTTCAAGATCACAGAAGTTGTTGGTAGGTAAGTTGTGCTAAAAATTCATATATCTAAACACTTCCTAACTATATTCTTTGTATTCATTAAGGATTGTGAGAATTTTGAGAAAGACCTCTTAGTAGTTACATAGTTGATTTAAAATGTTTAAAAGCTGCTTATTTGGAACTAATTTAAAACTCACATAAAGTTTTAAAAGTGGTACATAGAGTTCCCATATATCATCCACTGAGTGTTTCTCATTGAGAACATCTTGTACCCAAATTCACCAGTTTTTACATCATTATTTTTATTTTATTTTATTTGGTTAAGGAGTGTACAGTACTATGAAATCTTATCACATTTGTGATAATCACCACCACAATCAGGAACAGAACTGTTCTGTCACCACGAAAAAACTCCTTGCTATCTCTTTATAGTTACAGACTCACCCCACGCCTAACCCATGGGAATCACTGATATGTTTGTTTCCCATTACTATAATTTTGTCATTTTGAGAGGGTTCTATAAATTCAGTTCCTATCCTTTTCAGACTTTTTTCCCACTTAGCATAATATCCTTGACATCTGTCTTAAGTCATTGCATGTATTAGTAATTTGGTGTTTGTTTTTGATGACTGAGTAGTACTGCTGCTGCTAAGTCACTTCAGTCGTGTCTGACTCTGTCGACCTCATAGACGGCAGCCCTCCAGGCTCCCCCATCCCTGGGATTCTCCAGGCAAGAACGCTGGAGTGGGTTGCCATTTCCTTCTCCAATGCATGAAAGTGAAAAGTGA
Source organism: Odocoileus virginianus (assembly GCF_023699985.2). Classification (NCBI taxonomy): domain Eukaryota; kingdom Metazoa; phylum Chordata; class Mammalia; order Artiodactyla; family Cervidae; genus Odocoileus; species Odocoileus virginianus. Next base: position 13,613,290 of record NC_069690.1, on the reverse strand, counting down.
AAGCAAAGTCGCTCAGTCGGGTCCAACTCTGTGCGACCCCATAGATGGCAGCCCACCAGGCTCCCCCGTCCCTGGGATTCTCCAGACAAGAATGCTGGAGTGGGTTGCTATTTCCTTCTCCAATGCGTGAAAGTGAAAAGTGAAAGCGAAGTCGCTCAGTCGTGTCCGACTCTTAGCGACCCCATGGACTGCAGCCTGCCAGGCTCCTCCGTCCATGGGATTTTCCAGGGGAGAGGACTGGAGTGGGCACTGTTGCCTTCTCTGGAGTAGTAGCACACTACATGATAAGTCACTCCCTTCCTCCTCTTCTTGTGTGTCATTAAGAAGGTTGTTTACCCCAGGGGGAAGAGCCCTCTTAATCTCTAAGTAGCTCTGTCTCACTTGGAAAGATTACTTGTCCCAGGTGAAGAAGTATGTGTTCCAGGTCATAAACCTGAAGTAGATGTTTAAGTCCTTGGCTTATTACCTAGGCAGGGGAGGTGAGTCTAGGTGGGTGGCATTCCTCAGTGGTTGGTGTGAAAGATGTGACACATAAGTAGGTTAGTGCTTCGAAAGTTAAAATCCTGGAAAGACGTCTTTTCCCATATAAAATGAGACCAGAATCCTAAATCAGATTTTTTTTTTAGCTTCTTTTTTTATGTACATTTCCTTCTTGCTTTCTTTAGGAATTGGCAAAAAAAAAAAATTTTTTTTTAATGTATTCCAGCTTGTCTTAACTGTACTTGTTGAAAAGCAAGGAATGGATTTAACCCTAAACTTAACCTGTTGTTAAAGGCTGGGGTGTCTGGGGGAGGGAGGTGATAGAACAGTCTAGAGAAAGAGATTCTTCCCCCTCCTCTTACCCTCCCTTCCCTCCCTCTCCTCCCCTTCCTCTCCTCCCACCTCCAAAGAGCAGCTCAAACTGTCTGCATACAGACTCCTGCCAGTGCCCACTTTGGGCTTTTATTGAGGAAGACAACATTCTCTTATCACTAGTGAACCAAAAGTGGATCTCCAACTGGTTGGAAGTTCCAATACTGCTACAAAGATGTGAAAAAATACAGAACTGTATTTGGGGGAGGAGGAACTACCCCCTCTTTAGTCTGGGAGTTAATTCCCTTAGGCTGTTCTTACTCTTTTTAGCTTCCTCTCCTCCTCCTCTTCTGAACCCACGTACTTTCCCACGAGAACTGTCTACAACACTGACAGTGGAAAGGCTGGAGGAGGAGCAGAAAGTCAGGGAAAGGCCTAGAGCTGCAACTTGGACCAAAGTAGGGAGCTGTTTTCTATTTATATTTATATTCTAAAATTAGTTATACATTTTGTTTTACGTGTATCAGAATTGTCTTTCCTGATGGATGTCAGCAGCAGTTCTGGAAATGCCTTAGAGAATGCATATTAAAGCTATAAATTTTAAACAGAGCCTCTTTTGATGTTCTTTTTGTTTGGCTTGGTTTTGCATTTTTAAAATCTCACTCAGTTCTGAGGATGTGGGTTTTCTCAAGAAGAAAGATTGGGGTTGACCAATCATCTTCCTGACATTTTTGCCAAAAATATTCTCACCTCTTTGAACTTGGTTAAATCGTTAGTCTCTAATAATACAATAAAGAGGTGAGATAGTGTAAAATCTTACGGTGATACATCGTTAAAGGCAACTTCTGTTCATCTGCTTTAATAAACAAGCAATGATGTCAGTAATACAAAAAACAGGGATTAAAATTTCTGGTTCTAAATGCAGTTTATATGCTTCTTTTGTTAACGTTATTGTGAAGCTGCCAGAATTTGCCTAATCTGGTACAATTCAGGAGTCCAAATCTAGGTTTAAATTTTGCACTTGTTGACCCACAAAGTGAAAATCTCAGTGTTCAGCATTGAAATCTTTTTAATATTTTAATTTGGTAATTGTTAGACGAGACAAAGAGGTGTTAATAAACAAGTAGAGTGGTATGAGAAGTATCTGCCCAGCCTGAATTAGAGGCAGAAGCTGAAAGATAACACTGTTGTCATAAATGGTACAGTTACACTCGGTAAATGCCTCTTTAGTGTTAGTTAGTGTTAGTCACTCAGTCGTACCTGACTCTTTGCGACCCCATGGACTTCAGCCCACCAGACTCCTCTGTCCATGGGATTTCCAAGCAAAGTATACTGGAGTGGGTTGCCATTTCCTTCTCCAGGGGATCTTCCCAACCCAGGAATCGAATCCAGGTCTCCTGCACTGCAGGCAGATTCTTTACCATCTGAGCTACGAGGGAAGCCCATGTTGCTTCTTATCTTCATTCCTTAGCAGTGTGTGCTCTTTTCCATATAATACAGTGAAGACTAGTTACTTGGAGCTATGTAGCTCCTGCTTTTATTTTATTTAGTTATCCATCCTCCTGAATTGGGACTGAAATAACCATCCTTGTGAAGACAGAAACTGGAATAGAGAGATGAAATGACCACCAAGTTCAGGGTTTTAGCCTGTCCCTTTTCACTTGGTTATAGTCCCTGTGACTCCTAGCAAAGCAGGAAAGCATCTGTCCCCTACGGTGTTTTCCTGTGAATTATTTCCTAACTTTGCAGACCCACGTAAAATGTGGGTGGAAACACAGCACAGCTTGACATTGATTAAACTGAAATTCTAAAACCCACAGAACCTCCTATCAGCAGGGTCTCTTTGTTTGGCTGCTCAACGATAGAAGCCCTTCTCCCCTTGTATCAGAAAGAGCTTTCCTTGAACTGAGTACTTGGATACCTTTTGAGTGAATGCCAGCCTCCGTGCTAATAATCTTCCTTCTCCTTTCCTCCTCACAGCTGTCGCTGAAGTGTAGAGCTCCCGAGGTCTCCCAGTACATCTATCAGGTCTACGACAGCATCTTGAAAAACTAATAGGCTGGCCCGGTGCCCTCCAGCCACCCTGTGATCGGTGCAGGCCAAGAACTCTTTAGCCAGAAGAAATCGTTATCGCCATGTAGAATCTGAACCTGAACACACCGAGGCTGTCGGCCACGGTAGTGACTAGTCTAACCTGTGCTAATGTTAGGGCGCCGCCTGTTGGATAGTGTTAGCTTCCTGTGACCGTCTGTAACCACTGCTTCCGTCGCTCCCCACCTCGTGCCACCTGCTGCTCTCCGTCCTCACTGTGGGCTTCTCCATGCTGTCCTTACAGTGGCTGCAGTTTTGAGTGTAGTTTGATATTTTGTAATCGAGAGCTCGTTTCAAAAGCAGAAAAAGACAACAAAAAAAAATTAAAGCAAGGAAAAGTGTCACTGATACGTGAACTGCACTTTATTGTTTTATATTTTTGTACATGTGAGAAATAGAGGGAATAGTGTGTAGCTGAGAGAAGTGTTAAGACGACCGCACAGTCCTGGAGGGAAGGGATGCAGTTTCTTGCCACCCTGTGGCAGCCTTGTTCCTAATCACTTTCTTTTCTCTCCAAACTCCTTTTCCTGTGATTCCTCCTGCCCTGTATTTTCATCTTGTTTGATGCGCTACAGCCAGAGATAGTGGTCTTCCTTGAATGGTGCTGGAGGGTGTAGGAAATGGGGCCTGACGGCACCGAGGCTGAGAAGGAGAACTTACTACAGTCCTTTTCTGAGGTCGAATCCATGAATAAACTGATGAAAGAATTTCAGAAACAAAAATGCCCTCCCCCAATCTCCCGCTCTGGATTTAATTTAATCTCAGGTCCAGTTCACATCTAAAATCTTGGTTTTAGAGTTGAAACAGACTTACTTAAAATAATAACTCATCCAACCTTGTTTTTCTAAAAAGAAAAAAGATAAAAGACAAACTGGATGTTACGGCCTGAGGACTGCTGACTGTTCGGTAGCAGAGGTGGGGCTGGGTCTCCGGATCCCCGTCAGAGTTGTTCTCACCGCGGGACCCTCTCGTTGACTTCCTTTCCTCGATGCCTTTCTCTTACCTTTCCGGTGCCTGCTTCCTCATGGCTCCTCACAGTCCACACAGATGCTGGCGCTCCGTTCGTTGGCATCCAGTGACAGCAGAGTCTCTGTCCAGGGACTTGAAGGTTAACCCTGATGCTAGAATGGAGGCCCCTCAGTGCCGGAGGCCAGCAGGGTGGGTGTGGGGAGGAAGTGAGCTGGTGGTGCCCACAGTCATCCCTCGGCTCTCTGATCCGCTCGGCACTTGTGTTGCTTAGGCTCCCAGGCAGTTGAGATCACCTCAGAGGGCCAAGCCGTCCTTGTCGTCTCTCAAAAGATCAGGAAACGTGAGAACCCCTGCCCCCCTAGACACATTGGGTGTGGCTGTCAAAGCGTGATCTGTGCCCGGAACACCAGTCTGTCCAGCAGGCTTCTTTGTTTCACCTGTGGGCACTGCTGCTGCCCAGCACTGGGGATTCAGGGTCCATGACTGAGACTGCTGCTCAGATGCCCCCGCTCTCATCAGAGGCGCCTGGGTCCAAGACCTCACGTGGGACTTGGACCTAAAAGTGTGTCTAAGAGGCAGAACCCTAGAAAACAGCAGAAAGTACCCTGCACCCGTGTTGCAAGTGAAATGACCCTGACTCGTGCCACTTGGAGAGCTGCGGGAGCAGGTCCCCCAAAGCTGTTTCTTAGGCCTTGACACCCTCCACGAGGAGAGTTCTGGGGTGAGGGACAGGAACCCTGCAGGCATGTGAAGAACAGGAAGTGGCCCAGGATGCTGGGCGGGGGTGGGTGAAGCTCTGTGGTTGGGAGATTGCTCGTGGAGTCAGTGCGATGCAAGCAGTGAAGAAGGTCCCCACTCCAAACGCTGTGTTCTCTCCTCGAAGCAGACTGCAGTCCCAGGCGGCAGAGCTTGTGGCAGGGTAAGCAGACAGGACAGTGTGGTACCGAGACATGTCCCTCCACCCCTGAAACCCGGCTCCTCAGCCTCCCCGGCTCATGGGCCACAGCTGAACTTCTCAGCTGACCTGGCCGGTCTGCCAGCCCTCCACTCCTTCGAGAGGCCGCCTCCTGGTTTGCCCCCGAGCTGCTGGGGAGGGATTCTGCTTCACGATTGGGACCCCTCTCCTGAAGAGGCAGAGCCTGTCCCCCCACCGCAGTGTCCCTCGGGGCCCGTTTTGAGCTCGGCCGAACGGGACGAGCGGAGGTTGCCCTGCAGTCCCCTGTCTGCCACTGCAGCCTGTCTCTGTAACGTCAGCGGGCACCTCACAAAGGGCACGGCAAGCGCGCACACACCCGGGACTCTTGCTGGTCAGAGATTCCCTGAGTGTCTGCCCTCGCCCGAGCCTGTTTCCTGTGTCTGCATTGCGAACCTTGGGACTGGAGAGAAGGGGAGGGGGGTAAGTGTCGCCCTGAGAAAACTTACCATTCTTTTGTTGTTGGGATCTGTTCTGGGGGAGGGTGGGGGGCAGGGGAAGCTTGACTTTGTCTTCGTCAATAAACTCTCATTTACACAAAATGAAGTTTGTGCTGCGTACTTTGTTCCCAGAACTGAAACTCGAGGACAGAACACAGCGGGCCAGGGGAAGGATGGGGTATTAATAACCATGCTGTTAGAGCTTGCCTTTTGGCTGCCCAGCCCTCCCGGGGGTTTAGCCAGATGAAATGTGGAGATGGGCCTGAGGAAGCATCACACGCCTCAGAGGCTCCTGTCTCCCCAGCCCCCGCTGCCGTCACCACCACCATCACCACTCCGGCATCTCGCTGCAGGCAGTGCTCGGAGGAGCCAGTCCATCTTTCCTGGCAGGTCCCTTCCAGGACCCAAGCGGATGGGCCAGGGGCAGCCAGCCAGCCAGGCACAGGGGCAGGAGGAGCCCAGCAGAGCTTCCCATCGGTGTCCGGGCTGAGAGGACACCCCGGACGTTTCACTGACCCATTCATAAAAAGCCTCTCGGATCTGCACTGGGGGCCTGCATGTTCCCAAGTGGATAGAGTTAATGCTGCTTTCAATCAAGCTTCCCAAGGAGTTCAGATCTAATCACCTGCATTTGTGTGGCTGGGGACACACAAGCCAGGTGTGGTCAGGCCAGAGGCGCTGGCCCTGGTTCTGATGACTGGACTCTGAGGCCTCCTACAGCCTGGCATGGGGGAGCGAGGATGAGGGGTCCCGTGCCCAGATGGGACCCCTCAGTCACCGGTGTAGGGAAGGTGCACAGGGCTCCTCACAGTAACCGCTTCTCTTAAGTGGATGTTCAAACACCATGGAAACTTTATCGCAGCTAGGACCTCTTGGGCTGTCGCCACATGCTGGCTACAGTTGGCCCGAGTTCTAACGAATAACTGGCAGGGAAGTGGGGTCAGGGTGGGCTTTGTGGAGGTTCAGAGGCAGAGATATGAAGAGGGATAGGCCTTACTGAGATCTGATTGGATTCACCAACTAAGAATGTCAGTTTTGGCCAAGAAAATCCTTAGGGCAGAAGCTCTTAACTCTTGGGTGCACATTGATCACATCCTAGAGCTCTCATGAAAGGCTGACAATTCTTAGCCAGTTGGGTAGGGCCTGGGACAACCTGCATTTCAAAAAATTCCCCAGGTGTTTCTAAAAGGGCAGGGTTGAGACTCCCTGCCAGAGAAAGACACCTGTTTGCCTACTGCCTCTCCTGGAGTAACGGCACTCTTTTGGCAGCTGAAAAATGGCAAAGCACTCATGCACAAGGTGCCTGCCTGCCTGTCCCGTGAATTGAGAGTGTTATCCCCATTTTTCAGGTGAGAGAAGTAAAGCCACATCTTCTGACCCTCTGTCTTGATTGCTGCTTTTCATCCCACTCCTCTGAGCCACCAGGCCAAGGGCCAGCCTTGCTAAGCCCGTACATCCCAATGCAGTTCAGTCTCCAGAAGCAGGCCACACTGGCCAGAGACCTCCTCCTGAGATCGCCTGAGATCCTCCTCCCACCGAATGCGAAGTTAGGAAACACTGAGCCCTCAGGTGCATTGCTCCTGAGGCCACAGGAAGAGCTGAGGACTCTGGGTTGGAGCCTTCCTACTCCCACCCCAGGCATTGATGCTTTTTCTGGTTTTGCTTGGACCCAGATTTCTTTTCCCTGCCACCCCCAGCTCCAGGAGGCAAGAGAGCCTGTTTATTTTAATACCTGGTGTGGCACTTAGGAAAGATCACACCTCCCCCGTTGTTACCCATTTCTATCTCCTGAACACTAATCCTAGAATCCCCACCAGCCCCCAGACATGTTATTAGCAACAAGGATGTTTCTTGAAAAGTTTCCGAGTTGGCTCCAAACTTGTTATCTCAGTTTCTCATTTAGTTTTCGCCCTGCCGTTCTTGATGCTGCCAACAAGGGGAAGGCTAATTTAGCGATTGTTTAGACCCAGATGGACTTAATTTCCAGAAGTATCCTTTTGAGACAGGACTGCCCCAACACTCTGGGGCTGAGAGAACTCCACTCCCCACCTTCTCCCGCGGGGTAGGTGTTAGAGGAGAGTGTTCAAGTCTAGCCTCTGGCTTCCCCTCCCTTGTTTCATTCACTCTCCACTTACGTTTAAAGGCCTCAGGATCTGGCCAGACAGCCTCTGAGAGCCAGTGGGATCCTTGGCTCCGAGGGAGCAAGGGCCGAGTCCCAGGTTCAGGTCTTTGTCCTCTGGGCTTCAGATGCTGTAGGTGGGCTCACATGTCCCATCTCTTGGAGTCTTTCGTTTGCACCTCAGGCGTCTTCAGCTGAACCGGAGCCACAGACTATGGACAGAGCCTCTCGGGTTTTTTTCACCAAAGTAATCCTAACCATAGAGAAGAGTGAACAGGCTCCTAGGAGTGTACAATCCTTAGCCCAAAGTGACTCAGTGAACCAAAATGACTTAACCAACCAAATCTTAAATTCAGGCAAATGTTGTATTTTATATTAATTGAATGGGTTGGGATTTCAGATATAATGCTTCAGGAACTTCTCTGGCCATCCAGTGATTAAGACTCCTTGCTCACACTGCATGGGGCACCGGTTCGATTCCTAGACAGGGAACTAAAATCTTGCTTGCTGCGTGGTAAAAAAAAAATTAAACTCTCTCTCTCTCTCTATATATATATATATATATATATATATACATATATATATATGTTGTTTAGTCACTCAGTCATGTCTGACTCTGCGACCCCATGGACTGTAGCATGCCAGGCTTCCCTGTCCATCACCAACTCCCAGAGCTTGCTCAAACTTCTGCATCTAGTCGCCAATGCCATCCAACCATCTCGTCCTCTGTCGTCCCCTTCTACTTCTGCCTTCAGTCTTTCCCAGCATCAGGGTCTTTTCCAGTGAGTCATCTCTTTGCATCAGGTGGCCAAAGTGTTGGAGCTTCAGCTTCAGCATCAG